>NC_141695.1:1176533307-1176863726 GCF_964263255.1 Lissotriton vulgaris | reverse complement strand
CAGACGCGTTTCTGGCCGGAATGGCCGTCATCAGTGCTGGTCCCAGAGGCTGATAGATTCTCCTGGGCTTTGGAGACCACTCCCTTAAAAGTAGTCTCTCGACTCCTCCTTCCACAGGCAGGTGTGTGGATTGCGCTGAGGATCCCAGGTCCACTGCATGATGGTAGTTGCAGTCCTCACGTGGTTCCCCATACAGTGATGTGGAACACTGAACAAAATAATGTCCCCAAATTCTTGGCGCTGGGCTGCACTCCACCACAAGAGTCCTGGATATGATGGTCCCGCTAATACCTTTGTTTGTACCCTTATCAGGCAGCACAATGCTTCATCCTCTCTCCCCTCGCATAAATAATCTCCAAATGGAAATACCTCTGCTTGGGGTGGCGCTGCGATGTACTCCTCGTACTCCACCAAAAGATGCTGATTTCGCGGTGCTCCAGATCAAGAGGGCATGCCCCTTGCTGGTATCAGTGGAAACCGGCTGCACAACACCACCAATTGCTGACCTTAATGGAAAGTCAGCGGGACACATGCTCCGGGTACACAACAAAGGATTTATATAGCATAAATGAAGCGCTTCCCTGCAGTCCATGAAAAGCTTTGGCAGACGCGTTTCTGGCCGGAATGGCCGTCATCAGTGCCGGTCCCAAAGGCTGATAGATTCTCGTGGGCTTTGGAGACCACTCCCTTAAAAGTAGTCTCTTGACTCCTCCTCCCACAGGCAGGTGTGTGGATTGCGCTGAGGATCCCAGGTCCACTGCATGATGATAGTTGCAGTCCTCATGTGGTTCCCCATACAGTGATGTGGAACACTGAACAAAATAATGTCCCCAAATTCTTGGCGCTGGGCTGCACTCCACCACAAGAGTCCTGCATATGATGGTCCCGCTAATACCTTTGTTTGTACCCTTATCAGGCAGCACAATGCCGCCTCCTCTCTCCCCTCGCATAAATAATCTTCAAATAGAAATACTTCTGCTTGGGGGGGCGCCGCGATGTACTCCTTGTACTCCACCAAAAGATGCTGATTTTGCGGTGCTCCAGATCGAGAGGGCGTGCCCGTTGCCGGTATCAGCGGAAACTGGCTGCACAACACCACCAATGGCTGACCTTAATGGAAAGTCAGCAGGACACATGCTCCGGGTACACAACAAAGGATTTATTTAGCATAAATGAAGCGCTTCCCTGCAGTCCGTGAAACACTTTGGCAGACTCGTTTCTGGCCAGAATGGCCGTAATCAGTGCTAGTCCCACAGGCTTATAGATTCTCGTGGGCTTTGGAGACCACTCCCTTAAAAGTAGTCTCTCGACTCCTCCTCCCACAGGCAGGTGTGTGGATTGCGCTGAGGATCCCTGGTCCACTGCATGATGGTAGTTGCAGTCCTCACGTGGTTCCCCATACAGTGATGTGGAACACTGAACAAAATAATGTCCCCAAATTCTTGGCGCTGGGCTGCACTCCACCACAAGAGTCCTGGATATGATGGTCCCGCTAATACCTTTGTTTGTGCCCTTATCAGGCAGCATAATGCCGCCTCCTCTCTCCCCTCGCATAAATAATCTCCAAATGGAAATACCTCTGCTTGGGGGGGGGGCGCTGCGATGTACTCCTCGTACTCCACCAAAAGATGCTGATTTTGCGGTGTTCCAGATCGAGAGGGCGTGCCCGTTGCCGGTATCAGCGGAAACTGGCTGCACAACACCACCAATTGCTGACCTTAATGGAAAGTCAGCAGGACACATGCTCCGGGTACACAACAAAGGATTTATTTAGCATAAATGAAGCGCTTCCCTTCAGTCCGTGAAACACTTTGGCAGACTCGTTTCTGGCCAGAATGGCCGTGATCAGTGCTGGTCCCACAGGCTTATAGATTCACGTGGGCTTTGGAGACCACTCCCTTAAAAGTAGTCTCTCGACTCCTCCTCCCACAGGCAGGTGTGTGGATTGCGCTGAGGATCCCAGGTCCACTGCATGATGGTAGTTGGAGCCTTCACGTGGTTCCCCATACAGTGATGTGGAACACTGAACAAAATAATGTCCCCAAATTCTTGGCGCTGGGCTGCACTCCACCACAAGAGTCCTGGATATGATGGTCCCGCTAATACCTTTGTTTGTACCCTTAATAGGCAGCACAATGCTTCCTCCTCTCTCCCCTTGCATAAATAATCGCCAAATGGAAATACCTCTGCTTGGGGGGGCGCCACGATGTACTCCTCGTACTCCACCAAAAGATGCTGATTTCGCGGTGCTCCAGATCGAGAGGGAATGCCCCTTGCCGGTATCAGTGGAAACCGGCTGCACAACACCACCAATTGCTGACCTTAATGGAAAGTCAGCGGGACACATGCTCCGGGTACACAACAAAGGATTTATTTAGCATAAATGAAGTGCTTCCCTGCAGTCCATGAAAAGCTTTGGCAGACGTGTTTCTGGCCGGAATCGCCGTCATCAGTGCCGGTCCCAAAGGCTGATAGATTCTCGTGGGCTTTGGAGACCACTCCCTTAAAAGTAGTCTCTTGACTCCTCCTCCCACAGGCAGGTGTGTGGATTGCGCTGAGGATCCCAGGTCCACTGCATGATGGTAGGTGCAGTCCTCATGTGGTTCCCCATACAGTGATGTGGAACACTGAACAAAATAATGTCCCCAAATTCTTGGAGCTGGGCTGCACTCCACCACAAGAGTCCTGCATATGATGGTCCCGCTAATACCTTTGTTTGTACCCTTATCAGGCAGCACAATGCCGCCTCCTCTCGCATAAATAATCTCCAAATGGAAATACCTCTGCTTGGGGGGGCGCCGCGATGTACTCCTCGTACTCCACCAAAAGATGCTGATTTTGCGGTGCACCAGATCGATAGAGCGTGCCCGTTGCCGGTATCAGCGGAAACTGGCTGCACAACACCACCAATTGCTGACCTTAATGGAAAGTCAGCAGGACACATGCTCCGGGTACACAACAAAGGATTTATTTAGCATAAATGAAGCGCTTCCCTGCAGTCCGTGAAACGCTTTGGCAGACTCGTTTCTGGCCGGAATGGCCGTAATCAGTGCTGGTCCCACAGGCTTATAGATTCTCGTGGGCTTTGGAGACCACTCCCTTAAAAGTAGTCTCTCGACTCCTCCTCCCACAGGCAGGTGTGTGGATTGCGCTGAGGATCCCAGGTCCACTGCCTGATGGTAGTTGCAGTCCTCACGTGGTTCCCCATACAGTGATGTGGAACACTGAACAAAATAATGTTCCCAAATTCTTGGCGCTGGGCTGCACTCCACCACAAGAGTCCTGGATATGATGGTCCCGCTGATACCTTGGTTTGTACCCTTATCAGGCAGCACAATGCTTCCTCCTCTCTCCCCTCGCATAAATAATCTCCAAATGGAAATACCTCTGCTTGGGAGGGCGCCGCAATGTTCTCCTTGTACTCCACCAAAAGATGCTGATTTCGCGGTGCTCCAGATCGAGAGGGCATGCCCCTTGCCGGTATCAGTGGAAACCGGCTGTACAACACCACCAATTGCTGACCTTAATGGAAAGTCAGCGGGACACATGCTCCGGGTACACAACAAAGGATTTATTTAGGATAAATGAAGCGCTTCCCTGCAGTCAATGAAAAGCTTTGGCAGACGCGTTTCTGGCCGGAATGGCAGTCATCAGTGCCGGTCCCAAAGGCTGATAGATTCTCGTGGGCTTTGGAGACCACTCCCTTAAAAGTAGTCTCTCGACTCCTCCTCCCACAGGCAGGTGTGTGGATTGCGCTGAGGATCCTAGGTCCACTGCATGATGGTAGTTGGCAGTCCTCACGTGGTTCCCCATACAGTGATGTGGAACACTGAACAAAATAATGTCCCCAAATTCTTGGCGCTGGGCTGCACTCCACCACAAGAGTCCTGGATATGATGGTCCCGCTAATACCTTTGTTTGTACCCTTATCAGGCAGCACAATGCCGCCTCCTCTCTCCCCTCGCATAAATAATCCCCAAATGGAAATACTTCTGCTTGGGGGGGCGCCGCGATGTACTCCTCGTACTCCACCAAAAGATGCTGATTTTAAGGTGCTCCAGATCGAGAGGGCGTGCCCGTTGCCCATATCAGCGGAAACTGGCTGCACAACACCACCAATTGCTGACCTTAATGGAAAGTCAGCAGGACACATGCTCCGGTTACACAACAAATGATTTATTTAGCATAAATGAAGCTCTTCCCTGCAGTCCGTGAAATGCTTTGGCAGACGCGTTTCTGGCCGGAATGGCCGTCATCAGTGCTGGTCCCAGAGGCTGATAGATTCTCCTGGGCTTTGGAGACCACTCCCTTAAAAGTAGTCTCTCGACTCCTCCTTCCACAGGCAGGTGTGTGGATTGCGCTGAGGATCCCAGGTCCACTGCATGATGGTAGTTGCAGTCCTCACGTGGTTCCCCATACAGTGATGTGGAACACTGAACAAAATAATGTCCCCAAATTCTTGGCGCTGGGCTGCACTCCACCACAAGAGTCCTGGATATGATGGTCCCGCTAATACCTTTGTTTGTACCCTTATCAGGCAGCACAATGCTTCATCCTCTCTCCCCTCGCATAAATAATCTCCAAATGGAAATACCTCTGCTTGGGGTGGCGCTGCGATGTACTCCTCGTACTCCACCAAAAGATGCTGATTTCGCGGTGCTCCAGATCGAGAGGGCATGCCCCTTGCTGGTATCAGTGGAAACCGGCTGCACAACACCACCAATTGCTGACCTTAATGGAAAGTCAGCGGGACACATGCTCCGGGTACACAACAAAGGATTTATATAGCATAAATGAAGCGCTTCCCTGCAGTCCATGAAAAGCTTTGGCAGACGCGTTTCTGGCCGGAATGGCCGTCATCAGTGCCGGTCCCAAAGGCTGATAGATTCTCGTGGGCTTTGGAGACCACTCCCTTAAAAGTAGTCTCTTGACTCCTCCTCCCACAGGCAGGTGTGTGGATTGCGCTGAGGATCCCAGGTCCACTGCATGATGATAGTTGCAGTCCTCATGTGGTTCCCCATACAGTGATGTGGAACACTGAACAAAATAATGTCCCCAAATTCTTTGCGCTGGGCTGCACTCCACCACAAGAGTCCTGCATATGATGGTCCCGCTAATACCTTTGTTTGTACCCTTATCAGGCAGCACAATGCCGCCTCCTCTCTCCCCTTGCATAAATAATCTTCAAATAGAAATACTTCTGCTTGGGGGGGCGCCGCGATGTACTCCTCGTACTCCACCAAAAGATGCTGATTTTGCGGTGCTCCAGATCGAGAGGGCGTGCCCGTTGCCGGTATCAGCGGAAACTGGCTGCACAACACCACCAATGGCTGACCTTAATGGAAAGTCAGCAGGACACATGCTCCGGGTACACAACAAAGGATTTATTTAGCATAAATGAAGCGCTTCCCTGCAGTCCGTGAAACACTTTGGCAGACTCGTTTCTGGCCAGAATGGCCGTAATCAGTGCTAGTCCCACAGGCTTATAGATTCTCGTGGGCTTTGGAGACCACTCCCTTAAAAGTAGTCTCTCGACTCCTCCTCCCACAGGCAGGTGTGTGGATTGCGCTGAGGATCCCTGGTCCACTGCATGATGGTAGTTGCAGTCCTCACGTGGTTCCCCATACAGTGATGTGGAACACTGAACAAAATAATGTCCCCAAATTCTTGGCGCTGGGCTGCACTCCACCACAAGAGTCCTGGATATGATGGTCCCGCTAATACCTTTGTTTGTACCCTTATCAGGCAGCACAATGCCGCCTCCTCTCTCCCCTCGCATAAATAATCCCCAAATGGAAATACTTCTGCTTGGGGGGGGCGCCGCGATGTACTCCTCGTACTCCACCAAAAGATGCTGATTTTGCGGTGTTCCAGATCGAGAGGGCGTGCCCGTTGCCGGTATCAGCGGAAACTGGCTGCACAACACCACCAATTGCTGACCTTAATGGAAAGTCAGCAGGACACATGCTCCGGTTACACAACAAATGATTTATTTAGCATAAATGAAGCTCTTCCCTGCAGTCCGTGAAATGCTTTGGCAGACGCGTTTCTGGCCGGAATGGCCGTCATCAGTGCTGGTCCCAGAGGCTGATAGATTCTCCTGGGCTTTGGAGACCACTCCCTTAAAAGTAGTCTCTCGACTCCTCCTTCCACAGGCAGGTGTGTGGATTGCGCTGAGGATCCCAGGTCCACTGCATGATGGTAGTTGCAGTCCTCACGTGGTTCCCCATACAGTGATGTGGAACACTGAACAAAATAATGTCCCCAAATTCTTGGCGCTGGGCTGCACTCCACCACAAGAGTCCTGGATATGATGGTCCCGCTAATACCTTTGTTTGTACCCTTATCAGGCAGCACAATGCTTCATCCTCTCTCCCCTCGCATAAATAATCTCCAAATGGAAATACCTCTGCTTGGGGTGGCGCTGCGATGTACTCCTCGTACTCCACCAAAAGATGCTGATTTCGCGGTGCTCCAGATCGAGAGGGCATGCCCCTTGCTGGTATCAGTGGAAACCGGCTGCACAACACCACCAATTGCTGACCTTAATGGAAAGTCAGCGGGACACATGCTCCGGGTACACAACAAAGGATTTATATAGCATAAATGAAGCGCTTCCCTGCAGTCCATGAAAAGCTTTGGCAGACTCGTTTCTGGCCGGAATGGCCGTCATCAGTGCCGGTCCCAAAGGCTGATAGATTCTCGTGGGCTTTGGAGACCACTTCCTTAAAAGTAGTCTCTTGACTCCTCCTCCCACAGGCAGGTGTGTGGATTGCGCTGAGGATCCCAGGTCCACTGCATGATGATAGTTGCAGTCCTCATGTGGTTCCCCATACAGTGATGTGGAACACTGAACAAAATAATGTCCCCAAATTCTTGGCGCTGGGCTGCACTCCACCACAAAGCCTTGCATTCCTCCGGAGCAAAATACCTTCAGAAAAGGCTAACATTTTACCACCCTGCCAGGCCGCTCAGGTCAGGAGCCTTGTTTCTTGCTACGGTTCCCCGGGTCAAGAGAGCCCGCATCGGAGGCCGTTCTTTTAAACTACTAGCGCCCCAGTTGTGGAATAAACTGCCTGTGTCCCTGCGCAGCTCCCCTAACCTGTTAACATTTAGGAAGGGGCTCAAAACTTGGCTTTTTACTTCTTAGTTCCTGGCCCTATTAGGTTTTCTCTTGCTCTGTTTTTATTTTCTTTCCTTGTTGTGTTATGAGATTGTGTGCAATTCAAAGCGTCGGGACACTCTTCTGAGTAGCCGTACGCTATATAAAACCCCGGGATAACATAACATATGATGGTCCCGCTAATACCTTTGTTTGTACCCTTATCAGGCAGCACAATGCCGCCTCCTCTCTCCCCTCGCATAAATAATCTTCAAATAGAAATACTTCTGCTTGGGGGGGCGCCGCGATGTACTCCTCGTACTCCACCAAATGATGCTGATTTTGCGGTGCTCCAGATCGAGAGGGCGTGCCCGTTGCCGGTATCAGCGGAAACTGGCTGCACAACACCACCAATGGCTGACCTTAATGGAAAGTCAGCAGGACACATGCTCCGGGTACACAACAAAGGATTTATTTAGCATAAATGAAGCGCTTCCCTGCAGTCCGTGAAACACTTTGGCAGACTCGTTTCTGGCCAGAATGGCCGTAATCAGTGCTAGTCCCACAGGCTTATAGATTCTCGTGGGCTTTGGAGACCACTCCCTTAAAAGTAGTCTCTCGACTCCTCCTCCCACAGGCAGGTGTGTGGATTGCGCTGAGGATCCCTGGTCCACTGCATGATGGTAGTTGCAGTCCTCACGTGGTTCCCCATACAGTGATGTGGAACACTGAACAAAATAATGTCCCCAAATTCTTGGCGCTGGGCTGCACTCCACCACAAGAGTCCTGGATATGATGGTCCCGCTAATACCTTTGTTTGTGCCCTTATCAGGCAGCATAATGCCGCCTCCTCTCTCCCCTCGCATAAATAATCTCCAAATGGAAATACCTCTGCTTGGGGGGGGGGCGCTGCGATGTACTCCTCGTACTCCACCAAAAGATGCTGATTTTGCGGTGTTCCAGATCGAGAGGGCGTGCCCGTTGCCGGTATCAGCGGAAACTGGCTGCACAACACCACCAATTGCTGACCTTAATGGAAAGTCAGCAGGACACATGCTCCGGGTACACAACAAAGGATTTATTTAGCATAAATGAAGCGCTTCCCTTCAGTCCGTGAAACACTTTGGCAGACTCGTTTCTGGCCAGAATGGCCGTGATCAGTGCTGGTCCCACAGGCTTATAGATTCACGTGGGCTTTGGAGACCACTCCCTTAAAAGTAGTCTCTCGACTCCTCCTCCCACAGGCAGGTGTGTGGATTGCGCTGAGGATCCCAGGTCCACTGCATGATGGTAGTTGGAGCCTTCACGTGGTTCCCCATACAGTGATGTGGAACACTGAACAAAATAATGTCCCCAAATTCTTGGCGCTGGGCTGCACTCCACCACAAGAGTCCTGGATATGATGGTCCCGCTAATACCTTTGTTTGTACCCTTAATAGGCAGCACAATGCTTCCTCCTCTCTCCCCTTGCATAAATAATCGCCAAATGGAAATACCTCTGCTTGGGGGGGCGCCACGATGTACTCCTCGTACTCCACCAAAAGATGCTGATTTCGCGGTGCTCCAGATCGAGAGGGAATGCCCCTTGCCGGTATCAGTGGAAACCGGCTGCACAACACCACCAATTGCTGACCTTAATGGAAAGTCAGCGGGACACATGCTCCGGGTACACAACAAAGGATTTATTTAGCATAAATGAAGTGCTTCCCTGCAGTCCATGAAAAGCTTTGGCAGACGTGTTTCTGGCCGGAATCGCCGTCATCAGTGCCGGTCCCAAAGGCTGATAGATTCTCGTGGGCTTTGGAGACCACTCCCTTAAAAGTAGTCTCTTGACTCCTCCTTCCACAGGCAGGTGTGTGGATTGCGCTGAGGATCCCAGGTCCACTGCATGATGGTAGGTGCAGTCCTCATGTGGTTCCCCATACAGTGATGTGGAACACTGAACAAAATAATGTCCCCAAATTCTTGGAGCTGGGCTGCACTCCACCACAAGAGTCCTGCATATGATGGTCCCGCTAATACCTTTGTTTGTACCCTTATCAGGCAGCACAATGCCGCCTCCTCTCGCATAAATAATCTCCAAATGGAAATACCTCTGCTTGGGGGGGCGCCTCGATGTACTCCTCGTACTCCACCAAAAGATGCTGATTTTGCGGTGCACCAGATCGATAGAGCGTGCCCGTTGCCGGTATCAGCGGAAACTGGCTGCACAACACCACCAATTGCTGACCTTAATGGAAAGTCAGCAGGACACATGCTCCGGGTACACAACAAAGGATTTATTTAGCATAAATGAAGCGCTTCCCTGCAGTCCGTGAAACGCTTTGGCAGACTCGTTTCTGGCCGGAATGGCCGTAATCAGTGCTGGTCCCACAGGCTTATAGATTCTCGTGGGCTTTGGAGACCACTCCCTTAAAAGTAGTCTCTCGACTCCTCCTCCCACAGGCAGGTGTGTGGATTGCGCTGAGGATCCCAGGTCCACTGCCTGATGGTAGTTGCAGTCCTCACGTGGTTCCCCATACAGTGATGTGGAACACTGAACAAAATAATGTTCCCAAATTCTTGGCGCTGGGCTGCACTCCACCACAAGAGTCCTGGATATGATGGTCCCGCTGATACCTTGGTTTGTACCCTTATCAGGCAGCACAATGCTTCCTCCTCTCTCCCCTCGCATAAATAATCTCCAAATGGAAATACCTCTGCTTGGGAGGGCGCCGCGATGTTCTCCTTGTACTCCACCAAAAGATGCTGATTTCGCGGTGCTCCAGATCGAGAGGGCATGCCCCTTGCCGGTATCAGTGGAAACCGGCTGTACAACACCACCAATTGCTGACCTTAATGGAAAGTCAGCGGGACACATGCTCCGGGTACACAACAAAGGATTTATTTAGGATAAATGAAGCGCTTCCCTGCAGTCAATGAAAAGCTTTGGCAGACGCGTTTCTGGCCGGAATGGCAGTCATCAGTGCCGGTCCCAAAGGCTGATAGATTCTCGTGGGCTTTGGAGACCACTCCCTTAAAAGTAGTCTCTCGACTCCTCCTCCCACAGGCAGGTGTGTGGATTGCGCTGAGGATCCTAGGTCCACTGCATGATGGTAGTTGGCAGTCCTCACGTGGTTCCCCATACAGTGATGTGGAACACTGAACAAAATAATGTCCCCAAATTCTTGGCGCTGGGCTGCACTCCACCACAAGAGTCCTGGATATGATGGTCCCGCTAATACCTTTGTTTGTACTCTTATCAGGCAGCACAATGCCACCTCCTTTCTCCCCTCGCCTAAATAATCTCCAAATGGAAATACCTCTGCTTGGGGGGGCGCCACAATGTACTCCTCGTACTCCATTAAAAGATTATGATTTTGCGGTGCTCCAGATCGAGAGGGCGTGCCCCTTGCCGGTATCAGCGGAAACCGGGTACACAACACCACCAATTGCTGACCTTAATGGAAAGTCAGCGGGACACATGCTCCGGGTACACAATAAAGGATTTATTTAGCCTAAATGAAGCGCTTCCCTGCAGTCCGTGAAACGCTTTGGCAGACGCGTTTCTGGCCGGAATGGCCGTCATCAGTGCCGGTCCCACAGGCTGATAGATTCTCGTGGGCATTGGAGACTACTCCTTTAAAAGTAGTCTCTCGACTCCTCCTCCCACAGGCAGGTGTGTGGATTGGGCTGAGGATCCCAGGTCCACTGCATGATGGTAGTTGCAGTCCTCACGTGGTTCCCCATACAGTGATGTGGAACACTGAATAAAATAATGTCCCTAATTCTTGGCGCTGGGCTGCACTCCACCACAAGAGTCCTGGATATGATGGTCCCGCTAATACCTTTGTTTGTACCCTTATCAGGCAGCACAATGCCGCCTCCTCTCTCCCACAATATATATATAAATATTTTTTTTCATTATAATTTATTTTCTCTCTCATTCATTTGCAGACCTGTATCAAGGGGAATTCAGGATTACTGCATACAATTCAGTGTGACGAGTGAATGCCAGAATAGATATTTGAATAAGTAGAGTTAAGCAATTTCACTAAAGGTGAGAATCCATACTGAAGGTTCAAATGATTTAAAATATTAGAGAACTTGCATTTTATTTGAAATTTGGTAAGAAATGAACTACAATTGATACTTTCCCTTAAATTCATTACCTGACTCCTAAAAATTTCAACTTAACATGGGGTACTTGAAAACTATTTTGTCTTAAATATGTCAGTAGTGGTCTACCATAATAAAAATACCCAATCACAAATAATATTGTCTGTAGAATGACCAACGGTTCAATTAAATCAATGTTCATGCGCTCTAGACAGTGTTGAGAACACAGCGATATTTGATTGAATAAGATTCAGAAGAAAAGACCGAGGATGAAATAACAAGTAGAGTGACTCAATAGGTAAATATCTATATGATCCTAACTTGTAGAAAATCATTGAAGTAAAGAGGAGAAAATTAACCTAATAAAACCGATAAACAACATAGATTCCAAGGAAGGGGACACAATGGTTTTAAATTAAACGAGGGATGTAAGGTTCCCAGTATACAGTTTGTACATAAAGAATTTCTCTGCTTCTGGGGGAAGAGGTAAAAAGAGTATATTTTGTATGAATGATGATCATAAGGTTCCCTGTATAAGGAATGTAATAAAGAATTTTTCTGCATCCAGAGATATATGTAAACAGTGTGTAATTTGCACGTAAGATGAACGTTATATTTTATCTTTGTATACATTTGATGTAAATGTGTTAACACTGGGAGTGTTGAATTTGATATATGATTTTCTGTTTCTAAGCCCTTGAAGAAGTGCAAATGTGCGCGAAACACGTGTTAGCTGTTGTGCTGTAGTCACTGAGGCATCAAGGCTGTATTCTGTGTTTATATAATCAGCTGAAAATAGAAAGAAAGAAGTTAAAAGAAACAACGCAAGACTTTTCGTCATTGTTTGAATGTTGTAGCATCCCAGTATTGTGATTTAAACATTTATATACATATTTAAACCTACCTTAATAATATGTGGCAATGGCATGCGAGTTTAGAGCATATGTGTGCTAAACAAGTGCAGGGTAACAAATGCATTTTAGACGCATGCAAAGTTTTTACTAGCGTTGCACAGTCATACAACCTGTTTAGAATGTCTTGTCAATTGATATGCGCCGGCTCAAATGGTCACATGACATGACTAACCAAAAGGCCCTGGAGAATATTAGCAAGGGAGTTCGTAAAGCCATATTGGACCTAGATCATGTAAATAGCTTGGATCACTGACATACTATTGAGGGACAGAATATCGACTAGCAACAATATCAATGAAAAAATATCTACAGACAGAATATCGAGTTTGTATCTACAAACAGGGAAGTACAAAAATATTGAGTACAAAATATCGTTTACAAAAATATAGTTTATAAAAATATCGACTTTATTAAAACAGTGTTAAATTAAATTAATATTAAAAATTAATTACTAAAATTTACTTAAAAATAATTAAATTAACTTATAATAATTAAATAATTAATGAAAATTATAAACAAAAATGTTTAACATATATATATAGTAACATTATATAATTAAATAATATCCAATATTATTACCGTATGATAGCAGAATTGTAAAAAATAGTATTCTCACTCCAGTGGGTGCAACAGTAGAGAAAGTGTTGGATAGCGTAGGGGTAAAAATAACTATTCCCACGCCAGTGGGTGCAACAGTAGGGAAAGCGTTGGATAGCGTAGGGGTAAAAATTACTATTCCCACTCCAGTGGGTACAACAGTAGGGAAAGCGTTCGATAGCGTAGGGGTAAAAATTACTAATCCTACTATTCCAACTCCAAAAAGTGCAACTGTAGGGAAAGCGTTGGATAGCGTAGGGGTTAAAATTACTATTCCCACTCCAGTGGGTACAACAGTAGGGAAAGCGTTGGATAGCGTAGGGGTACAAATTACTATTCCCACTCCAGTGGGTGCAACAGTAGAGAAAGCGTTGGATAGCGTAGGGGTACAAATTACTATTCCCACTCCAGTGGGTGCAACAGTAGGGAAAGCATTGGATAGCATAGGGGTAAAAATTACTATTCCCACTCCAGTGGGTACAACAGTAGGGAAAGCATTGGATAGCGTAGGGGTAAAAATTACTATTCCAACTCCAAAGAGTGCAACAGTAGGGAAAACGTTGGATAGCGTAGGGGTTAAAATTACTATTCCCACTCCAGTGGGTTCAACAGTAGGGAAAGCGTTGTATAGCGCAGGGGTAAAAATTACTATTCCCACTCCAGTGGGTGCAACAGTAGAGAAAGCATTGGATAGCGTAGGGGTACAAATTACTATTCCAACTCCAGTGGGTGCAACAGTAGGGAACGCGTTGGATAGCATAGGCTACAAATTACTATTCCCACTCCAGTGGGTGCAACAGTAGGGAAAGCGTTGGATAGCGTAGGGGTAAAAATTACTATTCCAACTCCAAAGAGTGCAACAGTAGGGAAAGCGTTGGAAAGCGTAAGGGTAAAAATTACTATTCCCACTCCAAATAGTGCAACAGTAGGGAAAGCGTTGGATAGCGTAGGGGTTAAAATTACTATTCCCACTCCAGTGGGTGCAACAGTAGGGAAAGCGTTGGATAGCATAGGGGTAAAAATTACTACTACCACTCCAAAGAGTGCAATAGTAGGGAAAGCGTTGGATAGTGTAGTGGTAAAAATTACTATTCCCACTCCAAAGAGTGCAACAGTAAGGAAAGCATTGGATAGCGTAGGGGTTAAAATTACTATTCCCACTCCCGAGAGTGCAACAGTAGGGAAAGTAAATACTTCATATATTATTTATAAAAATATACATTAATATCTATAAAAAATAAATTAAAAGTTATTACCAATTTAATATAATTTAATAATTAACCTATTAAAATTAGTAATTAACATTAATTATTACAATTAGTTACCTATTAATACAAATTATTTACAAATTAACAAATAATTATTTAACACTTAAAAATTAATTAACAATTAATTCAAATTAAATACAATTAAATAAATTTAATTATTTAATTAATTATAAATAAATTACTTCCCACCCTATTCCCCTATAAACCCACAACCCGCTATAGAAAATAAATTAGTAAAATTAACATAATTAGCAATTATTCAATTAAATTAAATTAATTGGCAATTACAATTTTATTATTTACACATAAAAACGTAATTAACAATTAATTCTAAATAAATACCAATAATTAATTTTACATATTCAATTAATTATAATTAAATTACTTCCCAACCAATTCCCCTATAAACCCACAACCCGCTCAGAAAATAAATTAGTAAAATTACCATAATTAGCAATTAATCAATTAATTAAAAATAATTGCCAATCAATATTGAATTCATTACCAAATATAAATTAAATAACAATGAATTAAAAATTAATACCAATGAATAAATTGACATATTTATTAAATTATAATTAAATTACTTCCCACCCTATTCCCCTATAAACCCACAACCCGCTACAGAATTAAATTACGCAAAAATTAAAAAACACAAAATTCATTATTTTAAAATTATTTATAACATAAATACACACTTTTCACACATATAATAACATAAAAAACACTATAAAAAATTCGATATTATTAAGAATTCTATAATTTTAATAATCTATATTATATACTTCGATATTTTAACTTTCTATATTTTTTACGTTCGATATTACATTACTTACCTTAAAAACGATATTTTTGCTGTCTATATTCTGTCCATTCGATATTTTGTCCAATCTATATTTAAAACTCGATATTATGTCCAATCGATATTTTGGACTCAATATTTTGTCTGTTTACCAAATAGCTCAGGTGATGATCTGAGATGTATAACTAAATTGCATGACAGTCTTTTTGTGGAAATTAGAGCTCACTTTTTTATACCGATTAAAAGCAATAAGGTTATTGCCCCAAACCACTGAGGTCAAGTCAAGTCAAGTCAAGTCGGTAATTTATATAGCGCGCTACATACCCAGAGGGTCTCAAGGCGCTTGAGGAAGGGTGGGGAGTTATTTGTCGAATATCCAGGTTTTAAGTAGCTTTCTGAATGCTAGGTGGTTCTGAGTGAGGCGAAGGTGAATGGGAAGTGAGTTCCAGGTTTTAGCCGCCAGGTATGAGAAGGATCTTCCTCCCATGGTGAATTTGTTAATGCGAGGGACAGCAGCAAGGGCTTGGTTGGAAGAGCGTAGCTGGCGGGAGGGGGTGTAGAATGAAAGTCGTGTGTTGAGGCATTCGGGTCCAAGTTCGTAAAGTGCTTTGTGTGCGTGGGTTAGGAGGCGGAATGTTATCCTCTTATTGACGGGAAGCAAGTGAAGGTTTTTCAGGTGACCAGAGATGTGGTCTTTACGCAGGATGTCTAGTATGAGTCTAGCTGATGCATTCTGGATGCGTTGGAGGTTTTTCTGGAGTTTTGCGGTGGTTCCGGCATATAGGGTGTTACCGTAGTCCAGGCGGCTAGTAATCAATGCGTGGGTGACCGTTTTTCTGGTTTCGGTGGGGATCCAGCGAAATGTTTTTTTGAGCATTCGAAGAATGTTGAAACAAGAGGACGAAACGGCGTTGACTTGTCTGGTCATCGAGAGTGAGGAATCCAGGATGACGCCCAGGTTACGCGCGTGGTCTGTCGGGATGGGTGCAGTTCCAAGGGCCTCTGGCCACCAAGAGTCGTCCCAGGCGGAGGGGGAGGTACCTAAGATAAGGACTTCAGTTTTGTCTGAGTTCAGTTTCAGACGGCTGTGCTTCATCCACTCAGCTACTTCTTTCATTCCTTCATGTAGGTTGGTTTTGGCGGTGTTGGGGTCTTTGGTGAGCGAGAGGATTAGTTGAGTGTCATCCTCGTAGGAGATGATGTCGAGGTTGTGTTGGCGTACGATGTCCGCGAGGGGGCTCATGTATACGTTGAAGAGGGTGGGGCTGAGTGAAGATCCTTGTGGTACGCCACAAATGACTTCAGTGGCCTCTGACTTGAATGGTGGGAGGCGGACTCTCTGTGTTCTTCCGGCAAGGAACGAGGTGATCCATTCCAGTGCTTTTCCTTGGATTCCGATGTTTCTGAGGCGTTGTAGGAGGGTGCTATGGCAGACTGTGTCGAAGGCTGCGGAGAGGTCGAGGAGGATGAGGGCAACTGTGTCTCCATTGTCTAGTAGAGTTCTAATGTCGTCTGTTGCTGCGATGAGGGCGGTCTCAGTGCTGTGTTTGGCTCGGAAGCCGGACTGTGAGGAGTCGAGGGATTTGTTGGTTTCGAGGAAGGCGGCGAGCTGGTTGTTGACGGCTTTCTCGATGACTTTGGCCGGGAATGGAAGGAGCGAGATGGGGCGGTAGTTTTTGAGTTCGGTGGGGTCCGCTGTGGGTTTTTTCAGAAGGGCGCTGAGTTCGGCGTGTTTCCAGCTTTCCGGGAAGGTGGCGGATTTGAAGGAGCAGTTGATGACGTCTCGGAGGTGTGGTGCTATGATGAAGTCCGCTTTGTTGAAAATGTGGTGAGGACATGGGTCGGTAGGTGATCCAGAGTGGATGGAGTTCATCAGGCGGATGGTGTCCTCAGTGGAGATTGGGTTCCAGTCATTAAGGGTGTTCAAGGGGGGTGGAGGTGCAGCCGAAGTTTGTGTGGGTTGGACTCCGGGTTGGTTGTCGAAGCTGTTGTGGATGTCTGTGATTTTGATGTGGAAGAACGAAGCTAGAGAGTCGCAGAGGGTTTGAGATGGGGTGATGTCGTTGGAGTTGGCAGTGGGGTTGGTAAACTCTTTGACGATGTTGAATAATTCCTTGCTGTTGTGGGCGTTGTTGTCTAGTCGGTCCTTGAAAGCGGCTTTCTTGGTAGTCCGGATCAGTTGGTGGTGTATGCGGGTGGCGTTTTTGAAGGCGTCCCTTGTGCTGGTGTTTGGGTCAGAGTCAAAAACACTTTATTCGATTAAGTTAAAATCATAAAAGTATGCTATACATTCAATATTGATCACAGGAATATAGAAACATTTTTTATATAAAAAACGTTAAAACAAGAGACATTATGTACAAGTTTTCAATAGTATTCAGGGTATATGTACAAAAATTTTATACAGCTACATCATATTTACACTGACTATAGATTCCTTCAAGTTTTCAGTTCATCTACACAGATTGTACTAATGAGTTTGCAAACTGATCTATTTACAATTATATTTACAGATCTATAATACAAACATTTTATAGCATTTCCCTAACAGGGCGTGCAGACTTTTACAGGAAGCTAGATCAAATAGTCGGTGATTGAAGTCTTTTTTGCTTGGACCGAATAGACATTGTAAGAAAATTTGCTACCCCATACATTATTAAAGGTGTTTCCATTAGCTGTAGAAACAGGAAAGCGGGTTTGACTTGGGTAAACCTTTGATCGTTCAGTATAGGCTTGATATATTTCTCTCTAGCATTTCTAAAAAAGGGACAAAAAAAAGAGAAAATGCAAAGAATCCTGATCTGAGAAATCATCACACTTGCAGGGGGCGTTCTCATGGGGCTTACACCACTTACTATATTCACCCAGCAGAAAGTGTGCCTGATTGGTGTTTGGGTCTTTTTTCCAGGCCTTCTGGAAGGAGCGACAGAGTTTCTTGGAGTTCTTAAGATCATCGTTGAACCAGGAGGCGTTTTTGCTGCCTAGTTTGAATTGACGTTTTTTCAAAGGTGCTAGGTTGTCGGCGCTGTTGGTTAGCCATTGAGTGAGGTTAATGGCTGCTTCGTTGGGGTTCGAAGAGTAGGCAGGAGGGTTTTGAAGCAGCGATGTGGAGATCTGGTCGATGGTGATTTTGTTCCAGTTTCTTCGCAGAATAGGTTGAGGATGGTTGTGGGCTGTGGTCTTATTGTAGACAAAGTGAACGCAGCTGTGGTCCGTCCAATGGAGAACTGTGGTGTGACTGAAGGAGATATGTTTGCTGGAGGTGAAGATAGGGTCGAGTGTGTGACCTGCGTTGTGAGTGGGGGTGTTGACAAGTTGTTTGAGTCCGAGGTTGGCGAGATTGTCTAGAAGGGTGTTGGCGTTGCTGTTGTTGCTCTTTTCCAGGTGAAAATTGAGGTCTCCCAAAAGAATGTATTCCTCGGAGGGGAGGGTGTGTGGGGTGATGAAGTCAGTGATGTCTTCACTGAATTGTGCCCGGGATCCTTGTGGCCTGTAGAGGAGTGTGCCTCTGAGTGTGGTCTTGGGGTCGGTGTGGATCTGGAAGTGAAGGTGTTCGGCGCTAGCGAAGTTGACGTCTGAGCTGGTTGAGATGCGAATGGAATTCTTATGGACGATAGCGATGCCTCCTCCTGTTTGCTTGATGCGGTCTTTTCGGATGATCTTGTAGCCTTCCGGGATGGCAATGGTGATGTCTGGGGCTGAGGAGGCGTTCATCCATGTTTCTGTTAGAAAGGCGACGTCCGGAGAGATGGTGTCTAGTAAATTCCAAAGGTCGATGGCGTGTTTGTGGACCGAGCGGGTGTTGAGAAGGATACATTTAAGGTGGTTGGTGTCCGATCTCTGTTTGGTGTTAGTAGATGTGGAGTTGGTCTTGGTGCCGTCATACTTGCAGGAGTTGCAAGTGAAGGGTCCATGGGTGTGTCCAGGTGCGGCTTGGGCGCAGTTGGGGAGACGGCCGGGGTTTAGTGCTAAGAGGGTGGAGGCGTCGTATGTAATGCGGGAGGGGTGGGTGGTGCGGGGGCCAGGGGGTCTGGCGCTGGGCGCGGTCCAGGCGCGGACGGGCGTAGATGGGCTTACCTTTGGCGCACCTTCGACGCGGCCGCCACGCGTGGACGCTGCGCGTTGGGTCATCAGCCTTAAATGGAAAGTGGAGGGGGCGGAGCGTGGGAGGGGGAGCAGGGAGGCGGGGCGTAGGGGGATGGACGGGCTGCAGGCACAACAAAATGGACGGGGAGACAACAACAGGACCGGGAAATGCGAGCTGGCGCTGGAACATGGGCACAATAACACTTTCAATTAAGTCAAAGCAATGCACAGCGTTCCTAAATGCGATATGTAAATCAGGCTAAACAATGCGGAGTAGTCACAGTTCAAGCAGAGTAATGCTGAGCGCTACGCAGGCAGAGCGGGTGCAGATCCAATTAGTAAAATATGCCAGAGCAGCGCTACGATACCACAAGCAGCGCTATGGATCCAGGAGGGAGGGTGGAGCGGCCGCCTCACACGGAGTCAGGCAGGTCACGGAGGTTCCTCAGCTGAGACGTTGCTGGTATCTCGTGGGTGGGAGGGGGAGCAGGGAGGCGGGGGCGTAGGGGGAGGGACGGGCTGCAGGCACAACAAAATGGACGGGGAGACAACAACAGGACCGGGAAATGCGACCTGGCGCTGGAACATGGGCACAATAACACTTTCAATTAAGTCAAAGCAATGCACAGCGTTCCTAAATGCGATATGTAAATCAGGCTAAACAATGCGGAGTAGTCACAGTTCAAGCAGAGTAATGCTGAGCGCTACGCAGGCAGAGCGGGTGCAGATCCAATTAGTAAAATATGCCAGAGCAGCGCTACGATACCATAAGCAGCGCTATGGATCCAGGAGGGAGGGTGGAGCGGCCGCCTCACACGGAGTCAGGCAGGTCACGGAGGTTCTTCAGCTGAGACGTTGCTGGTATCTCGTGGGTGGGAGGGGGAGCAGGGAGGCGGGGCGTAGGGGGAGGGACGGGCTGCAGGCACAACAAAATGGACGGGGAGACAACAACAGGACCGGGAAATGCGAGCTGGCGCTGGAACATGGGCACAATAACACTTTCAATTAAGTCAAAGCAATGCACAGCGTTCCTAAATGCGATATGTAAATCAGGCTAAACAATGCGGAGTAGTCACAGTTCAAGCAGAGTAATGCTGAGCACTACGCAGGCAGAGCGGGTGCAGATCCAATTAGTAAAATATGCCAGAGCAGCGCTACGATACCACAAGCAGCGCCATGGATCCAGGAGGGAGTGTGGAGCGGCCGCCTCACACGGAGTCAGGCAGGTCACGGAGGTTCCTCAGCTGAGACGTTGCTGGTATCTCGTGGGTGGGAGGAGGAGCAGGGAGGCGGGGCGTAGGGGGAGGGACGGGCTGCAGGCACAACAAAATGGACGGGGAGACAACAACAGGACCGGGAAATGCGAGCTGGCGCTGGAACATGGGCACAATAACACTTTCAATTAAGTCAAAGCAATGCACAGCGTTCCTAAATGCGATATGTAAATCAGGCTAAACAATGCGGAGGAGTTACACAGGAAGGCTGTTCAGACCGCAATATGCGCGTAACCCTCTAGACAACGAAATGGAAGATTTTAGAATTGTTTTCTACAAAGATAAAGCTTTTAATGATAATGATGTGCTAGTGGCTCTTAACGCAGTGGCTGGTTGAAGTGCGCCTGGACCAGATGGGGTCCCTGTGGACATCTTTGCCCATGCTAAGGTGCGCTGGGGTAGGTACATCAATGTGTTGGCTAACGCTGTGGCCCAGGGTGCACCGATCCCGGTCTCATGGAAAGGGGCGGTGATAATCCCAGTGCATAAAAAAGGTGACAAAACGCAGCCGGGAAATTACAGGCCTATCAGTTTGATAGACGCCATTCAAAAGGGTTTCGGGAGGATGGCCTTGAATAAGATCTTAGACTGGGTCAAGGAAATAGTATATTGTCCCCTTTTCAAGCGGGTTTTCACAAATATACAAGTACTATCGATCAGGTCTTTCGTTTTACCCTACTTCATTGGAAGATCGTGGCATTGGGCAAAGGCAGCCTTTATGATGCCTTCGATTACCTACGTGCAGCCTTTGACCTTGTTCCTCGGTTACAGCTATGGGCAGTCTTAAAAAAACTAGGTCTACCTGAAGAAATTTTAACTCTGGTGATGAAGCTTCACAGGGCTAACTATGCCACGATCCAGTGGGGTGGACAGGGAAAGGTAACTCCCGAATTCCCCTTTGAGCGTGGTGTGCGCCAAGGCTGTGCAATGGCCCCTACGCTCTTTTCATTGTACATTAATGGAGTAGTCGACCGCATGTTACTAGTAAACAAAGATGCCCCGACCTTAGCCGGCGCTTTAATTCCAATTTTAATGTTTGCGGATGATACTCTTATTTTATCCAAAACTCAGAGTGGCGTGCAGCGTGCCCTAGCAATTTTTGAAGAGTTTTGTACTGACCGTGGTTTGGAAATTAACGTTCCAAAAACTAAACTCATGGTTTTTAATCCGCATCATAGTTTTAAAGGGAAGTTTTTCATGAATGGCCAACCGCTTGAAATGGTCAAGGCTTTTACTTATTTGGGTATCCATCTAGCAAAAGATACTAAATGGGACCAACACATAGACATAGTTGCCCTAAAACACAGACAATATGAGGGAGCTTTAAACTTGGAGCATAAAAAATCATTAACAAAACCGATCAAGTCTGTTCTCCAAGTTTATGCAGCTAAAGCTCTCAGTTCTGCGCTCTATGGCGCAGAATTACGGGGGTTTGAGAAACTGATGCCACTAACTCTCTCAGAAAACACGTTTTTTCTTAGCATCACCTGTCTTCCCCAGAGTACCCCATTAATGCCACTCAGATACGATCTGGACAGGAAAGCAATAGCAGATGTAGCAAAGCTACGCCCTATTTTATATTGGCGTAGGCTTTGTCTACACCAGAGCCTTCCCCTTATGCTGAAGGGTTCATTGATGTTATAAAATCCGATGACTTCCACAAGATCAGTTTGCTAAGGAAACTCGAAAATAGTCTGGCTGTATTGGGCATGCAAATGCTGAGGGAAAATCCTGCTGTAGCTTCGTTCCCATCTAAAAGTGTTTTAAAGGAGAAGTATTGGGAGCTGGTTGCATATCGTACATGGAGTGGCATGGATTCTTGCACTATGGCGGGGGACTTTTTAGAGGCAAAGCCTATCCCCAGGTTAGAATCATATTTAGGATGTTATTACTAAACAGGGAGATAGAAAGCTCTACTTTCAGCTTAGAGCTGGATATTTGCCCCTTAAGTCATTGACCGCTAGGTGGACTAGCGCAAGTAGCAATATCTCCCCTGCTTGTGGGAGCCAAAAGGAAACTATTGCTCATCTTTTGTTTGTTTGTCCTGTATATGTAATCCCAAGGCGTGTTTGGCTCACCCCAATGTGTAAATTACTGGGCACAAACAGAAGTGCTGAAGCACTAAGACTCATATGCACCAGCACTTTGCCATTCATCTCAATAGCTGTTGCTAAATATTTGGGATGGGTGTGGGTGTTAAGGCAGAACCCAAAGTTGTGATTACTGATTATCTCTCTGTTTCATTTTTTATGAAAATTGGGATTCACCTAGTCTGACCATGTAGCAAGTCTGACCAGAATTTGTTTTAATAGTATTTTTATTTAGTTGTCGAGATGAATTTTTATTTCTTCCATTGGTTTAGACTCTGTTTTTAATATAAATCACTGCATGTATGTCAATAGCAAAATGGCATTTTGTATATTTGTATACAATGTTGAGCTTTTATTTTTCTGCTTTTATGAGTACATCTCGAATAAAGCTAATTTGAATTAATGAATGTCTTGTCAAGACCAGTGCATAGCCGCATTAGTCAGGGAGATGTCAGATGGTGGAGCAGCAGGGTTGGCAACTGCATTACCCCTCTTAACCTGGGGCTCTTCTTTCCTGAGAAAGTAGCTGATTGTTTTGGGGCTCGATTTGTCTTTGCCCTGATGTCAAAGCAGTGAATTTTCTTGATTCTCCCACTGTGTTCTTGGAAACAACTTTCAATGGAAGCCAGATATAACAAGAAGGTTAGAGATAGATTTTTATACATCTATTGTAGGGTTCCTTGTAGTTTGTAAGTCTTAGTGCAGAGAAAAGCATAAGGTGTTGAAAAAAACTATAAGGGAAACAAGCATTGCCATAGTTTCGTCTATGCGAGATGTATTGGTTTTTGTCAATGCGCTTTATAAAGGTTTTTTTGTTGCAGATGGGAGTGTTGAGGGGACAGGGAAAAACGTGGTTGGGGTGGGTCGCAGTAGTATAACGGACATCGAGAGGAGGGTGGAGGGGCAATCAACATGAGGGATGAGCAGTGGATGAGAGAGATAGCTGCACCAAAACTGGCAGCGGGAGGAGGGTTGGAAGCAAGCCACATGTAGGAGGTTGGCGTGTGGAGGGAGGGAGCAGCTACACAATGGACAGCAGGAGGAGAGCGGGGGCCAAGCAACACAAGGGTGGTAGGGAGGGGAAGAAAGGGGCAAGAGCAAGGGTGCTGGGAGGTGAGAGGGATCAAACAATATGACATACAGTTAGGGTAGTGGGTAAGGACTGCAGACAGATGCCCTCCAATCAAGTGCATAAAAATAGTACCTGCAGTAGAGCCTGGCCAGTGGAAGGAAACTGTCAGCAGACAGAAAGCTGCAATGATGAATAAAAAGCAAGTGAACAAGAATTGCGTCGAAACCAACCGATGGTAAGTAATATGTGGGCTTTAAGACCATTTTAAGATTTTTTTTGTGCATCAAAGGTTTCGCTGACAGATCATTCGCTGTCACAGGTATAACCTAAATCTGGAAATTCTGTTTTCTGGATGATGTTTTAGTAATAAGAGATTTCGGAGAATAGATTTATACAGTCAATTTTGTATGTGTATCACTGTAAAGACGTTGTGACAACTGTTGGGCAGTATATTCACCAATGGTAATTGCTATGCAGAGAATCTTGCATTAGTCATTTAACCTTCTCTATTTAGACGATTACCATTAACACAATGACTGAATTGGGCAAACATGGGCTGGTTAGGGAAGCAGCAAGAATAGAGAAGGCCCCAATGGAATCTTTATTTTATAGTAAACAAAGAAGGGAATCTCTTCTCTAAGTCACAATGTCAGTATTCCACAACCTAATTAGAAGCATAATTATATGCTTAATCAGGACAGGGTTCTAAAAATCTAAATCTTTGCCAAAACTTGGTAAGTATTGCATACTCATCCATTTGTACTCCACATGATCGCAATGCTTATTAGATAATGACTAGGTGGTGCCTTACTGCATCTGGGCTAAATGTGATGTTAAGCATCCCAGACTTGTGTTGGAAGGGTAAAGGTAAGGGTGAGTGCAGTACTCCTGTTCCTTTGTGATGGTCTGGTACACACATTTACTTCTATTGGAAGTATATCTTAGCGTACATTAAGTCCAACACTTGTGAGGAGCTCTCACTAAACTCTGCTATTTTGTTGTTTGTTTGGTGATCCTGAAGAAGGTAGCATTTAGGTATAAAATGGATCCGTCATGATAAGGAACGCAAGAATTTGGTAGTGCTCAAAATATACATGACAAAAGATCACTGATTATAGAGGTCCTAGCCAAGGTGTCAAATGTAGTTTAAGAAAAAGGGGTAACCCTGTGTCCCTCAGAACCTGGGTATTTGTGGTTAAATAAAAATTGGTTCTGTTGGGTCGGACTAATTACTTTTGAAATACATTCATTAAATGAGACCACAAGCTCTCTGATACAAGTCCAACATTTTGAGAAATAAATGCTCAAAAGCTTTAAACCATGTATCCAATGAATGTACAATTATTAATTTGCCTAATCCATATCCAATTATCATGCTCATGAAATGTGTAACTAGTCCGGTTCAACCCTCATAATTCGCGTTACCCCTAACCCTCGGTACTCACTAAACCCACACTGACGTGGGTCTCCTTTTTGTTCACGCAGGCCGCGTGATACATTATCTGGTGCTGCGTCGTTGCTAGGCAACGAACGCGTCCGACGTGCATGCCACAGCCGTATCTTCATAACGGCTTGTGGACTACGCGCTGACACTTTCAGCGCCTGCACGAGAGGAACTAAGCGCCCTCCGTCTGCTTTGATTAGAAATTGGTTCTTGCAAGGTAAGCGGCACAACTCGCGAGCCAAACGGCAGTTACCCCTCCTAGTTTAAACAACACGTTTGAAATGGTTCCAAATGCCTCCGTTTGCTTTGTTAACTAAGAGACTCCTAGTTTAAACACCACGAGAATGCCACAATAGCCCTCCATGTTTCCTAGTTTAAAAATGCCACGCCGCCATATCAACTAGCGGTATTTCTCGAAATGTTTATATTGCACGTTGGCACTCGGTGTATTTAATACCGCATTTCCGGCTCACCTAATTGCACTAAATTATGCGACATACCGCCCAACTCCTGCGCAAATATGCGCTTTCACCATAGATTCACTCCCCAATCAAGGGTTTAATATATAACAAAATAAAACCCCGTCCACGCTTCCATGTTCTCTGCGCACTAGGCACAGAATCTCTCCTCTGCGCATATATGCGCGTTCACCATAGATTCACTCCTCATTTAGGGCCCGATGTAGGTGGCCAATACCGGTCAGAAACGGCCGAATTCGGCCGTTTCCGACCAGTATTTGGCCGTTAGAGATGTGGGGGACCTTTTTTTGTCCGATTCGGTATTTTACCAATTCGGTAAAATTACCGAATCGGAAAAATACAGAATCGGTAAGTTTACCGATTTAAAAAATTCGGGATGTAGGTGGGACTACTTTCAGTCCCACAGGCCCTTCAGATTCGGTATTTTAACACCCAATCCAATTGGGTGTTAAAATACCGAATCCAGGTGTGCATGCACATGTGTGCATGCACACCTATGCCATGTGACAGACAGACATGCCCTTAGGGCATGTCTGTGTGCCACATGGCACACAAGCCAGTATTCGGGGGTGCTAGAGGGTGTCAAAGTGACACCCCCTGCACCCTTGCAGAAATCGGTAATTACCGAATCGGTAAATACCGATTCGGTAATGCCCATTGATTCCTATGGGCTTCAATGCCCATAGGAATCAATGGGCTTTACCGATTCGGTATTTACCGAATCGGTAAATACCGATTCCTTCCGATTCGGTAATTTTTAAAATAAAATTACCTACATCTGCCCTTCTCTTTTTTACCACTTCTTAAATACCGATTCGGTATGAATCGGTATTTATGAAGTGGTAAAAAAGATTTACCTACATCGGGCCCTTAAGGTTTTAATCTCGAGGTCTCCGAGCACATTTCTGATTCACTTCACCCGTGCTCCACAGAGACAACCTTCATTATTGTTCTCTTATCCCACAGAATTAATTGGCAGCATCGCCACCATCAGGCTCAGGCTGAGTTCTTCTGGTCTGATACCCAAGTGAGTACTTCATAAATTCAATAATACAGTTGGTTGCCAATCCACATAGCGCCAACAGCTCTCTCTGATACTCAGTCTCTTAATTTTTCTAGACTGTCCCCTTCTGTCTTGATAAAGACCCGCCGCGACCACCAACCGGGTAGCATTAGGGTCGAAACGTCGATGAACATCATAGGCCCAGAAATACCAGGATCCGGATAGGAACTCTAGGAATCCTTGGTTTAAAATTGTTATCTGGCCAACAAAGATATTTTTATATACCTGTACATAAATTGCACTGTATATTTCTTCATTCACTGAGCACTTTTCACTGAAAGTCACTTCATATTTGACAGTCACTGCAAACACTGAATGTTATCTAAGAATGATTGCAATTCGGATACCAAATGTTTGGAATTTCTTAATACAATTATTTGATTACATGGTTTAAAGCTTTTGAGCATTTATTTCTCAAATTGTTGGACTTGTATCAGAGAGCTTGTGGTCTCATTTAAAGAATGTATTTCAAAAGTAATTAGTCCGACCCAACAGAACCAATTTTTATTTAAGGTGTCAAATGTTTCTCTCTACCTTACATGAAATGTTAACCTCCTCCGAAAGTTGTGATAATGTTGATGTCTAATGGTCTAATGTTGCTCATTTGAACTTCTTATTCTGTATAAAACACGCCCAAAGTAATGCCACTGTTGTCCAGAATTAAAATGTTGACTTTTGTACTCCATTCATTTTTAATTCTTTCCGCAGCTGGCAATCTCAATAATAACACTATTTCTGCAATTAAGGCCTAAAAAAAGTTCTTACACAAAAAAGTTGTAAATTGGGGGGGGATTTCATAATTCGAGGGCAATTTGAGAAAGGCAACGAAGGGATCACACAGAGAAGCTAAAAGAATATTGATGAAAAAGAGGGAGGCTTGCAAATGCTGTGTGTTTTTAACTAGCAACTAAAGTGTAAATCCTCTTGACCTTCTCTGAAGGTCAAATAGTTCAGAGTTGCTTTGAATGTTGCAAATGCGTTTCTATTTAGACCGACGGCCATTTCACCTTAGCTAACGACCTGTATGCCCACGTTGCAATAATACGGCAATCATTTGCAATATGTGCAAAAACGCAGCCATGCCAAATGATATTACATGCCAAATTATATTACTGTTTAGCACCTTCAGAAGCCTTTTCCACATCCAGAGCAAAGTATGTAATCCTGCCTTGTATCGTCTACATTGTAAAGCAGTTGGCAGTAACCTAAGAATTGTAATAAATATGATTTTTAGACACCTTGTGCGTTTTTGCCTAAAAAGTAATCTCATTCCAAGGGTTATGTGGCACAGTTCTGACTTTCCTCAGAGTCTATGTTTGCCCCTGTGTCTAAAGTTCTCACTCTGACTTAATCAGGAACATTGTCTGCTGATGGAGCACAGTGTCCTGTGTTTATGCAAGAAAATTAAAATCATTACCTGCTTAAATGAAGCCTAATTAAATACAGAATTGTTCCCCTAATACATTTAAAAGCTCAGATCCTGTCTTTCGCACGTTGGGTTCTAAAAATCGGATATTGCATTTTTTTTGTGAGCTAGACTAATTAGGCTTACCTTGCATATCTGGTTGATTCATTTTGGAGAGGTGGCACAGACACCAACTCATCAGGTAGTTCGCAGAATGATTAATTATTCATAACATGGTTTCAAAATAGCTTTTCTTACACTCAGCACATGAAGTGAAGACTGCAGAGGGGAAGAATTAGGCAATTCCACTAATGATGCCCTTCACACTATCCTCCATATCTTGGTCTGTAATTGAGTTCCAACTTCCAAGAGACCAGGTCTGGAAGTTACTTCTGAATAAATGTAGACTACATGAGTCGTGCAAATGCAGTGTAATTTCCAGTTAATAAACATATACACTTAGATAAGTCCATACAACCTGGTAGTAGAAGAGTGTTATGGTCTAAAACCTAAAATCCAGAAACCTATGCCAAATATAGTAAGCTACACAACCATAAACCAATGCACTAATCATTTACTCACACTTTACGTCACAGATGAAATCGTCGAAAATAGCTGCCGTCTGTGCAGGTAACATCGGTGGGGCGGAGGGGCTGTGTAAAGGGGGATTTCGAGGGACAATGCAGAGGGAACATTAATTATTTATTTAATTTTCCCTCTGCATCGTCCCTCTAAATCTCCCCTTACCTGGCCCCACCACCCCACCGCCTCACCGATGTTGCCTGCACGGACTGCGGCTGGTCGATAACATCACAAGTCACATTGCAATTGATATATTCACCGGCAAGACTGAGTCAACCCTACACCCTACCTCAAGAGTCAACTGGGTTCAATTTTAGGCCATGTCCAGCTTGTACACAGGATGAAAGCCCTGCTCTTTATTACTCACCCTCAAAAGCCAACAGGTATTGGCATGCGGTCATTCCTGGCATAGTCTTACTCAAGTGCAGGGTCCAACCTTGGCCTGGCACTGTTCTTGTTACTCATTCTCCCATTTTCTGCCTTGCCAAGCAGGCTCTGGCCACAAATCCTGGCCATGACACTAACCTTGAGAAGGAGGGTAGTGGGGGGTTTTATTCGTGCCCAGTGTTGGTTAAGGTCTCAGGTCACATCAAGTGTCAAGTCCCTGTTCCCACAGAGCCTCCAGGTTATGGCCTTCATCTATGCTTGCGAGCTCTGGATCCTTAAAGTGATAATTAGCCATGCCTACTGCTAAGTCCCCCCACCAGCGGATCCAGCTGAGCCCAGTCTTTGACCTTGTAGAGTAAGCGCTGTATTTATTTAGTTTTCTTTGGGTGCTAAAATTGTGAGCACCTAGTTGTGAGTGGATTCCGATTGGGCACTATACCAGCACACAATCATTTATGGTTAGATATTTTGTAACACTGCTCCATACATCATTACTTTCTTATTGACCATTTATATAGTTCTCATTAAAAATGTAATTGTCTTGGCTCACTTCTATTAACAGAGTTAATCAAGTGAAAAAAATGGACACTTGTAACAAATCCAGGCACCCACACTATCTATGGTACCCAATGATAACTGCCAACGAACCACAATGTAGGGGCGGAGGAACGATATATACCGCTATACCTATTCACATTGGGTCTTTTGAGGGTACCATAGTTTTTCCAACCAATGGTCTGGATTTGTTACAAGTGTCCATTTTTTTCACTTGATTAACTCTGATATTGTTTGGGGAAATAAATGGACACGTTTTCCTCGTCCCTCCTCTGATTATCCTTCACTTCTATTAACAACATCAAAGATTGCTCCTTCAAATTAGGCTGGTGACACCTAAAGGAAATTTTTAATACCCTAATTTTCTGCAGTCAGCAGAAAGATTGAAGTCATCCAGTCCAATACTAAAGTCACTCCTGAGTCCAGTTCATGAGAGACTGACTAAAGGTCCCTGTGGCCTCCACAGAGTCAGCTGATACTGGTCTATGATACAACACTCTCTTTTCTCTGCAAGAATGGCAAGCCTTGAAGAGCGCTCTTATATTATTTCCGTTTCTTTTCACACTTCCGGCAAGGCTGAATGCTTGAGATGTATATTTCTTTTCTGCGTGCCTTATTTTTTATACCCGCTGAGCAGGGAGAGGCCCGGGCCCTGAAAGAGTATTGCCTCAACATTTAAAATTGGAAACTTGCTATGCGATGGAAGCAAAATCTCCAAATAGCTTTTGTTCTTCTGCCCTCACTTTGCAAAGGTAGGCAAAACCAATGCAGGGTAATTCTAGAAGCCTGGAACTGCTGTTAGCTGCATTTGTACTCCGCCTTGTGCGTCATGTGGTTATAGAGAAGGGTATACCCAAAATCACTGGGACCTGGGTGTAGAATAGTATAGAACGTGGTGGTCCCAGTACTATTACATCAAAACAGTGTAAATTAAAACAATACAATTATATCAAAAACAATGAATCAAAGAGAACTTAAATGGTGCTCAAGTGCTATTTATTCACACGGAGCACATGATGCAAAATTTTCAAATAAACATTTTACATAAAACACTAAAAACCATAATTGGTGTGCCCGGCTAAGTGGAAGGGGAGGGAGGAAGGTGACTTAAGTGAGGTAGTGAGCCAAGTGACAAACAATGCTAGTGGGTATCCCAATCAAATTGTTGGGCATGTTATTCAATGCCACACATGCCTAACACAGTCCATATCAGATAGATTACAATCAATTACGTAGCCATGTAAAGTAGAAAGTCACAGTGCGGCATGCGCTGTTGGCGATACTGGCATCGGTAACGTGTCGACGTTTCGACCCCTGAAACTCTGTAGGTTTCTTTTACTTTGAATCCTTACTAGCTGGGTCTTCCTCAGAGCAAATGTGAGAAGGAAAGAGGAGGGGCACCTAAGGGTACAATAAAATGAGGGACTGTCAGGTCCAAAATTAATTAAGGCGAGGACACAAGCAGGTATGAGTCACTGTATTTATCGTATCTGATGAAAGGAGATGCCTTGTAGGCGCAACGTGGGGCTTCAAAGGCTCAGAGAAAGGTAGGATGGCAGAGAGATGTGATGAACACCTGTAGAAATAAGGCGTCTGTCAAAAAGCCTTAAATGAATCAAGGATCACTAGATTTGGGGGCCCATAATAGTTGAAAGACAAACTTACTCAAGAAAGGCAGATGAAATCCATGCTACTCCTCCAAAGCAGTGTGAATACTGTTAGGAAAACCGTGGCCAACAACCCATCGATCAAGAAGTGCATAAAATCACAGATTACGTCAAAGATTTGTTTAAATTATTCTAAAAAGAAAACGGGGGAGCAACCCTTGACCCCACCAGGTAGGTCGCTCCCCCTCTGCACAGCACCACCTGTATCTCCCTGCCCAAGCTGCCGCTGCTGAGGAAGTTCAAGGCCCTCCACCACCTGCAGGCTAACACCTGCGCTTCATCCCTGGTGGCCAGTGGTAGGCCGTAGGTAGGTTTGCTCATCCTCTGCTTTATTGCTTTTATTGTATTGCCTGTTTTTTCATTGTTGTGTTTGTAACTGCTGTTGTCTGTCTTCCCCCACTGCCTGTACGTGGTCCGTGCCCCATTTTCTTCCCTCTGTTCTACTCGCTGTCCCCGTGCTCTCTCTGCCCGGTCTTTCCTTCTGTACCCCACGCTGCCTCTGTGCCTCTCCCCGGTTTTCCCTTCTGTTCCTCTCGCTGCCCCCGTGTCTCTGCCCGGTTTTCCCTTCTGTTCCCCTCGCTGCCCCCGTGCCTCTCTGCCCGTTCTACCTTCTGTTCTTAGCTGCCCCTGTATTTCTGTGTTCTGTATTTTGCCTCTGTGCCACTCGTTTTTCCGGTATTTCTGTGCCCATCTGCTTTCTGTGTCACTCGTTTTTCCCTTGTTTTGTGCCCCTTTTGCCTTCTGTTCCACTTGTTTTTGTGCCCTTCTACCCTCTGTTTCACTTGTTCTTTTGTGCCCTTCTGCCTTTTCTTTGCCACTCGTTTTTCCCTTGTTTTTGTGCCCCTTTTGCCTTCTGTTCCACTCGTTTTTTGCGCCCTTCTGCCCTCTGTTCCACTCGTTTTTTGTGCCCTTCTGCCCTCTGTGCCACTCGTTTTTCCCTTGTTTTTGTGCCCCTTTTGCCTTTTGTTCCACTTGTTTTTTGTGCACTTCTGCCCTCTTTTCCACTCGTTTTTCTGTTCCAATAATTTTTTGTGCCCTTTTGCCTTCTATGCGATTCGTTTATCCCTCAATTTTGTGCCCCTTTTTCCTTCTGTTACTTTTGTTGTCCCTCGCCGCTGCATCCCCTACGGCCCGCCCCCCTGAAGGCCCACCGCCCATTCGCTGCCCCCACCTCCTGCCTGCTCCTCCCTCCCACCTCCCCATATATGCCAGGCGGTGCGCATCCCCGCAGCTGGCGCGCCGTAGGCATTCCTAAGGCAAGTCTGTCTGCGCCCGTCTGAGCCTGGACCGCGCCCAACGCCAGAACCCCTGGCCCCCGCACCCGCCACGATGACCGCCGCCACTATGATGCCAGCACTCTGCATGCTCTCAACTCTGGACGCAGTCACACCTGCTTCAAGGCCGCCCCAAAACTCATACACGGCCCCTTCACCTGCCGGAAATGCAGCTACACCAGCCTCATAGCCGACGACCCACCCGCCAAGAAAGACCCCAACCACCTCCGATGCATACTACTGAACACACGCTCCGCACGCAAGCATGCCGTCGAGCTCTGGAACCTGCTCGACACAACATCGCCGGATGTCGCCTTCCTGACAGAGACCTGGTTTAACGACTTCTCCACACCCGACATCGCTATAGCCATCTCAGACAGCTACAAGATCACCCGCAGAGACCGCACCAATTGAGCCGGTGGAGAAAACGCCATTGTCAACAAGAACAGCATGAGGGTCTCGACTAGCACCAACAACATGCTCAGCACCGCCGGACACATGCATTTCTAGATCCACACAGACCCTAACTCCACCCTCAGAGGCACCCTTGTCTACCGACCCCACGGACCCCGCCCCCAGTTCAGCGACTCCATCGCCGACGTGATCAGCACGCACGCCCTGACCTCCACCGACTACATCCTCCTCGGAGACCTGAACTTTCACCTTGGGAACAACAATGACAACAACTCCACAACCCTGATCGGTAACCTTGCCAACCTCGGACTGAAACAACTCGTCACAACGCCCACCCACTCCACCGGCCACACGCTCGACCCCGTCTTCTCCTCTAGCCTGCACATGTCCGTCAGCCACACCGGCGAAATCTTCTGTACCGACCACCGCTGCATCCACTTCGCCTTCCAGAAGCCCACCACACACCACAGCACCCAACATATCCCCAGCCGCTGCTGCAGCAAAATCACCGAAGACCAGCTACATGCAAACCTCGCTCTCAGCCCACCCACCGAACTCTCCAACACTGAGGACGCTGCCCACAGCCTCAGACGCTGGATCGAGGACTGTGCCAACACCTTCGCCCGCTGAAGAAACCTCCCCACACAAACACCAGCAAGAGGGCCAGCTGGTTCACCCCAGAATCCTCGCCTCCAAGCAAGCCTGCCGGAAAGTAGAGAAGAAATGGCACAGTGAACAAACTCTGGACAGCCACCACCTCATCAGAGCGGCCAAGAGGACCTCCTTCAGACCGGCTCGACTGCAATGCACACAATCGCAAGGATCTCTTCAACATCGTGAAGGTACTCTCCAACCCCAGCTCCAACACCAACGACATCCCGCCATAGCAAGCCCTGTGCGACTCCCTCACCACCTTCTTCGACCGCAAGATAGCAGACATCCAAAACAGCTTCAACACCCAGACAGCCCCAACAGACAGCAACACAACAGACCCTCCACACACCATTGACCATGACCCCCTGCTAGCCTGGGCCAGCGTGAGCATCGATGACACCATCAAAACCATGCGCACAATCCACTCCGGCTCTCCGTCAGACCCATTCCCGCACCACGTCTTCAACATAGCAAGCAGCTCCATCGCACCCCACCTGCGCAACGTCATCAATCTCTCCCTCGAGACCGTGACCTTCCCAGAGATCTGGAAACATGCCGAGATCAACGCCCTACTAGAAAAATTCCTAAGGCAGACCCAAGAGACAGCAAGAACTTCCAGCCCATCTCTCTGCTCCCCTTCCCGGCCAAGGTCCTCGAGAAAACTGTCAACAGACAGCTAACCCGATACCTTGAAGAAAACAGAATCCTGGACTCTTCCCAGTCAGGGTTCCACAGCAACAACAGCACCGAGACTGCCCTCATCACCGCCACCGATAACATCATTACCCTGCTGGACAACGGTGAGACCGCAGCACTCATCCTCCTAGACCTCTTTGCCATGCACATTACGGGCAAGCCTCCATGCCGCAGGGAACTGAGACAAGGCTCTGGATTGGACCATCTCCTTCCTCTCCGGCAGAACCCAGAGCGTCCGCCTCTCCCCATTCCATTCCAAAGCCTCCGAGATCATCTGCGGCGTACCCCAGGGATCCTCCCTCAGCCCGACGCTGTTCAACATTTACATGGCCCAGCCCGCACATGTAGCCCGACAGCAGAACCTCAACATAATCTCCTACGCCGATGACACTCAGCTGATCCTCTACCTCAACAAAGGACCCCATCACCGCCAAAGCCAACCTCCACAAAGGAATGAAGGCCGTCGCAGACTGGATCAAGACCAGCCGTCTGAAGCTGAACTCGGACAAGACGGAGGCCCTCATCCTCGGCTTCAACCCTTCAGCCTGGGACGACACCTGGTGGCCGATGGCACTGGGGGCAGCCCCGACACCCACCGACCACGCATGCAACCTGGGAATCATCCTCGACTCAATGCTCTCAATGACCAAGCAACCTAACTCCGTCTCCTCCTCCTGCTTCAACACCCTCCGCATGCTCCGCAAGATGTACAGATGGATCCCGACAGATATAAGAAAGACAGTCACCCAGGCCCTCGTCAGCAGCAGACTCGACTATTGGAACGCCCTCTACACGGGAGCCCTGACCAAGCTTATCAAATGACTACAACTCATCCAAAACGCCTCAGCATGACTGATCCTCGACATACCACCCCACGGCCACATCACCCCCCACCTAAGAAACCTGCACTGGCTCCCCGTCAACAAGAGGATATCCTTCAAGCTCCTCACCCTCGCACACAAGGCACTCCAAAAGACCGGCCCAGCCTACCTCAATAGACGGCTCTCCTTCTACATCCCCAACCGCCAGCTCCGCTCCGCCGACGTCTCACTCACCACTGTCCCGCGCATCCAAAGAACAACCACCAGTGGGGAGATCCTTCTCCCACCTCGCCGCCAAGACACGGAACACCCTCCCACTGAGCCTACGACAGACCCAAGACCTGCTGACCTTCAGGAGGATACTCAAGACCTGGCTGTACGATCAGTAGCGCCCCGGCGCGCCTTGAGACCCTTGCAGGTATGTAGTGCGCTTTACAAATGATTGATTAATTGAAACACAATCAGTGCTTGGAACCGATTGAATGTTCTACTAAAGTCTGGATATAAAAAGCGCAAAGCGCATGGTGAGACTACCAAAGTACCTGGTTAAAAACGCTTATTTAACGCAGACAATTTAAAAGAGAAGAAATCAGTATTAAGGATCAAAAGGTGCAACACCGGCGAGATGAAGTACTCTCGTGAGATGACATTACAGACACTGGGAACAGCAGCGTGCGGTGCTACTTGTGAAGATACCAATTAAAACAAGCATTGGAAATGCAATAGGTCTCGCATTAGAAAAGTTGGAGCTATTGGTCTTGTAAATGACAAATATTTTATTTATGTGTTGGTTTTTAAAATAGCTAAATTGATAGCTTTGTCATTTACAATGCCAATAGTTATAACTTTCGCAAATGTGACACCTATAGCATTTGTAATGCAACATGCTTTGTATTTACGTGACTTAGATGGCAGCTCCGGCCGTTAGGCCACATCTGCGGTTTACCTGAGACCTAAAAAGAAAGAAAACGAGGGTCGTCCACACTGTGCAAGCCCTCCTGGCTTGACCGGAGTCCCTCACCTGCTCCTTGTTCCTGGGAGGAGGGGGCTGGCAGGAAGCCGATGGATTAACCACTGATTGGAGGCAGGGAGGGGGAACCAATGAATATTTTCACACCAAACAAATTCCGCACTCCATGTGCCCCTCTCGACCTCCGAGGATGTCAGGTGACAGCAAACTGTGAAACGAAAGTAACGCCCCTCCCCAGATGCCTGTTGCGCCTAGGAACTGTTTGACGAGACACTGGCACTTTTAATCGAAAAAAATATTGCGTCCCGGCGTCTTGAAAGGGGAGGCGGGTGTGTTCAAAATCAAACACCGAGAGGAGCTGATGAGTGACGGGCCAGAACAAGAGTGAACCGGGCTGTTATGGAGAGCATGGAGTGGCCTGGGCTGCCTGGGTGGACACAGACCAGCAACAGTTCTGAGAACAGGGTTCCTGTGAACGCTAGTTTGTAGGGATGGAGGAAAAGGTAAGAAGAAAAGGTACAGCGACCGCGAGTTGACGCTGCATGACGTTAAACGCAAAACTTCAAGTACCAGAATTCAACATGCTGAGTGGCAACCCAGGGCAGCTGTACATCACACATGAGGCGGAGTGGGGTCTCTTGGCCTCTAAGCTCGTGTTGATCCAGGTGGGAACTCGGTTTACATTGCCAAATGTATCCAAAACACAGTGCACGTTCTGATTTTCAAGGCAGCACCAGGGCGCATCTTAGTGTGGCCAAGATGTGATCATGCAAACAGGTGTGCGCCTAACAGGCATTACTTCCGGGTGTGAAATTTGCTCCTGCGGTACTCTTCGGCCTCATTCTTCTTAAAATTTGACACAGTTCCCAACAGGCTTTGCGTCATGGGCCGCTAGTCCGTCCTGTTTTTTTCCGATCGATAGAGCTCTGAATTCTGGGACTTGTATGCTCGTTTCTCCTCAGTGTGTGTGTGTAGGGGGTGCTCTATGTTCCCACGTGTAGGCAGCTGATTGCTAAAAGAAACTAAGCAGAACTGTCTGCAAAAACATTAGTGGCGCAAGAGCCGCACATTCCGCTGGGCCGCGTGAGGGCTCAATGAAAAAGCTTCTTAAACACAATGTTATGGGTCATCCTTTTGGGTGTGAGTAAAAGTGCACACCTTTTATTCTGGTCAGGACCCAGCTTTTTAAAAAGGCGTCAATACACGTATTTTTTCACTCTTTGAGAAGCCTCAATTTAAGCGCCACGCCAATCGATCAATTACGTTTGTAATCATTAATAAGCTAAAATAAAGAAAATACTTCGGAAAGCGAAATATAAATTTCACCTAATTGCACTACCAGCTAGCTGTACAAGACGGAGGGCATTGCTGTGGGGAGGGGGGAGAAAAAATGCGACATGGCCGCAGCAGGGGGCGGAGCGGGGAGAGCGGCGATGAAGCAGGGGCCTTTGAAGTGAAGCTAAGCTTCACTTCAAAGGAGTGGGAGGAGTGCTGCTGGGGAACAGATGGCGATTTGATGATGTGCACGCGCATTTTAGGTCAATGCGCTTGCGCATTGACCTAAAAGCGCACGGGCACAGCATCAAATCGCCAGTCTAGGTAAACCTTGTTTAAGCCCCTATAGTCTCGCTCAATGTGCATGCGCATTGAGAGGCGAGACCTAAAAAAAAGATATGCTTGTGCCTCTAGGGACATGATATGCGAGGTATGAATGACATTCCTGACAATAGGTGAAACACAGTGCGCAGTGTTACTTACGAAGATACCAATTTTAAGAGCAATATGCCCGTGCTACTTAGGACGAGGTATGCGAGGTATGAACATCGTGTTACGATGCATACCTAGGGAAGCCTGCTCAATGGTAATGTGTCAAAGCGAAAAATGTGCGGTGCCCCAGGGTGATTATTTGTGCTTACAAGGAGCTCCAAAGTGCTTAATCGTGCCTGCACGGAGCTCCGAAGGTATGTCAGGTGATTAATCAAAACAAAGTCTGGGAAAAAGGGCGCTTCATCGCATTAAGATACTTCATGCCTGCAGAAAGGGAGTATCCAGATAGAATAGACAGCACTCATTCTCTTTAGTCAATCGTGCTCCATAGAAAGAAGAGAGCACGCCGCATGTGCGTGTGCCGTATTTAAGTCTACTATCAGCGGGAAATGCCGGGAGCCGCGTGAATTTCAGCGTAGTGCAGCCGCTATATGCCGGTATGTATGCAAGTCTGAACTCGCAAGAAAGGAAGAAAGACTCAATGTCTCTAGTCTAGGCATATTTTGTATTTATGTGGTAAGGAGATAAATTCAATTCTTGACTAGCGTGCAACTAAACTAGATAAGGATATGTATGCATCAAAATCATCATGTAAGAAGAATAGCCCTAAATGCACACAATAGATCAATTGGACATGCCTCCTTAAGTACACAAACAATTCCTAGCAAAAACATGGTAAATGTAATGACATGGTTGGCATTGAAAATGTCAGACTGATACGGTCAATTTTACACCTATGTAAAACCCATGAATTATTTTACACATAGCGATTCTTACAAAGAGACTGGTCAGTGGTATAGAATTGATTGTCCATGAAACAATGTCTTAATAAGCACTCCTACAAAGTCATATTACACAATCATATTAGAAGGAAGGACCATTCTTTGAAATGAAAGTAAACACAAGGCCACATTGTAACCAGTAAAGTGAAATTAATTATGTACAGTAGTTAGGGTTGTGCCCTCATGTTTCTGATTAAGCATTGAGGCTTGCCAGTTGAGCATTGCTGGGATCCAGTTCATTCAGCCCGTTAGCAATGGTGTCCAAACGTATCATCCATTTTGATTCTCGGATATTCAAGATTGAGGCAATATTGCCCACTCTTGGTCCCAGTTCAGCTTTCTCTATCACCAGCCATTGCAATTGGTCCAGATTGTGTCCCATCTCCGCAAAGTGTTCAACTAGTGTTGCCCCTATGACGGAGAACCGGATCCGCACTGTGACTTTCTACTTTACATGGCTACGTAATTGATTGTAATCTATCTGATATGGACTGTATTAGGAATGTGTGGCATTGAATAACATGCCCAACAATTTGATTGTAATATCCACTAGCTTTGTTTGTCACTTGCCTCACTACTTCACTTAAGTCACCTTCCTCCACAGTGGTTTGGGATAGCTGTTTGTTAAACCATCAATATTATTTTTTTAATTAGTTCACTTGTGAGTGCATCTGATATATGTCTGACTTGCCTTACGAATGAACACATTTCCTTCACCCTAATTTAAAAGGAAAGTGGGAAATGTGAATCCTTTTTTCAAATTTTGTGATTCGCAATATGCTTTTTAAATACGAAAGGACGTTTCACGTTTCCATCCTGGTCTACCTCAAGGTGAGGAGTGCTCACTGCACCCCCCACATGCACACAGGAATTAATTCATAGATGTGAGATTTTCACACCTGTACAGCTGATTATTGATCCTCCTAAAGATGTACTGAGAAAATATGTTCAGCCCCTGTCTGGCTAATCAAGATCAGCACCCCTTGGCCGATCCGATCTCAAAGATTTATAAACATCTACTTTTGCCATTCACAAACCTATCAATGTAATAACATTTTTTGTGTCTGGGCAAATCAAATTGTCAATCTACAGCTATATTTGATTTTCCTACACCTTTTTAAAATTACTTCACCAAACCAAACCTAGACATTGTGTTTCCTTTTGCTGTAGCAACGAATCCAAATTCCTATAACCCAGCCCCTTTTGACAGATCTGCTGGAGAAACCGGCTGTAAACTTCAGAAGTGAGCAAATATGACTTTACTCAAGCAAGTACATTTGCCTAGTTTGATGTAAATCCATTTAGTAGGTTTTGAGAAATGTAGCATTTAAAAGTGTTTCAAGGTAGGCATGGGGGGTTGAATTATAGTTGCCTTGACAACTGCAGATTTGAGAATCCAAATATTATTTGCAAACCATTTTATTTTTAAAAGGGCACACTATTGGACTAGGAGACTATTTTCACCTGTTACCCATTGCAGATTCATGAATCCAGTTGTGGATTTGTGATTTTGTCACATCCTGAATGGCTAGCTTGAATTTATATGTGCTGCCATTACCCAAGACTACATTGAGCATGCAGGCACGCCAAAGGGGCATCCCAGTATTACATTTGATAATAAAAGATTGTTGTTGTGGGATTCAGGAACCGTAACATGCAAATTGGGTACAAGCCAATGTTACCATGTTTTAAGGAGGGAGCACATTTACTTTAGCACTGATTAGCGGGGGTAAAGTGCACGGAATCATAAGGCCTGCAAAAACTAGATCAACAAAAATGGAGGAGGAATGCAAAAAAGTTTGGGGTAAGACCACACAAGGGCTGACAGGTCTAACAGACCCCAAGATGGAACTACTATGATTTGGGAGGTCCTAGGAGCGTGTGAGCATTGGTGGGATTAGGTCCACTTGTGGGTGAACAGGACATAAGGGGACACTGGAATTCAGAAAGAATTTACCAGGTAATAAATGGATTAGAGGGATAGACTGTTGTGCAAGGGCAGATGTAATTTTGTCAATATATTTAAATGGATTAAGGTGTAGACATGATGATTTGGCCAGTGTAGTGGACTATCTCGCCCTTGGTCCACTCCTCCTCCTCCAGCGTACCAAAATATTGCTTCCATCTAAGCATAAAGTACTGTATGGGCTCAAGGGTGGTCAGCACCAGGGTTCTATAAATTTGGGAGGCTCCTTGAGCCAGGTTTCCTGCTAGAGGAGGGTCTCTTAAGCTTACATTATCCATTTTCAGACCTGCCACCAAGGTATTTGTGCAATCACAAGGGGCTTAGTACACCTCTTTGTTAACCCCTTTGCCTTGGATTTACAAGTCACAATTTTTGTTTTGCCATTCGTAATTATTATAATGCATTGAGATTTCTAGCTATGCATTTACACATTAAAAATATTTTCAGAATCATTTTTTGTTATGGTGAAGATGAAATGGGACAGCTATTTATTTTCGTTGTACCTTCTAGGTTTTACAATACATTATGTTTGTCTTTTTTCCTTCTTTCTTTCACTGCAACATGTTTATTTTTTTCCGGCCTTGATTTATTTCTTCGCTCTAATCTTATGTTGCCTTTGCAATGTGCTTAATTTGAGCTAGTGGTACCAGGTGGGCCTCACCTGCACTGAGTGAAGGCCAGGAGAATGAAATAAGAGAATGACAGAAAAACAGTGACAGAGGAAGAAAGCACGGATGAAAAAGAACCTGCAAGGACGCAATAAAGGAGCAGGGAGTGCATGTTGCTGGATAAAAGGCATATGGTGGACTCAAGCTACATCATCCTGCCAGCACTTATTATTTTGCATAAGAAGCTCTGCTTTTGGAGTCTTATCCTGCAGAGACTCCTATTAACCTACTGAAACCTTGAATGTTTCAGTTGCCAGTACATAAACTGTAAATAACAAGGCATTCATTGCATTGTGCGACTTTAGCACTTGGAATTGAAGGATGAATGCGACTAAAAGGGTATGTACGGGGGGTTTACCCAAACATAGTCACTGGGACCTGGGTTCAATAAGTACTGAGAGGAAGGGGTCCCAGTGTCTGTGTAAATTAATGTTGTACAATCAAAACAAATAATAAGCAACACTAATTAGGTCCACATTGTTTTAATCACAACAAGACTGAGTATATCAAATATACACGAGAGTAAATCAATAAGTACAATTGGTTGTACGGTGCCCCAGGGTGGGAAGGAAGGGAAGTGGTAAGTGATCAGGTGAGGATAAGGTAGTGAGGTAACGTAAGTGACAGTAAAATCAATGAATCAAGAGGACTGTATTTGTGAGTCATATACAGTAAGGAAGACATATAGTTCATGACAATTGGTTCAGGAGATCATACTTCACATTTAACAGTAAATGAAATTAGTAATGGCGTGAAGTTGATGGGCCAATGGGCGGTAGTCGACGTTTCGACCCTCTAAGTAGTGCAGGGTTGATTGTGCCCTTGCTGGGGGGTCTTCATCAGGACTGGAAAGATGGGCAGGCAACCTATTTGGGTGTATAGAATGCAGAAATTTAGTATTAAGGAGGTGAGATTACTCACGTGGTAACCAGTTGGCGCACACTTATGAAAGCAAGGCAATTAATCTGAAATTTGTCCTTTGGTGCTCATTAGATTAATTAAAGACTGGGGAAATACCTTGTGGTGAACTAATCGACATGCACTTAGGTTTGGACAGAATGGATCAGAGAATTAGATAAAATAAGTGAGGGGAACCCAAAGATGATGTTCTGAAGGACAAAAGGCGGTCACATCGGTGTACCAGAGCGTGTGGAGCTGAAAACCAGCCCGGGGGTGGCGTCATGTAAAACACTGGTACGCGAATTCCAAAAAGGTACCTTAATATGTCATACAATATGTCGAGGTCTTAGGTCATCAGACAGTTGCATCAAATCCAGATGATGGTAACTATGGATAGAACAAGTGAATAGTGGTTTTAGTGGGTTACAGTTGGCAATGTGTGGGCATTGAGTACCAACACAATGGAGGTAAAGATCAACAAGGGCAGAAATATGCCCGGTCAGAGTTAATATTAAAAGCGAACAATGATTGGCAGAGTATGAGGATGGTGTACCTCCAACAGAGGGGTAAAGACCATTTCTTGACAGCTGACAACACTATTACCAGCGGCGCACCTCTCACATGAGGGTGTAAGCCAGTACATTTTCAAGATGAGGTTTGTACACCGATGTGACCGCCTTTTGTCCTTCAGAACATCATCTTTGGGTTCCCCTCACTTATTTTATCTAATTCTCCGATCCATTCTGTCCAAACCTAAGTGCATGTCGATTAGTTCTCCACGAGGTATTTCCCCAGTCTTTAATTAATCTAATGAGCACCAAAGGACAAATTTCAGATTAATTGCCTTGCTTTCATAAGTGTGCGCCAACTGGTTACCACGTGAGTAATCCCACCTCCTTAATACTCAATTTCTGCATTCTATACACCTAAATAGGTTGCCTGCCCATCTTTCCAGTCCTGATGCAGACCCCCCAGCAAGGACACAATCAACCCTGCACTACTTAGAGGGTCGAAACGTCGACTACCGCCCATTGGCCCATCAACTTCATGCCATTACTAATTTCATTTACTGTTAAATGTGAAGTATGATCTCCTGAACCAATTGTCATGAACTATATGTCTTCCTTACTGTATATGACTCAAGAATACAGTCCTCTTGATTCATTGATTTTACTGTCACTTACGTTACCTCACTACCTTATCCTCACCTGATCACTTACCACTTCCCTTCCTTCCCACCCTGGGGCACCGTACAACCAATTGTACTTATTGATTTACTCTCGTGTATATTTGATATACTCAGTCTCGTTGTGATTAAAACAATGTGGACCTAATTAGTGTTGCTTATTATTTGTTTTGATTGTACAACATTAATTTACACAGACACTGGGACCCCTTCCTCTGAATGCGACTAAAAGGCCGCTCTGGGAAAGAAAGGCGCCATTCTATCAATGTGCAGTAAGTTACATTAAAGAACCTCCAAAAATGTTATCATCAGAAAGATTAATATCGAATTCTAACCCAACTGACATTATCTATTCACTTATTTTAAAGTTGTCTCCTTCAGGCCATGTGGGAGTGTCACAATAGAGCAGATCGTTTTGTTATTCTGGATATCATGAAAACCCTATTTTTTTGTTATATACATTTTCAGAAGGTCGAACTATTGACATGGATAAAGAAAAGTGCAAAGTATACGCAAGCCAGATCCATCTTGTAATTGATGAGGTTTGAAAGGCAATTTTAATACATGTGGACGGAGACAAGTTCGCATTTTTTTATGACGTGCACCATGGACTTTGCCCTTGATTGTTTTGCAAAGCATAATTGCAGTTGTAAAGCCCGTGCTTATGACAGGGAGAGGCGAGTCTCCCAGCTCAGCAGCCACTCATAATCGTCAAAGTAAGTTTGTTGGTGCTTGTGTATTGTACTTGGATCAGTGCTTTAAATGGAGATACAGAAGTACTGGTACTCACTATTTGAAGTACCTGTTTGCTCCTGAGAGGTAGTGATGCGCTCCCATTAAATGTATTGCAGCAGAGCTGAGAAGTGCACGTACTAATCCCATCAAATAAAAGAAGTGCAGGTACTCAGTATTGGGGAGTACCTGCCCATTGAAACCACTGGCTAGGATATTGTCTCTTCAAATATATATAAAAAGTATGCATTGAATGATGGTGTGGGATTTGGAAGGCTAGGCCAGTATGAAATGTCTCATTTGAAGATTTGTTATGGCAGAGCTACCCAACAGACAATTTTTAACAGCTTGTTATCTGGTTTTGTCATGGTGGTGGTATTTCACTTCGATAGAACATTTTCCCATGTTATCCATGGAAGCTTGAAGCATGGAAACTCTCTCCTACAGTAAACAAAAGATCCACATTTGAACCAACAGAAATCGCTGAAACTCAATTTCCGCAGATTTTCTTCTCTCCAAACTTCCTGATGACTTGTTTGCCAGACTCACACCCGTTAGATTTCTCAAAAGATTCATTCTTAATACAGGTAGCAAATCACGTTTCCCAGTCACTGCAGACCGGTAAAGTTACTCATCCATAACTACTCACTTTTATTTATAGTATAACTGACAATGATGATTATGTGTCTATTTGTTTGTAAATCTCACTTTCATGCCGCCTAGGTATTGTTCTATAGGATTCAAGGAGCAGTCGAAGTGCATGAACAAAAGTATGGGAACTGTGAATATGAGTACAGATGGGATGGGGTCAGTGAGTGTAGGGGAGTGGGATCAGAGGCGTGGCTAAAAAGAACAAAATATCAAGGGCCTCATGTATGAGAAATGACGCATTGCTGCATGAAAGCAGCGATGCGTCACTTCTCAGTGCGCACTCCTTGCGACATTCCTGATGCGTCATATTTAATGTATGACGCATCATGTCGCAAGGAGTTACAGATACGTCAGAATTGCTAACGGATCTGTAAGCGCAAAAGTGACGCATTGCTGAAGTGTGTCACAAAAGTGACGCAACTCCAGCAATGCGTCCTTTCACATGGGGCAAGCCCCATGTGAAAGGGCCTGCGTCAATCTTACGCCTGCTGTGAGGCAGGTGCAAGATTTTGATGCAACGGCGTCCTAAAAGTGACGCAGTGAAATCTCATAGATTTCACTGCGTCCCTTCTACGACCCTTCCTTGCGTCAATACGCCTCCCCTTGCATACATTATACCTGGCACAGGTATAATGTGGCACAGGGGTTTACAAAGTGACGCATCTACCTAGATGCGTCACTTTGTAAATATGGCACAACAAGGCGCATTTTTACGCCACTGGTGCGTCACAAAAAGTGACGCACCGGCGGCGTAAAAGTGACGCACAGCCTCATAAATGAGGCCCCAACTATTTTGCTGCCCTTTCACATACAGGTAACGCCATGTTACATGTAATGGCCAGACCTTTAATGCAAAATAAATACATTTTAAATTGCTCTTTTGGGAAATGTATTTTTTGGGTAGAAAAGGTTGATTTGGTTAATGTGATTCAGAAGTCTGGAGGTGAAAACGGATCATCATTCATTTGAATCCTGGTTGGTTCACTGGGGAAATAATGACATGTATCTATCAAATGCGCAATTAGACCCGAACTTCGGGGGGGGTACTAATATATCAACCAATGGAGGTGGAGCTAACACTTCAAACAATGGGGCGGAGCTATCCTTAGAAACAATACTAGAAACTTGTGTGCATTTTAAACATACTTGTCAAACCGAATACAATTATAACATACATTATCATATATTTGACAATGTTTATAGGTCACTGACATGGGGCCCAATCTATATGTTGCAGGAAGGGAACGCCATCGATGGAGTTCCCTCCCTGCCAACAGGATTGCCCATCCGCCCCATTTAAATGCAGGTGACCATAGGTTTGGCTATAGTGGTGACTACTCCATCACTGCCTTAGCCAAACTTCTCCATTGGCCCGAAGGAGCGAGGGCCATCAAACTGGCTGTATGTTTGTTTGCCCAAGTAGGATTGGCAAACATATACCCTGTTTTTTTTTTACTGTCAGTCACCGCTAGGCAAACCCTGGTGGTAAAGGATAGTAACAAACAAATAATACCCCCCTTGCCATGGAAGATGTCTCCCATGGCAAGTGGGGCATTTTTACTTTTTATTTTGAAAAAGAAAGTCCTGCTTCGGGATTTTCTTTTCAAAAATGAAAAAAACTGGTGCAAGGTTCCATTATGTTGACAGAGCGCTGCACCAAATTGCAAATAGCATTAACCAGGACCACTGTGACGGACGTTCCTGGAAATGCTTTAGAAATGACCTCCAGATTGGCAGTTATTTCTAAATCTTGTGGATGTACCTCCATCAGGGTGATGGAGTAATTTACCCTATCGCCATGGCAGAGAAACAGGCCCTCTGCCAGAATAGAAATCAGTCCCAGAGCTGTTTAAAAACAGGAATGAGTGATTTGACAACTAAAAAACAGCTTCACAGATTTCAATATAAAGAATTTTAAAACTATTTGTTGCAAAGCTATTTCAAGACGACCGTTTCCAATTCCCTTTGTGAAATGACAGTGAGTTTGTGAAGTATTTTTTATTCAGTCTTTAGAAATATGCTCCTGCTTGGCTGTTGTTCAAAGGCCCATGTTCATTCTGCTCATCGGGATGTTACATCATATACTTGTTTGAGGCTGCTCACAGGTAGAGCTGTCAGAATATTGAGCTTAGTGGTTTAATACTCGTGTTTTCGGGATGTGTAATGGCAAGGCACAGGTATGATTCTTAGGGCCTCATTACGATGTCAGGTGGAACGGCTCCAACCGACAGTCGGATTCTCCTAGACCATGTCTGAACCCTTCCGCCCGACTCAGTCAGAAACAATTCTGACTGACCGATTATGATGCTCGAGGTCAGAAGAGGAACAGGACGGTCATTCCAAATTGGTTCAGAACAGCAATTTGAGAATCCGAGTCAGTAGGATGAGATCCATACAGCTCTATGGACAGCGTTTCTGACCGACCGATTACAGTGTCGGATTCTGATAACCTTTCCAACTCGGTCTGCCTGACACGAAAAGGCTGTCGGAAACTGACTTTGGGGGCCTCTAGCAGGCCCCCTTCATCTTGAGGTCTCTGGTTGGGGGTCATGGGAGTACCTAAGGTACCCCATTGTAAGACCATGCACAGTGTGGCAGGCACCATGGGGTGCCCTCCACAGGGTACAAGGTCGGTCAGAACACAGGCTCCTATCGAAGTCAACTGGAGTCCTTCCGAACAGTGTTTGGACGCCTCCTAACCAGTCGGGAGGAACTGCAGATCGCAAGTTGGTTGGAACCAAATCCGACAAGGAGTCGGGCAGTTTAGTTTCCGACTGACATCATAATGAGGCCCTTAATGTATCTTTTTTCCTTCAGATTTTGAATAGGTGAGTGAAAATTAGTTGGCAGTATTACCACCTGTACGTTTCACTACCAGGAATCTGCACTATCCAAAATCAAAATAAAATAGTTATTGTTAAGCCACCATATTGAGCAGTTCTTATATGAAAGGAGTATTCATGCAGAAACCCAGCAGGCCTAAAGAACGGACAATGACTGTAGTTGCATTGAAATAACTTTGCAATAAATTGTGTTTATTCATACAAAGAGTGAAGATTCCCGTCAAGTTTTAGAACATATAGAATGTGTGACTGATGAGCAATACCCTGCAAAAAAGTTAAAGCAAAAGAAACAGAAATGTAGGCTCGTAATAGCGGATGTAGTAATAGTAATTAATTTGCAAACAAAGTATGACCTTCCCAGGAACCAATTCCATCGATATTTGCAACGCCCACATGCGGACCTTCCCTTTGTTTTTGGTTTGGAGAAGCTTTTGGACTTCAGTCCACTGGAGGCACAGGTATTACTTGGGAAACAAACTACCATACATCTATAAATCTCTTGTCACACAAACCGCCAATTCCTTCCTTAGACTGCGCACAGCTTCAGCCCCTGACCTTGCCAACTGACAGACGATGATTGGCAGGAAACCTTGGGATCCCCATGGGAGGCTCCTATTAAGGCCCAGATATGCTTTATACTGTTGAAATACCTACATCAGTTCTATCCTAGGAGGTTAGGGTTGTGGAATATGGATGTGATGGCTTCATTGTTTTGTTTGCGATGCCCTAACCATTCGGTAGACTTTTTCCACACAGTTTGGGGTTACCGAGTCCTCACTACCATTTGGGAGGGAGTTTTGACATGCCTCCAGGAGTTGCTTAGTTGGAACCTCCTCAATGATTTCAAATGAGCCCTTTTGCCTGTCACTAACAATGCAGAAGGCAACAGGTGCAAGGGAGCCCTACTATGGATTTGATTGGTGGGGACAAAGATGATATCACCAGAGAATGGAAAAAAGTAGAAGCTCCATTGGTGACATAATGGAAGAAGGGCCTGGATAGGTGTATGATCCTGCAAAAAGCAATATATGTAGGTAGGGGTTTTCCCACATATTCATGGCCATGTCTGGAGTGATTGGGCTCAGTGCAGAGGGATTCGATTTGAGCCTTGCTACACATGATCCTGGTCTTTGGAAAGGGTGTGCACCTTCGGGACTTGATGGGCTGAGGGGGCAGAGGTTGGTGTGGTGGCATGGAGAAGAATGGGTGTTAAAGAGTTCTTATTGTATGTGAGTTAGCAATGTGTGTTATAAGATATGGTCTCCTTAGCTTGGATCTGCTACTTAGAAATGATGTCTTGTAATTTATGTTTTGTGTAAAATACTTTATTTAATTCAACAATGTTCATTACAGAATGAGAATTATTAACATAAGAAACAATACAAAAATATATCAGTATGCATACGAATAACATTCTCATAAACTATGGCACTACATAACAAAACAAGAGCACTCAATTAGAGGTACAATATGATAGTAAATTAGAAATAAGGAACAGAGCTAAAATATTCATGGAGGTTGAAAATGTCCAGATAATATAGCAGTTGTGGTTGAAATATCATTCCTGGTCTGATGAAGGAATGTGGCGAAAGGTAACCATAACAGTTGGACATTATGAGGCGAGAAACATTGATTAGTGTAGTGTACATACTATCCAATTTATGATGTGAACAAACACAGTACAACCACACCTTATATGATAATTTAGATGATGATTGTCAGTTAAGAGTAATTTGTGAAATGCGATTGCTAATAGAACGTCTACTTATTTACCTTTAGGGAAGGATGGGATGAAATGGTTCGTTAAAGTTCCTAAAAAATAGAAAGAGTGCTGAAAGGAAGTAGTAACTTAAAAATCTTCATAATTTGGGATCAAACCTGTGCGGTAAAAAAGTGTCCTTTGACAATTAAATAACATATGCATAAGGTCACTCATAGGAAAAGCACAACATCAGCATGGAGATGAAGCATCTGATGAAAAGTTTAAGCATTGTACAGGAGTAAAGTATAACCTATGATAAAGAAAAAATGGATTGAGTGATGCCGGCCCACCTGGAGTTTTTTGTGAACATGTGTCCAAATCTTATTCCAGAAGGAGACATCCCAATTTACTCCTAAATCTTTCCCCATAGAAGTTCAGCCTTGGGTTTGGTTTGGGGGAGCTTGGGAGAGAGAAGAATGTTTATTAGTTGATGTATATTATTTTGATAAATTTGTTATATCATATTGGCATGTCCAGGAGCAAAGAAGGGGTTAGAATAAGTGAAGGGAACGTGGATTTAATCAAAGAAACAGTATGCTGTGAAATGGGGGAGCTAAGGAATTAAGTCTTGGAGGAGAAAGATAACACTTTCTATAAAGAAAAGGGTAGAAGAACAGAGAATTCCACTTCTAACCACAATGGAAAGAAGGATGAGTTTCTGTCTTAAGTCTAAAGAGCAGCTTGACATAGACCAAATGTTCTTTGATAGCAGTAGAAATCCGGGAAATTTACTCCTCAAGCTAACTTTGATTTTTGTAAGAGAGCTAAGGAAACTCTTGATTTCTTCTTATTTCATAGGAATTAAATAAGCATTGAATTGAGTTAAAAAAAAAGAATTGGGATATGAACTGGCATCATAGAAAGAAAATAAAGTGGGGGGAGATCATCATTTAAGTAGAATCTAAGCGACCCCACAGGATAAAAAAAGGGGGTTGCAGGAAGACAGAATATTCGAATTTTTAGAAATGAATTCTATGAATTTAATTTTAATAGATTCGAGCTAGAAGTTGTAAACAAGATACTTAATTTTAGATGAAGTAGCCCATTGGACTCCTTTAATATTAAAAGATTGTCTGAAAGTGTATTTTATTAAGTGGGAGAATTTCCGTTTTGTCTTTATTTATTTTATAACCCGAAACAGCTGAAAAAAGAGTTATTTCATGAAGTAAAGTAGGTAAAGTGGTATCTGGGAGGAAATAAAATAACATCATCTGCATAATCCGCAAGCTTGAGGTGATGATTATCATAAGAAAAAATGGAAATAGATGAACTAAGACGAATATGGAAGAGAAAAGGCTCAGGTGCCAAAACAAACAATAAAGAAAAAAGTGGACAATCTTGCCTTACCCCTCGTTCAAGATGAAAATAGGAAGAGATCTTACTGTTAGCAAATACTGACACCCGTGGAGATTGATAAAAAGTGAGATGAGGTTTATAAATTTAGACCCTAAACCATGCCAGTGTAACGACTGAAACATGAAACCCCAATTTATTCTATTAAATGCTTTATCTGCATCTATCTTGATGGCTGCAAGGGGAGATCTACAGGAAGTAGAATTACTAAGGATATTCAGAAATAGTCCGTTGTTACCTGATATAAGCCTACCTTTGTTAAATCCTGACTGTTCTTTCCCTATAAGATGTTGGAGAAAAGATTATCATCGAAGTGCTAAAAGGTTAGCATAAATCTTATAATCCACATTCAACAGTGAAATGAGTCTGTGATACTTACAGTCAGCCGAATCCTTTCTGTCTTTGTGAATAAGACAAATTATAATATTCCTGAAAGATTCCAGTAGTTGAATTAGACTCAATAAAGTGATGGAATAGACAATATAAATAAGGAAGAAGAATATTAGAAAAGTGAAGATAAAACTCCACTGTAAAGCCATCAGGACCCACTGTTTTCCCTAATTTCAGCATTTTTAATACCTGTGAAATTTCATCGGGAGTAAGATTAACCTCTAAGGATTCAAATTTGAGGATCTATGATGAGGAGTATTACTTAAATAGTCCTCAATACTGGAGGGATGAGTTATATTTTCAGGTGTATACAAAGATTAAGAGAACTTAACACATTCTCCCAAAATGTCCTGATGATTTGTGATCGAGCTTCCCTTTGGGCTTAGTAATGAGTCAATTGTACATCTTTCTTTTCATATTTTCGAATAATTAGCTGACCTAATCTTTTGAGTGTACCACGTGAAGATGAATAGAAAGTATAGACTCTGTTGTAGGATTAGATAAACTCCAAGAATTAACCTTGGAAATAGTAGAATGGAATTGTTTATGCCTATTATGTGACGTGAAATGAACAGGAGATTGTCTGTCAAGCAATGGGCCCCTAATTTGGTTGCAATCACCTCCCAAAATGAAATATGAATCATAGTATTGTGTAGACTTTTGTGCTTTTATAGAGCAAAACGTATGATCAGGCTGAGTGGGATAATAAACATTCAATACAGTTAAGGAAATATTATCTATGAGAAAATTAACAATAATCCATCTGCCTATATCATGTTTTTCTTGTGAAAGCACAGTTACATTGGGAGATTTCTTTACATAAAATCACAACTCCATTTTTCTTATCAGGTGGCGTGAATACAAATACAAAACCCACCCGATTCCGCATTAAGTTTTAAAGCTTCAAATTCAGTAAAATGGTTTTTTTGAAGGAGAACCATATCAGGATAAAATTTACCTAAATGGGATAATACTCTCTGTTGTTTAACAGGATTAAGAAACCTGTTAATGTTCCATGAAATTACTCTGAATTATACATTATATGAAAAAAGTAAATTTCCTGAAAACAATAGAAAGAATAAGAAAAGTACAGTACAGCTCAAGAGCAATAACACCGTATTTAAAATGAAGTTTGTAATACCAAGACACTCCAATGTCTAAAACCTTCCTATCACCAGAAAGAGATGTGTATATGGCAGTCAAATATAATAAAAAGTCTGTTGACAGCATTCTTTTCAAAAGAAAGTTCCAAGCAAATGTAGCAACTTGAAAAAATAAATACCAAGTTGAGCTATGAATTAAGGATTCCCCCCTTAACATTGTGCACTCTTTATATGTCTTTCTGTGACTGAGGAGAATCCAAAATTGCGGCTGCCTTGAAGTTGCAGCCGCATCAGCAATAAAGAAATGAGAAAATGCTTCAGCCTGAAAGAAAGCAGTTTCCAGGCATTCTGCGCTGCTCTCCTGGCATTCAGAGGAGGGGGGTTCCTGGAAAAAGGGGTTATAAACCCATAACCAATCGCCGAAAGGGCCTGACTACGGTAGAGCTCTCCCTTCAGGTAGCCATCTTAGGTGGCGCCAAAACGACATCCTCGATACCCTGTCATGTTGTTCTTGCTGTGCCATATTAATGTTAAATGGCAATTACATGTGTTAAAGTAAAAAAAAAAAAAAACATGCTTTCAATTCTATTCTGAAATCCCCTTCACATAAAGTGTCAAATCCATCAAAAAATTGCTGGTTTTTGTTAGCCCTAGGGTAGTCTTCCACCAAACATTTTGATTTTACCCCTCCTGTTTATTTTTTAATTTGTTTTTGTTGCCCCTAGGGCTCTGTACATTTTACCACTGCCAACCAATGCTAAAGTGCTTGTGCTCACTCTTTAACACATGGTAAAATTGGCTTACACCTGATTGAAATATTTAATTAACGTATAAGTCTCTAGTAAAGTGGTATAACATATATCCATGGTTGGCAAATTAAATGCTACTAATTGGCCTGCAGCACTTATTATGTGCACTTAAGTAGACCATTACAACATGTCCCAGGTCTGCCACTGTAGCCTGTATGCAGTTCTAAACTGCCAATTCAACTTGGCAAAATAAACCCCTTGGCAATTCTAAAACTCAATTTTTATTACATGTTAGCCAACCCTAAACTAGGCTCTTGGCAACCCACAGGACAGGGTGTATTGTAATTAAAAGGTTGGATATGTACTTTTAAGTTTTACATGTCCTGGTAGTGAAAAACACACAAATTAGTTTTTCACTACTGTGAGGCCTACCTCTCCCAGAGGATAACATTGGGTTACAATATTGCATTCAATAAGAGCTAACATTTGAGTGGGAGCAGGTAGTAAAGTCATGGTTAGTATATTAGGACTTGTTATTTAAAATCCTCTTTAATAGTGAAGTTGGACCTTAAATTACAATTCTGAAAAATGCCACTTTAGAAGGTTGTTATTTTAATTGTCCTACCTGTGTGCTGCCTACAGCCTATTAATGGGTCACCTGACTAGATGTGATTGGTAGTTGGCATTTGGATATTTCTCCTAGACAGTCGCACATCGGATGGTCTGGGTGCTTACAGGATGGGCCATCTCTGACTTGATAGAGGGCGGAGCTGTCACCTACCACACTTGCACTTGAAATGTTCTGGCTCAGCTCACACCAAAGAGACTTTACACTACCCTTTTATACCCCCAGACAGACTGGAAGCAGGGCAGGGAGGCAGCAATTTCCAGACACTTCTGTGAGGGGATGCCTCCAGAAGCTTCTCCCACGTCAAAGGAGACTTCAGATATGCAAATGGGCCTTTCAGACCCACTCTTCAGTGCACTCCTGGACCTGTTGATACTACAGAAGAAGGACACTCTACGGATTGGGGCCTGCCCTGCTAGTTGAGAAAGAAGACTGCACATTTACCCATCATCCCAGGCTAAAGTGACTCCAAGGGTCAGCTGACTGACCTCCTGTCTGAGCTACATGGACACAACATGCTCCAGAGCTCTCAAAGCAACTGCAGAGTTGAACTGTTGCCCTGGGCCGGCCTGAACCTTCAATTTACATGCCTGAGCCCTGCTGGCCACTGCTGGAGTAAATTCATGATCTCCAAGTGGTACACTCCACAGGTCCCCAGGGCTGACACCAATACGTGTCCCATCCAGATCACACTATAAATCAACACTCATTCAGTGAACCACAACCTATGGACTAGCTAGTTAGCCATCAACCAAGAATTACTTTGGGACCGCCTCAGGGGCACTAGGCTATATAACACAGCAACCACACTCCAATACAATACAATCTATGTGTTACATGTCAACCTGAGCTTACTCAAATGTGCATTTTCTCTAATGAATGTTCATTGGGAAAAGCAAATGTACATTCATTATCAGCAATGAACACTAGGAATCAAAGCACATATGAATGTACAATTGCACCAGCGAATATACATTTACATCAGGGGATGTACATTTACAGACTAAAATTGGCATTCACTTGAGGCAAATACACATTTACAAAAGAAATAGAGCATAAAAGAAGCCATGGATATTCTAAAAAAACACATTATATACACATATTCTCCCCTAAGCAAAGATGGAAAATGATATGTACTCAGCCTGCATCTCTGTAGTATGCACTGCATTAAAGCCGCTGGGCTCAGTTTCTAAACACCCTATAGGGCAGTGTGATATTACCTGATAAAATCCAATCACAGGATCTCAATTTATCGAGTGTGATGAATAGCATGAATTATGATTTTGCCGAAAAAATGGGTCATAACAGATGGCTTTTGGTGCGTTTCACGCCAATCCCTTTATTATGGTGTTTGCAGGACCTTTTCTTCTCTGACAAATTTTTGCATTTATCATGTTGAAACTTACTTGCGCAAATGTGTGAACATGTGCTTCTAGGCACAAAACTCGTAATTCTAATATGCTCTAGTCTGTATCAGAAGCATCGCATATTGGAATTGACTACCATCACTCCACAAAACACGACATAGCTCTATGCACCTTTTGAGGAAGAATCAGAATACTTTTGAGGAAAGAGCTATAATATTTAAAAAAACTTAACTAATGACTTTCAGTAGTTTTGAGAATTTATTCATGATTGTAGTATCACTGAATTGTATTCATGTTCGATTAATTAAAATGATTACATGACCATGCAATCATCATTACATGACCATGACCATGATTTATGACCATTGCATAAAATAAAGATAAAATCATTCATTTAAGCGAGAGTGAAAATTAATTATTTCCACTGGTGTTAACACATAGCTAAAATAATGAGCAAAAGATATTTAGCACTGTAAGCTATAGTACGACAATGTTCAAAGTTTCAAGGATAAACGTTTAAAGTGCAATGTGCTTGGTGCAGACTGCTTGATCGTCCTATAGTTTGGACCCCAGCTGCTCACAACTAGAAGCCACAAAGTCCGCTGTCAGATTTTTTAAATAATTGGGGGCAGATTTACGAGGAAGTGCTGCAGCGTTGCCCAGCAAGCCCTTTGGCTGCACCACGCTGCAGTACTTCCAAAGCACAGGAATGCAACGTATTTACTAAGATATGTCACATTCCTGTGCTCTCCCCTGCGCAGGCACACAAACAGCTGCCATGCACCAGGCAAGCATCCTTGCACCATGGTGCAAGGATGCCTGCGTCATGGAGAGATTGTGTGCAGGAAGGGGCACCTTCCTCCACAAGAACAGTCACTACAGGCATTTTCCTCTTTCAATGTGTGCTGTAGAATGCAGCACACATTGAAAGACGAAAAAACAAGGAGAAATTTAAACATTTCTCCTCGCTGCGCCTTGCTACGCACCCGTAGGGTTGATCCAGTGAAAGACCAGAGATAAACACTTCGAAGTCAACAAAAAATTCAAATGGGCCCATATACATATTCAAGTTTCTTGGCTGTTTCGTTGGGGGTCAAGTTTTGCAATTCACTTTGATCTTGATTAGTTAACTCACTATAGACTCAAATTTATTACAGAGAAAATGTATTTACTGTCTAACTAATCTTCACAGATCAACACTCTTCCTTTGGTCGATGGACTATTAGTTGAGTAGTTGATGGTGATATTAACAATTAACTAACTAACTAACTAACTTTCAGATCTTAGTGAAATAACCACAGACTGGATAAGATTCAATACATTTTATGTAAATCTCAGTCATAAATGAACGCTCATTCAGTACTAATTCACAGAGCTAACTCCATAAACTTTCATGGGAGAGAAAATTAATTTAGCAATACATTCAATTCACAGAATCATTCAACAAATCAACGCATTAAGAGCGGATAGATGAAGAGACAAAAGGCATAATAAATGATTCATTTGCAAAAGATATGTAATTTTAAAGACAGAATAATAGTTACCCAAGGGTGATAATGGGAAAACCAGCCCTCTGGCCAAAGGACTGGTGGAGGTCCCCTGATTAAGATATCAGGAGACAAAGACTATAGGACAGGATCAGGACAGGGCAATACTTACTACATGTCTCTACAGAACCGACACTCTCTCCTTCCTCGATATTCTTCCAGAATCTTCAATCTAATCAGGTTGACTTTCAGAGGTGAATCTTCCCAGTCTGTTCTCTTCTTTCCTTATCAGCAGCAGTCTCACCTCTCCCTCTCTCTCTCTCTTGCAGTAATGTTGACCAAACTCCTGATTGCAATAAGTTCACTCTAGTTATAGTCTTTATTTCTGCAGGCCCCACCCTCAAAAGTTGCTAATATTGACGAAGTACGAACTTGATTGGCTAGGGCAGGGGAGTTGTTATCGCCTCATGCTGACATGTTTAATTTCTTAATAAACTCTTTTGTCTAACAAACCCTTCCCCTTTAGCTCATTCATTTTTCTGTCTCATTTCCTTTCCCATATATTTAATGTTGCAAATCAGATACATCTTGTATACAGTTTCACAGTCAAGAAGAGGTTTCACACAGCTGTCCTTCTTGACTCTTGACAGACTGTCAGTGACAAAGTCAGCGGGTCATATGATGATTCCACTCTGCAGGCTTAGCTTGCCTCCATTTTTGTCCCCATCTTTTTCTCTTGCATGCCACATTAGGCCGAAACGTACCCTATTAATAAAGGAATCATAAACAGATGTTAATTTCTCAAATATGTGATTTTCACTGTTCACCACCCACTTATACTCTATCCCATGTTATTTTCTCTTTCTTTAAGCAAAAGCATTAGCAGCAACAGCCCTCTCACACGGGTTAGTCACGTTGCTATCTACGTAATTCTGGTTTGCACATGCACAAAAGCATTTTCCCGTTGAAAGCGGGTTTTAGTTGCGTTGCATTTTATTCTTCATTAATTAAGCATGCGTAAAGCTCTTTCCCCATATGTAAATGTTGTGCGTATATTAAATTACAAATTTGTACTGATTAGTACTGTTAATGAGGGATTGCTCCGGGCAAGTTTTATTTTCGTGAATCCTTGCTCCATCAGGGTGGCGTAGCATTCAGACGCATTTCCAGATTTACGATTCCTCGTAAATCTGGAAATGTGTCTTGTTCCATGGGTGTTGCGTGGCAACACCCATAGCAACACCCATGGCACGCCCCTTTCACGCAAAGTGCTGCGTGTAAAGGGGCCATAATTACAGGGTGGCTTTTCTTGTCCTTGTAAATATGGAGCAGGAAAATACGCCACCAGTAAGTCACAAAATGAGACGTACTGGTGGCGCAGGGGGCTTGTTAATCTGCCCCTTGATGTCCAAGGGTGCAGGTGTAAGATTCTAAAGTGCACTGCACCTGTTGCAAACTTGTTAGTCCTCCTTCTGTTTGGGCATAGGCTGCACACAACTGGTCACCGGGGCATGTTAAGAGCAAGGTGCCTGATACTAATTTTTTAGTCCTCCAACCGTTAGGGGGCCTTCTGCACCTGACTAGTCTTTGCAATATGATAGGGTTAGCTAGTTGGGGGTCCTTGCGATCAAATGTAAGTACTTCCTTTCGGGAGTGGTGATTCCAATTCGGAAATTGTCAAGCCCTGGCCCACGTAACCATGTAGCGCTCTTCATGTGACCCATTAACATATCAGTTCCAGATTGAGACAACTCCTGTGGACCAATTGCAGGGTGCAAGGTCTAAGTCCTAAATCAGCTAGAGAGTGGCAGATGGTACCAGAGAATTTTACCCGATCTGGCAAAAGTCTGGGGGGTATTTTCAATGAAGCACAAAATAGATGGCTCCCTGCAGCACTGATGCCTTTCAGCCAAAACAAGGGAAGGAGCAGGCGATGTTGTTTCTTGTGCATCAACAACAAAAGAGTGTTCCTGTTCTGTTTAAGGTGGAAAAGAGCACAGAGCACAAGAAAACAACAAAGCCCATTAGGTTTGTTAGGAAAGCCCTCACTCACCGACCTGGTCGGTGACTTGCTTCATCATCGGGCCCCACCGGGTGTGACCGAATGCCACCCCGGTGTGCTGCGACGCCAGAATTACTGCGGAGCTGGTTTTGTGATGGGAGGGCTATGTGAGAAATTACGTGAGTAGTGTAAAGTGGTGATTTTAAAATTGCCTTGTATGTATCAAAAAAATTTATTTTAATCAAAGATCATCAAGGGCAAGGTTAAAAAATGTGTTGGTGAGTAGGGCCAACTAATTAAATGGTCTACTCCCACTAGCATTAGGTGAAAATGTGAATGGTCAACATGGACATGTTTCAGCCGGTGTGGTATCATTAACCTGGCATTCGTCAGGACCTATGGTGTAAAACCTCGGCGGTATGGGCACTCTAAGGCCCACCCAACCAGAGGACTTGAAAGTTAAAAGTCTGTGAAGTGCAAAAAAACAGGGGGGCGGGCTTCACCACCCGAAGGTAGGACGCACACACCTCCAGCCTCTAAATTTTAGAGACCAAAAATAAAAGCACCTGTGGGGGTTAAAAAACAGACAGACAACACAAGACAAACAAACAATTAGAATATTTTGTCGATAGATTTAGCCGATTTCAGCTTATTACTTGTGCTCATGGTGCCAGGGTGCACAACTCATACATAATAGCAGAGGTGCGTGGCTCTGTCAGTGGCTGAGGCTACACGGTAAGTCATATCGTTAATATGGTGGCACTGTCATGGTAGATTGCCAATTTTGCAGAATCTAACAGTGTAAGTGCACAGGGGAAGGGTTTAGATAAGTGAAAAGGGAGGCGAAATGGCAGTGAGAATAATCACGCAACACTCTATCACTCATCGATCAATGGGCCAAATGGCCAGTGACCAGTCAACAAAGGAGCAGTAAAAGAGGTGAGAAAAGGAAGATTCTCACTTCACCAGGGATGAAAATCCACCCCATAGACCGCGGGAGGGAGGGGACGGCGCATTTGGCACATCCTAAAAAGCATCAAGAGGGGAAGAAAGAGGGACACCAAACCAAGTCAACACGCAGTTAATAGTACTTAGCTTCACTTGTTCTTTCACCCAGATGCGGGGGAAGTAAATGAAGGAGCGCAATTGGTTGTAGTGAGCAGCACGTCATCAATGTACCGTTTCCAGTACATGATGTTTCTGCAGAATGGGTTGTTAATAGACAGTATGTTTTTCGCCTCGAAATCCGCAACATACAACCCCGCTATGCTGGGGGCAAATGTACTGCCCATCGAGGTACCCGAGCATTGTAGGAAGAGTCGCCCTTGGTAAGAGAAGAAATGGACTGTGATTGAACAAATAGTTGGGGGCTCCAACATACCTGAGAGACTGTTTGAAAAGGAACAGCGTTGGGTATACCGCCTGGGCACCCATACCAATGGCCTCAATGACGATATACCTTGGGGCTCTGTTCTGAAATAATATCTGAATCCCATGATTTGTATCTGTTCCCATTAACTCCCCCTATCTGTGATGACTGTGTCCCATGAACTATCTAACTTTCATAAGCTAGATTTATTACATGACCGATTTTGTAAAATCCCTCTGGTTACTGCAAACCCTAACCCATGGGCCACCTGTGCTTTAATCTGACTGTATGTGTACCCCTCATGCGCACTACAACCAATTGCGCTCCTTCATTTACTTCCCCCGCATTTTGACACACTTTATCTGCGCATGCGTATAACGATCAGTGTAACTGACCCGAACTGCCATGCGTACCGAGCCTGCGCATGCGCTTCCATCCGCGCCTCTGCTCCGGAAGTGAGCATTCTTCCCGGATCAGGCTCGCGGTCTAGTCCGCGGTGGCAATCTCCACGCATGCGCTTTACGAACGCTTCCACTCCCGGAAGCGCAATCGCGCCTTTTTCCCGCCGGTACCTCATAAAACTGCCTACGCTCTTCTCAACCGGATCGACGAGACCCGGTCCTGAGGGCGATTAGGCTTACCTGCAGGAGACGGACGCCGTGGGCGTGAGTACGACTCTGGGTGAAAGAACAAGTGAAGCTAAGTACTATTAACTGCGTGTTGACTTGGTTTGGTGTCCCTCTTTCTTCCCCTCTTGATGCTTTTTAGGATGTGCCAAATGCGCCGTCCCCTCCCTCCCGCGGTCTATGGGGTGGATTTTCATCCCTGGTGAAGTGAGAATCTTCCTTTTCTCACCTCTTTTACTGCTCCTTTGTTGACTGGTCACTGGCCATTTGGCCCATTGATCGATGAGTGATAGAGTGTTGCGTGATTATTCTCACTGCCATTTCGCCTCCCTTTTCACTTATCTAAACCCTTCCCCTGTGCACTTACACTGTTAGATTCTGCAAAATTGGCAATCTACCATGACAGTGCCACCATATTAACGATATGACTTACCGTGTAGCCTCAGCCACTGGCAGAGCCACGCACCTCTGCTATTATGTATGAGTTGTGCACCCTGGCACCATGAGCACAAGTAATAAGCTGAAATCGGCTAAATCTATCGACAAAATATTCTAATTGTTTGTTTGTCTTGTGTTGTCTGTCTGTTTTTTAACCCCCACAGGTGCTTTTATTTTTGGTCTCTAAAATTTAGAGGCTGGAGGTGTGTGCGTCCTACCTTCGGGTGGTGAAGCCCGCCCCCCTGTTTTTTTGCACTTCACAGACTTTTAACTTTCAAGTCCTCTGGTTGGGTGGGCCTTAGAGTGCCCATACCGCCGAGGTTTTACACCATAGGTCCTGACGAATGCCAGGTTAATGATACCACACCGGCTGAAACATGTCCATGTTGACCATTCACATTTTCACCTAATGCTAGTGGGAGTAGACCATTTAATTAGTTGGCCCTACTCACCAACACATTTTTTAACCTTGCCCTTGATGATCTTTGATTAAAATAAAATTTTTTGATACATACAAGGCAATTTTAAAATCACCACTTTACACTACTCACGTAATTTCTCACATAGCCCTCCCATCACAAAACCAGCTCCGCAGTAATTCTGGCGTCGCAGCACACCGGGGTGGCATTCGGTCACACCCGGTGGGGCCCGATGATGAAGCAAGTCACCGACCAGGTCGGTGAGTGAGGGCTTTCCTAACAAACCTAATGGGCTTTGTTGTTTTCTTGTGCTCTGTGCTCTTTTCCACCTTAAACAGAACAGGAACACTCTTTTGTTGTTGATGCATATTATAATTTGGGGACTAAGAGTGTTCGTGACTCTCCCTATCTCTCTTGTTGTTTATAAAGATGTTGTTTCTTGGCCAGTTTTGGGCACCAACAAAATAGGTATGCCACACAATGTAACTTTTTTACTTGAAATCTGACTTTGATTTAACAGATATATAATTTATATTCCTGACATGCCCACTCTAAATCAAACTCATGTTGTGGGGACTTTAAAGCCCCGAGGAAGGTTCATAGTCCTATCTGTGTACAGAGGCACATTTTTGTGTGCTTTTCCAATGACATTTAAATAGCGCTTCTTACCTCTTATGTCAAGATGCTATAGTACTTTTTCTATTTATGTAGTGGTGCCGCACATTGCGAAGAGTTTGACGCTACTACCAAAATAAAACAACCTGATTCTAATTGTAATGTTTTCAAGTACCCTGTAGTTCTATGTTCATAAGCTTTTCCTTACAAGGCAAAATCCTTCAGCCAGGTCACTGTCTAAGTTGCCTTGTTTTGGTAATTCATTCCTAGACTTTTATTGCAGAGTGAGTTTTGCAGGGTACCCCTGCTGTGTATTTGCTGATAGGGTGGGCATTAATAACAGCAGCTTTCATCTGTGCTGCCATCTTGACATCTCTTAATCTTCTTTGATAGGGGAAGATTAGGCACGGTGGCTAAGGAAGACTAGCTTGTTAAACTTCAAACATGCTTGAGAGCCGAAAGGAACACTTTTAAGGTGTCTAACTGGCTGACTGGCTGGCCAGGCTGGCAGCCCAGTCTGCCTAGCACACAGAAACTGATTGGAGGGGGGGGGGGCTAAAGCCCCTTCAGCCCTATTGGCTGCATAAACCTGGTATTCATAGGAGTTGTCTAAACCTATTCTAGAAATACTGGTGCATGTGTATAATTAGTTTAAAAAACAGATTACCCACGTTATAAGGTTGCAGGCTTTCTCAAAACGGACACAACTTTTCCTAAACGTTTACAGTGCTTTCAAAAGTTTGTTTTAGTGTACCTGGAGTAAACCTTTTTTATAGGTTACCATTAAAAGGATAAAATCCAGATTCCATGAGTTAAAGTCTGTATAGGCTCCGAGGGAGCCTTTAGATTTTCCGATTAACCAACTGCGCATATTTGCATTTCTTTCAGGGAGCAGCAATCCTGGAGGGGAGGCTTGTTTCTTTTTCAGCCACCTCTCACTTCGTTCGCTTAACAGTAGACACTTCTATTCCCCTTTCTCCCTGGAGAACTCACCTGTTTAAGAACAGATGTTCTTTTAACAAAAAATGTGGGAACTGTTTTGATCAAATTAACACATCTTGGGAAGGTCGTTCCCCTGACCTCTTCAACCTATGGATTTAAGGTAGTAATAATTAACGAAATTTGGATAATGCTCACAAGTGGCCCCTGATTGAAACCATTGAGTTAATTTGTTTTCTTTATTTCTACTGGTTTAAATCCACAGCAGAGTTTAGTTTGGATGAAAGTAATTCAATCAATCAATCAATCATCGCATTTATATAGCGCACTACTCACCCAGAGGGTCTCAAGGCGCTGGGGAGGGGGGTCCGCTACTGCTCGAACAGCCAGGTCTTGAGTTGCTTCCTGAAGGCGAGGTGGTCCTGGGTCAGGTGGAGGTGGGTGGGGAGGGAGTTCCATGTCTTGGCGGCGAGGTAGGAGAAGGACCGTCCCCCTGTGGTGGCTCTTCGGATGCGGGGGACGGCGGCGAGGGCGTGGCTGGTCGATCGAAGCTGGCGATTGGGAGCGTAGAAGTTGAGGCGGCTGTTGAGGTATCCTGGGCCTTGGTTGTGTAGGGCTTTGTGTGCATGGGTGAGGAGACGGAAGGTGATTCTCTTGTTGACCGGGAGCCAGTGCAGGTCTCTCAGGTGTCCGGAGATGTGGCTGCGACGGGGGATGTCCAGGATGAGTCGTGCTGAGGCGTTCTGGATCCGCTGGAGTCTCTTCTGGAGTTTGGCGGTGGTTCCGGCGTAGAGGGAGTTGCTGTAGTCCAGACGGCTGGTGACGAGGGCCTGGGTGACCGTCTTCCTGGTCTCGGTGGGGATCCACCGGAAGATCTTACGTAGCATGCGCAGGATGTTGAAGCACAACGAGGAGACGGCGTTGACTTGTCTGGTCATGGAGAGGGAGGAGTCCAGGATGAAGCCCAGGTTGCGTGCGTGGTCTGTTGGTTTGGGTGCGCTGCCTAGGGCGGGGGGCCACCAGGAGTCGTCCCAAGCGGCAGGTGAGGATCCCAGGATGAGGACTTCCGTCTTGTCCGAGTTCAGTTTCATCCGGCTGTTCTTCATCCATTCGGCTACCTCTTTCATCCCTTCGTGAAGGTTGGCTCTGGCGGTGGCAGGGTCGTTGGTGAGGGAGAGGATCAGCTGGGTGTCGTCGGCGTAGGAGATGATGTTGAGGTTGTGCTGGCGTGCGAGGTCTGCGAGGGGGCTCATGTAGACGTTGAAGAGGGTTGGACTGAGCGAGGAGCCTTGAGGAACGCCGCAGATGACTTCGGTGGCTTCAGATCTGAACGGAGGGAGGCGGACTCTCTGTGTCCTTCCGGCGAGGAAGGAGATGATCCACTCCAGTGCCTTCTCCTGGACTCCGACGTTGCTGAGGCGTTGTACTAGGGAACGGTGGCAGACAGTGTCGAAGGCCGCGGAGAGGTCGAGGAGGATGAGGGCCGCTGTTTCTCCGTTGTCGAGCAGCGCTCGGATGTCATCGGTGGCTGCGATCAGGGCGGTCTCGGTGCTGTGGTTGGCCCGGAAGCCAGACTACGAGGGGTCGAGGGATCCGTTCCTCTCGAGGAAGGCGACCAGCTGCTTGTTGACGGTCTTCTCGATGACTTTTGCAGGAAACGGGAGCAGCGATATGGGGCGGTAGTTCTTGAGGTCGGTGGGGTCGGCCGATGGCTTCTTGAGTAGGGCGCTGAGTTCGGCGTGCTTCCAGCTCTCCGGGAAGGTAGCGGTGTCGAAGGAGGTGTTGATGATGTCCCGCAGGTGGGGTGCGATGACAGCGTCGGCCTTATTGAAGACGTGGTGAGGGCAGGGGTCGGTCGGAGATCCGGAGTGGATGGAGTTCATCGTGCGGACGGTGTCTTCGATGCTGATCGGAGTCCAGGCCTGGAGGGTGGTGGTGGGGGGGCGGTAGTTCGGTCGTGGCGTTCGTCGGTTGAGTGCTGAAGCTGTTGTGTATGTCCGCGATCTTGTTGTGGAAGTAGGAGGCGAGGGAGTTGCAGAGGTCTTGCGAAGGGGTGATGTCGTTGTTTCCGGCGTTGGGGTTGGAGAGCTCTCAAGGGATGTGGAGACTAACGAGGCCAGATCATTGAAGGTCATTAGAACATAATTGGTCTATTTTAAAGACTTGATTGTTAACCAGTCAATTGGCACACTCACCTCAAACAGGCACATAGTTAGTCTTCCCTGTGCTGTACCCAAGCACACTTTGCTTAGAAAACATGTAGGTATAGTGATATACTTACTTAAACAATGAATACCGTTTATTCAGCCAGCCATGTAAAGGCACAGTAAACCACAGCTGTTTAACAAACCTCTGGGTACATAGTTGGGAGCACTGCGTCCAATTGCTAAAGATACTTTAAGAAAACTCACAAATGTACTGACAAAAAAACACTGATAAAAGAAAGTTAGGGTTCAGGTAATATATTCGGTTTAACATGTCTAATGGGAAAACCTAGGAAATTAATGTAAAAAACGTAGTTAAAGTGATGTTATTGTTCTAAAGCAACACCTAAAGAACCTAAAATTCGAGAGTCATATTCTGCGACAGAAACAAAACTCCTACCTCCACCGAGCATTGCTGTTATATCCTTATGTTTGCTTTTATCATGCATTTACTGTTATTGCTGTCTTGATGCATGTTGCATCATCCATTATTGTTGGTTGCCTAGCATACTGGAATGTTGGTGTTTTGAAAGCTCCAGTTTGAGTCGGTTGAATACTGGTGGCTGATGATGGGAGTTGCTTTGTGAGGGTCCTTGGTGCTGATCTCTGAAATGAAGAATAAATGCAGGAATTGTGATTAAGTATTCTTTAATACTCGAAGAGCTCAGTCATAAATCATCCAGTAAGTTCTGCATCCAGGAACAACTGTCCTTTACAAATGATGAACAGAAAGATGACATACATAACATTCCATATTCTACCAGGACTAAACTAGCACATGTACAAAAGGAAGAAAAGAGTATATTAAGAAATGCAAACACAACACATCCCCCTTTTTCCTAATAAAACAAAATGGACAAAATGAGCAACAAAAAGGAAAAACCAAAAAAACACACAAAACTAGTAATTGAAGGTTATACCTATAATCAATAACGTAATCATAAACCAAGTTTAACTAACTATTATTGATTACGTAATCTTTAAGCCAAGAAGGCACCACCCTCTTCCTTGAGGAATGACGACACAAGGAAGGGTTATCCTTCTCAGAAACAGATTCCTCATCACGTGGAACCATAATAGATTCTTCAGAAACATCACCAGATGAAACAACATCTCCACCAGCTAATGGAACAACATTTTCCATTTCACTATCCCTAGAAGGACAATTAACCTCCTTAGAGTTAACCGGATACTCTTCTTCCTTAGAAGAACTATCCACATCCAAATCCTCTGGTTTCCAAAAAGTATTAGAACTGCAAGGTTTACACTTAGCAATCCTATTAAGATTCCATACCTTCCCATTACTAAGCTTCACAGAGTTCTTCAAAATCTCAACAACCTGAAAAGGATCTGAAAACTGGGAATTACCTTTTTGGACCTTAAAAGGCTTCTTAACACGAATCCAATCTCCAACTTCAATCTGAACTTCCTTAGAACCATGCTTCAAATCATGATACATTTTACTTTTATCGGGCACCTGCTCCATGCGTGCTTTGACCAACTCTCTAGACCATGGCTCTACATCACTGGAAAATAAACACGCAGGAATAGACTTAAAATGAGGATTCCTACCTTTCATTAAAACAAAAGGGGAAACACCATTGGAATCATTACAAGGGATGCGGTAATTCCAAACAACCTTCCCAACTTGTGTAGGCCAATCTAGATTGTTGCTTATTGATAACTGAAAGGTATTCTTCAAAACTCAACACCATTCCCACTAGGATTATAAAGTGATGTTGTTCTATGGTTAATACCCCAATTTTTAAAATACGCTTTCGCCCTTAAAGATAAAAACTGAACTCCATTATCCGTGAGGATACAAGAAGGAATTCCCTCAGCAACAAAGGTCTCATCAAGAAAGGAAAGAACAGCATCTGTATCAGACTTCTCAACAACTTTTACAACAGGCCATTTAGAGAAAAGATCCATAATAACGATTAAAAAACGATGAGATGCATCATGCTCCTGAATAGGACCCATTATGTCAACTGCTATGCATTCCCAAGGATTGTCAGGAAAGGAACTTTCTAACATCGGAGGACGAAAAGTATGTAAGGTCTTATCCGAAGAAGCACAAATAACACGATTCCTCACCACTTTCTCTGTTTGGGAATCACAACCAGGCCACCAAAAGAAATTTTTAACCAAGGACTTAGATCTCACAATTCCTGGATGGCCTTCATGACAAAGTTCTATGATTCCCTCACGTAATGCTATAGGAGGGATTATACTCTCACCTATTAAAAGTGTATCATGTGCCACAGAAAGTTCAGACCTCACCTCCCAAAAAGGCCTAATAGTGTCATCCAACAAATCCTTTTTATTTGGCCAACCATTAACAGTATAAGAAATGACCTTTTGTAAAATATGGTCTGTGGAATACTCATTACTCCACTCCTCTTTACTGAAAGCTGAAAGACCCTCATCATGTACAAAAGCAACTTGTAACTCATTCCATTCATTATTATCACATTCTTCCAACATGACTGGCATCCTGGACAAAAAATCTACAACAACATTACTTTTTCCTGGAACATAAATGATCTTGTAAATAAAATGTTGCAATCTCATTGAAATCCTAGCTAATCTTGCCGATGCATTGATCACACCTTCAGTTGTTAAAATTTTTACTAAGGGTTTGTGATCACTACGCACCACACACATTTTTCCCCAAACAAAAGATTTAAAATGCTCTAATGCCCAAGCACATGCTAGGGCCTCCCTTTCTATTATTGGGTACTTTTCTTCACACGGAGATAACGATCTCGAAGCATAAGCAATCACTTTTTCAATACCCTTATTGTCCACCTGAGCTAAAACAGCTCCAAGGCCCTTGTTACTAGCATCTGTCATGATTACACTCTCCAATGATGGATCAAAACTATGCAGAGCAGTGGCCTTGGCAATAGCTTCCTTAATGTTCTTAAAATCTACATCACAGCCCTTAGACCACTCAAATTTAACATTCTTTTTAAGAAGTTGTCGAATGTTATAAGTTATATTTGCAAAATTAGGTACATACTTTGAGCAAAATTCTGCCATTCCTAAAAATGACCTAATATCATCTTTACACGTAGGAACTGGAACCTCTGAAATGGAAGAAACTAAAGAATGTTTAGGTCTTACGCCTTCTTCGTCAATAATATGACCAAGATACGTTACACTCTTTTGTGCAAACTTGCACTTCGAATGCTCTACAGTAAGGCCCTTGCTTTCAAGAATACTCAGGACACTTTCCAATCTTGACAAAAGTTCTTCCTCATCATTACCAAAAACTAGGATGTCATCCTGGAAAAATCTGACTCCTTTTTCCCCCTTAAAAAGTTGATACATTAATCGCTGAAAAACAGCGGCCGCCGAAGCTAAGCCAAAAGGCATTCGTTTATATCGGAAGCAACCAAATGGTGTTACAAAAGATGTGTATTTCATTGACTCAGGACACAAGGAAATTTGGTGATATGCCGACGATAGGTCTATCGTCGAGAACCACCGTGCATTACCTAAACTAGACACCATTTCATTAATTTTTGGAAGTGGGAACTTGTCAACTACGATGTTGTTATTCAAATACCTTAAATCTACACACAATCTAATTTTTCCATTGCTCCGTCTTGCCATGACAATCGGAGAAACCCATTCACTAGCTTTGATTGGCTCAATAATATTAGTAGAAACTAACTTTTCAAGTTCTTTACTCACTTCATCCCTCACTAAAATGGGAATGTTCCTACATTTGTGTACTTTTGGAGAAGCATCATCTTTAATTACAATTTTGTGCTCAAAGCCAATCAGATTCCCTAAATCTTTACTAAAAACTTTAGGAAACTTATGCAAAATATCTTTAGTGATAGAAGTACTATCATCCACCACTAAGACTTGTTCACGGCTATTCGGATCAAGAATGATATGTAATTGCTTTTGGTCGAACCACCCCAAGACCGGTGGTCCTTTTTTAGCTATGTACAACTTCCCTCTGCACTCTCTACCCTTGAATTTAAAAACAAACCAACGGAAACCAAGGACAGCAATAGGTTCCCCCATATAACCTTCTGGACGAATGTCTGGTGGCAATAACTTTTCACCTACCCGTTGGACAATAGAAGATTTCCACATTTCTTCATTGATAATCGTATAAGGTGAGCCAGAATCTGCATACATTTTGACATTCACCCCACCAATATTCATCAAACAAATAGGCTTGTTAATAACATCTTCATCACAAATCTTCAATACCAACTTATCATGCAAATTCATAACTAAACTATCTTCCAAATCATTCCCATGGTCTTCATCCTCATCCATGCCATTCACAAACTTAACTTTGCCCTTTTTCCTGTTACACGCTTTTGTCAAATGACCCTTTAATCCACAATTAGAGCATTTTGCTTTCAAACCAGGACATCCCCTAAAGTCTGCTAAATGCTCTAAACTATTGCATCTATAACATTTAAGTTTAAAATTCGATGAGTTTTGTGGATGTTTGGTGTAAAAAGGTTTACTGCTACCACTAGCAGTATTTTTAGAATTATAATTAAATTTCTTTTTATCCACTGAGTTCACCTTTCCAACCACCTCATTATTGAGAGAACCATTATCTTGTTTGATGACATTCGCACATCTACCAGATATTTCTGCTTTACGTGCAAAAGCAAGAATATCATCTAAAGGAGAATCTCCATTAATCCATAATCTATCTTGTATGGAAGAATTGTAAGAGTGCATAACAATTTGATCTCTAATAAGTTCTTCCTGTAACACACCAAATTTACAATCCAGAGATAGTCTTTTAAGGTCTGCCAGGTAACGGTCAATATTCTCATCTTTTGTCTGTTTCCTTGAGAAACATTTGTACCTAGTTACCCCAATACAAACTTTAGGAGCAAACTAAGTGTCTAAATAAAGCAATGTCAAAGCATAAACATTTAAATCCCCCGGAAAACAAGGTTTAGTCATGGTTTCATAGACCTTTAACCCAACAGGACCTAAAGAATGTAAAAGAAGTCTTTTCTTTTGAGCATGTGACATTTTACCTTCTTCATCTAGAGCATCAATATAACTACAGAAATAAGGTTTCCATTCTAACCACTTAAGAGGAGGTTCTGTACCAGAGATCCAAAACGCTTGGGGAGCACTGATATTATAATTAGGTTGAGTCATATTACAAAATTAACCTTAAATAAGGTACAATAAATATAATTAAAAATATTAAACAATAATATTAGCATTCAACGAAGTTCCCCTTGAAAAGAAAATAGAATGCAGAACAATTTCTGGATGGATACCTCACTTAAGAAGTAATAACTCAGATTACAATGGAGTCAAATTTAGTGATATCTTAACGAGAAATAAATAAATAAAGTATGGTGTGCGAATCACCGATGTCGGTATCGCAGAAACGATTGACGAGGAAACACAGGATTGAGGAAAAGGTGTGCGAATCACCGATGTGGTTTCCGCACGAACTATGGAAATTAAACAGACGGGAAATGGTGTGCGAATTACCGATGAAAGTGTCACCAAAATCCTCAAAGTTGACTTCTACTTACACAAATATGGCCGCCAACTACGTGCAACGTATGACATCACACGCAAGCGTACTCATAATGCATAGCGTCACCTACGTCTTCGAAGAAGACAATTCCTCGGATCGCTGAAAAGTTCCAAACTCAGCTCGAAGATGAATTCCGAACTTCAACCACGAGGTAATTGTTTTTGAAATCGATGGTGCGTGCTATAATTAAATAATGCGGTTTCCAACGATGCTGTTAAGCAGAGGCAAAAGTCAAATCAAAGTAGACAAAATATGCGACTGGAAACAGGTCAAACCACAATCTTATTACTCCTTTCAAACTCGGATCCGGGCCAAGGTAAATGCGGCAAATCCAAATAAATTTAGAAGAAGTTGAAGAAACACTTTCCTGCACACACATAAGAATACTTTAACGATTAAGGAAGTCCATCACAATAATATATAGAGAAGTCGCTCACAAAGTCTCCTCCTACTGGATTCCTTCAAAGGTTCCTCATCTTTAGAAATGAATGTAAATCTTCCTTCAGTTGAAAATATTGTAATCCAAGCGAAATAATAATAAATCCAAAGTTGCTCACGTAGGTTCTGCTCTTCGAATCTCGTCGCCAGTGAAATGAAGAATAAATGCAGGAATTGTGATTAAGTATTCTTTAATACTCGAAGAGCTCACTCATAAATCATCCAGTAAGTTCTGCATCCAGGAACAACTGTCCTTTACAAATGATGCACAGAAAGATGACATACATAACATTCCATATTCTACCAGGACTAAACTAGCACATGTACAAAAGGAAGAAAAGAGTATATTAAAAAATGCAAACACAACAATCTCCTACTTATGAGAATAAACCTACTCTTCCTACCCATACTTTGTGTGGACTTCGTTATTGGAGACATAACAATTGCTTATGATCTTCAGTACCAAGTGTGGCTGAAGGTTATGGCTACTTCATGATCAGAGTCTTACTAATAGTGGAAGTTATTCTCAAAGGCTATTGTCTCAGTCAGGCAGTAGAAAGGTCAAAGTTGAAACCATGTATGCCATCAATGTATTGTATTGTATTGTATTGCATACTTTTTTTTTTTTTGGCTTTTCTTCCACACCGTTAAGTCGCCCAGCTATTATTACATATTTACCTTCAGGGTCTATCATTTGCTGGGTCAAATGGAAGGGCACTCCTACTCTGATCCATATTAACACTCCTCTAGCAAAGGCCGAGTAAGTAGTATATGCCCCCTCCAACGACGTTGTAGTGACTTCCCTTCTGCCTTTGTGAGGTGCGTTTCCTGGATCAATGCAATGTGAGCCCCTCTCCTAACCAAGTAAGCATGGATTTTGTGGCGGCGGGACATTGTGTGGAGACCCCGCTCGTTCTTGGTGATGCATTTTAAATCATTTAGCGAGGTCATAATGCATCAGTCTGCTCCTGAACCAACACCCTGTTCCTCTGAACACACCAGTAAGGCTATCAAGTCCCTCATAACCCAAAATCCCATCCCGACCTCCCCCCCAGGAAGATGCCCCAACATGAACACCCATCCAAACTACCTGAAAACTCAAAACAATAATGAAACCTCTAGGGATCCCACTCACACTAATATGAAGGGGGGCGAGCACAAAAGACCAGGGAAGCCGACACCAATCCCCGAGCTATCTGCCATCCAGCTCTACACAGATAAACAGATAAAGCTGCCCGTTCAGGGCTACAGTGAAGTAAATGCAGCCCAGTAGCCATCAATAAATAACTTGCCGACCATAATACCATCCCCGGCAGGCCATCAGCCACCCCCCTCCAGCGTTACGATACCAGCAGTCAGCGTTAATACAATGGGGCAAGGAACAAGTGGCCAAGAATGCAAATTATCGTTATCCACAAGCTTGTCCGCCATTCCAGCTGTTACATGTGGTAAATGAGAGCTTCCTGCATCCGAGTCGTGGGTGTCCATTCTGTTCGAACCGTTGTCATTGGCTGACGCTCCCTTCTGAGAGCCGGTGGATTCTTGCGACAAAGTCACAACAGCTTGTAGTGCCTCAGTGCGTTCCCTTTCAGCCTGCTTTGATGTATGTTTTTGGACATTCCTGCGGCGACTCTTGACGCGTCTCCATCCCCTCGGTTTTGGTGCTCTCGAGGAATCGCGTCCCACACGACTGATTCCTCCAGCTCCTGCTTTGTACTGTTCCAACCAGTCCCAAACCTCTTCGGGGCTATTATAAAAGTATGCTTTCCCATCCAATGTTACTTTCAGCTTTGCCGGGAACATCAGGGCATACTGCAGTCCCTCATCACGAAGGGCCTTCTTGACTGCTAAAAAGGATGTTCTTCTGCACTGTACTTCTACCGAGTAATCGGGGAAGATCGTCACCTTGCTATTGTCTACCGTGTACGGACCCACTGCACGGGCCTTTGCCAGGAGGTGGTCTCGGTCCCTATAGTGGAGTAATTTAGCTATCACCGGTTGGGGCGGCCTCCCCGGGGCTAGGGGGCGTGCAGGAACCCGGTATGCCCGTTTCAGAGTATAAGAGGTGGAGAGGCCCTCCGGCGCCACCACCGCCTTCAGCCACATTTCAAGGTAGTCCACCATATTAGACCCTTCCAGCCTTTCAGGCAGCCCTGCTATACGAATTTTGTTGCGACGATTTCTTCCTTCTGCGTCCACTGGTCGCTGTTCCAGCAGCTGCAGCCGACGCTGCACCTCTGTCATCTGCACGTCCATTGCAATTTTCGCCAGCTCCAGGATCTCCAGGGCTGCATCTGCTTTTTTTACTCTGTCGGCTAGTTTGGCGTGGTCTGCTCTGAACAATCCTAGTCCCTGCGCCACCTGTGCTATATCCTGATGCAAAGATTCCCTGGTAGTCGTGATTGCCTGGAGGATCTGCTCCACCTGTTGCTATGGTAGTCCTTTGCTGTGCTGGGGCGCACCCTCCTGCGTATCACGGCCCGTTGTAACGTCCTCGTGATTGGACTGGGCCCCTCCTTGTTTCACCTTGGGCTTCCCCAATGCACCAGCCTGCTCCTCAGCAGCACCAGTGACCCACTAATGTCGCTTGTCTGGAGCTATTCCAGGGTAGGTACCTCGCACAGTAGCGGCTCCCCCACTAAACCGGGGGGAGACAGCAGTTCCAGAATACACGCAGCAGAGGGGTCCACACAGGCCAAGAAACTGTCGGTCGATGGGGCCAGAAAAGGAGATCCCAACTCACCAGTCCAAGACAGCCAAAAGCTGCTCTCCGAGCCCTCTTCTGCCAGCAGGCGCCGCACCCCCAGCCGAGCCGACATCCAGCAAGCACAAAACACCAAAGTTTTATCTCCTACCTCCGCAGAGATGTGCCCCGCTTAATCAGCTCTAATCTCCTCACCAAAATCAGACCCAGCGCCACCTGTCGCAGTCCACGCAAACCAGGTCAGTTACAGGCCGGCATAGTCCATTCGGGAGCGTTCACGGGGCAGCCCGCCCCTCCACCTCAAGCTGGACACCACTGTACCCTGAGCATAAGCAAGCCAGTTGTCCTGTGATCGTGGCCTCCAGGCTGCCTCTCCACTGCACTGCTCCCGAGCCGCGACCGCCAGTGGCCACCAGTACAAATCAAAGGGGACCCCACACGCAAAGTTCCAAGAGCGCATCAGCCCCAGTGCTCTCTCCGTCCACCACTTGTGCGCCTCCTGCTGCGGCCCCAGGTATTCCTCCACCACAACACTGTGCACCACAATCTAGTCATCCCTCTCGCCGTCCCGGCAAAATTCCTGCCTCAAATCATGCAGAAGAGGCAGGCGCCCTCCAGCGCCAAGCGTAGTCCGCCCTCCCCGGTCCCAGGGATCTTGCGGCGCCTCACTAGCAAGCCTCCCGAAGCAGCCCGGTCTCCAGGGCCTCTGCGCTCAGTCTGCCAGCAGCACTCAGACAGGGATGCAGCAGCCACATCTGCGTCACCGCCTCGCTCCCTCCGCAGTGGTACACCACCGGGGTAGCTTTGTTCAGCGCTGCCAATCGCCGTTACTCCCGTCTGACATCCAGGCCCCGCCAAGGCCGCAGTGTACATCCGAGCCTTGGCCTCGCCTCCCGTTGTATTGCATACTTCTATAGCTCAAACTGTCACCCTACGGGTATCCTGGTGCTGTAACCTAGACAGATGGACTCAACAGAAACAGGCCTGATTGTTAGCGGAGGACATTTCTCTCATTCCTAGGAAATAGCCAGGTCTTCAAACTCTTTCTAAAACATGGCAAATAGTTAGCTTGTCTGATTCTCTGAGGCAGCTCATTCCAGAGGCGTGATGCGACTGTGCCAATGGCCCTGCCTCCCTTCCTGGATTTCTTAAATCTGGTAGTTGTCACCAAATTTGCGCTGGAAGAGCAAAGATGTCTCGTAGGCTTGTACCAGGTAAATCTCTCTTGCATGGATAGAGAGCCCGTCCTGTGCACTGCTCTATATACAATGCATAGTGATTTGAAGCTAACTCTGTCCCTAAAGGGCAGCCAGTGAAGATCTCTCAGAGCCATTATGGTAGAGGAGTTACGTTGCCTGTTAAGAACCAGCTTTGCTGCTATAGACTGGACTCTTTGCAACCCCTGCAAGATGTATTGTGGAACACCCAGATACAAGGATTTGCAATAGTTCAGTCTACACGGAATTAGATGTGTAGATGGTGTTGAAGGTTTGCCATCAACAGAATTTCCACATAAGATAGTAGAAGGTGGCATGATAACCGGTCTCAAACGCTGCCTTCAAATAATTGTTTGACTTGTATGCATTGATACTAGCATGAAGCTATTCATTGCATGACAACACAAGTGATGCCCAGTGGTGACGTTATATGAGCCATCAATGCAGACATCAGTGATGTCATTTGAGATGTTAAATGTGAGTTAATGAACCTTAAATGGTGGGACAAGAGTTATGTTTCACGTAAAGACTGCAATTGATGAATTTCAAGTCTTTTTAAGTTTACTTTTGAACCATGACACCACTTTAACTGTGTTTTTCAGCTAAAACATAAACATCTGTAAAATCCAAAGGCTAAAGTGAAGTTATGTTTACCTTTGGTTATATGTCTTTAAGGTATTTCATCACTGATGACTCTCATATGGCAGTCATTGGTGACATCACTGATAATAACATCCAATGGTGCTGCTGCTGGATTCAAGCAGCAGTCAGCATGCATAAAAAAATCTGTTTTGATTGTTCTAATGGTGGATGTGAATGATGAATTTGGTTATTTATGGTGTGTGTGTAAAATATTTTTTTCTTAATGAGTTGTTTTGAAAAATTAGCTTTTGTGACGTTATTTCTAGAAAGTACAGAATAGATTTTGTATTGATTAAGTATGTTGTTTTGAAACATAATGGTGACTTTCTTGTTCTGTTCAAATAGTGGAATATTTGTATGTTGCTTACCTAGGTATATGTTGCACTGCCATTGATTACATACTAAGGTGGATATAGGGTTGATATAGTACTTTGGTGTTTTAATTGCAATGTATATTTTAATGTATGTTACATAGTGATAAAGGGTTGTAGTAAAAGTCCCTTTTTGCGTGGTCACCCCCCACTTTTTTCAGGATTGTATTGTAGGTGTATAATCTCTGCACACTAGGGTGATAAAACATGTAGAATTGGGTAATCACTGACTGGCCCATTTAAAGACGTACTCTCAAGTTTTACATGTCCTGGTAGTGAAAAATCTCCAAAGTTGTTTCATTGTGCATAGCAAGGCTACGTCTCCCATAGAAAATCACTGGATTACACCATAACAATTTATAATGCAAAACCATTGAAAATCCGATCTAATGGCCAAGTCTAACTGGTGCAAAAACAACAGTTGATGGACAGAATGCAGAACAATGTCATACATTCACCCCAGTACAGAGATCTAGGCCTAAATCCATCGTTTTGCGGGGGCGAGGTTTTTGATCACTATCTTATCACCCTTGATCTAAACCCCGTTCTGGTCGACTGAATCTTTATTGCCTGTCATTGAGGGAAGAAAGTGCATCTCTTACCAGGTTAGTTCAATTAATAATGGACTCCGCTCGGAAGGATCACAAACAACTTCTAGCTTTCAATGATTTATTATAAAGTTAGGATCAGCTGTAAGTACAGACATCTCAAAATGAGATTCACCAGATATACGGGCCCAACTACATACATGTGCTCTCTGAAAACCCTCAGACGAGCAAAGAAGACTACAAGTACAAGTTCTAAAAATAACAGGGCTGCCAGCATAGACACGTATTGGGATCTCTCCGTCATTTAGGGCGGGAAGTAAAATACAGGTTAGGCTGTCCCTACCCTGCTCTGGATGGTGTCCCTACTTAACAAATCTCAGCCTATCAAAAGGTGTCAGCTGTGAATGACTTCCTAGGAAGATCACCCACTCTTTGTCTCTTGGTGAAAACCTATAGTCCTCCAGTCATGACCCCTCTCTGCCTACCCATCCGCTCTCTAAAGGGTCCTCAGGCATCTGCTCTAACTCCACCCAGGGGTGCTGTCCCTAATACAAAACCTACAACAACATTTGAGACGCCCCTCGTGAGACGCCCCTCACGTGGTGTAGCTTCTGGCTTTTTCCATGCTGCTTTGTGTTGGGCCTCGTGCGTTAGAGTTGACCTTGCTTCTCAGACTCTTCTCCGGCCCACTGATACCCCTTAAAACATTCCTAAGCACTCCTCCGTGTCTGTGCCGGCTCCTGAACAAACCTCTATTCATTTCATTTATAATTGGATCCCCCCTTTCCCTTGCAGACAGACATCTGCAGCCAGGATCCCAACTCTCATAAACTTCTAACGAAAGTTTGCAACATTATTCCCAGCACAGACTAATACGTATAAATCAGTGTCTATAAACATTTCAGGCCTACAACATTTCTCATAATGATTATATTCTTCAAATCCTTCATTAATTAATAGCCTGTTAATACTCTATTCTATGATTAGGTAAACACATCTATAAAATATGACCCATTAAACATGACTACTAAATGACATTAGTGCAATCCATGTCGTGCAAACGAATACCTTTCCCAACCCCTTCAGCTTTGGCCCTGAGGCCTACTCCATCTTGTTTGTAGCATGACATCCTTTCATTTTAGCAGCTACACGACATGGATCAGAATCAATCTCGTCCGATAAGGCTATATAGTTTTAACACATTTCTACATTAGTTCCACTCCTATATAAAATCTCTAGGTTAACTACACATTTCAGAGTATAGGTGCATATAATATCAGCACTCATGGCATTTCTCTTCATGACTTGTGCTTACTACGTGTAACTATGAGATACTTATACATTTGGGTCAGTTTGCGCTCTCTCAGTTCCCCCCTTTGATGACCTCTCGGGGTCATCACTAACATTCAAACTGACGTGATTGCAAGTGTACCTCGTTTCTGCGTCTCCAGAGCCCTCAGACTCCTGTACTGATTGTCTTGTATGGCAGCTAATCTCTGCAGCTGTTCCTCCCGGGCTCTTTCAATTCTCCTTGCTCTGTACCATTTGAATGCCCTCACCAATCCCCACAACATGATCACACAGATCAATATTATGATGATAGGTTTCAACACATACCACACAAGGCTCTTTCCTAAGTTGGCGAACCAACCTCCAGCTTCACTCATTCCATGGCCCACCTTTTCCCAGACATTTTCTCTACTCAGGTCTTCGATCTCCTTGTGAATATCAGTTATGTTCATAATAACTTTCTCAAGGGGCTTTGAATTGTCTGGAATGTAAGTACAACATTCCTGGACCTTCAAAGCCTTACAGACTCCGCCCTCTTTTGCTAGCAGGACATCTAATGCAAGACGGTTTTGAAGAACCATGGCCCTTATCGATTGCATCTCTCCCTCCACCAGCATTAAGGACTGGGCAGTACTGGCAGACAACCTGTCTACGACTGTTGCCAGTCGCCTGATTTTAACATCATTAAGGATTAGTCCTAAAAGAGGGAACACAGCTCCAAATACATCTCCAACCATTTCTGCATCTCCTATATCTCTTCTTCCTCTTTCTGAAGCCTTGCCCTCGATGATCTCTAAGTCTTGGGCATGATATATTTTGGGGAAGACAATTGCCAGGTAACATGATCCATACCAGTTATCAGGTAGTCTCACGTAGGCATTTCTTCCACATACAAAATATACATTTGGAATCACTTGCATTCCCTTCAGGAAATCTTTGGTATAATACTCTAGACTGAAAGCATGTTCACAGCTGACTTCTCCCATGTATACATTTTCATAATACGTTTTGGCTCGGTGAAGACATAACTTTCCTCTCTGCGTTCTATCCAAAGCTATTGGACCACTACTACCCTTTCTTTTGTGTGCCTTCTCTTCCTCGGTCCAATCTGTTTTCCATTGTCCTGATTTTTTCAAAATCTTTTGTCTCCTGTATCGATCATCCACCTGCCCTATAAACTTCTTCTCGACTTCTGACACCTTGCATGTCAGGTTATTTCTGCGGGCATGTGAAGTATCTAAGGTAATCCAAGGAATGAAGAACTTGGCCAATCTGTCTTCACTCTTCCAGTAGTCCCATTTGTTCATCTGTTTATAATTTGGGACTTCTGGCAACACTGAATCGTAATTGGAGAAATAGTATTCAAAACTATCTCTCCCATAAAATATACTAAGCAATAAGCTACATGTAATGCCGTATGTCAGCGGGAGGTGATGATATCTAATGCCTTCATCTACAGACGCCGGCAACTGCATGCAGACGTAACAGTCCTTAACCTCCATGGCATCCACGTATTCATACAAAAGTTTAGCGTAAGCATTTGACCTAAAGTCGCCTTGGGACTCATCCACGTGTAACCTACGGGCTTCTGCTGCTAATAATGCTTTCTCCTGAGTGTTTTCCCCTTTCTTACCAGCAACAGTGGGTTTAGGTGTCTCTACAGATTTCTCATCGGTTACCTTTGCCTCATCCTCATGTCCCTTTACATAGGAAACTGTGACTACTAAAACTATTAAAAATATCACTGCTACTATTAGTGTGCCTATTATACATTTGGCTCTACGATTCGGGGTGCCGGCCTCCATTTCGTCAGACAGTATGACTCTCTCTTTTTCTCAGTACAAAGTTCTTTTCTTCTCGTTCCTTTACAGTCCTTTTTACTTCATTTGTACTTAGAACCACACAACTGGAAGCTGACAACCTCCTTTGCAAAAGTCTTTTTAGAGCTTTAAACACAGACAACCCTAGCCCTTCTCCGTCAACTCAAAGGAAGGTCCCTAAGATTCTCTGCTTCCTAGGCGCTAGGTAATCTTCCTTTTCTTGCTTATTTACAAAGTCTCTAAGCATCCACGATCAGGCTTGAGCCTGCAGCTTGGACAGCATAGTTCAATATTTCCAAACGAAGAACGTGCTCTTCATGGCTTGTTATTTTTGTACCAAAATCGGGGAATTGTAATTCTGTGAAAAACATGTGCTTTAACTTGCTGAGGCGGGGAGGGTTGGGGAGTGTGAATGTTAGTGACCCTTCTGCTTCCACTCCGGGCACTAACAGCTGTACTTCTACTGTGATGATGGGTTCAGAGCTGGACACCAGCACAGCTCTGATCCTCCCTGTCGCTCGTTCCCAAGACATTTGTCGCCAGATATGTCCACTCAGGGGTGGCGTATCTTCTGTTAGGCACACGCACTCTTCTTGACCTTCTTAAGTCCGGTGCTTCAGCGCCCTGAGCACCTTCTTCCAGGTCTGAATCTTCGGATATCGGAGGAAGGGTTCTTTCTGGAGTCGACCTCAGGCTTGAACTCCTTCTTTGAGGCCAGCTGGCTTCTCCACGTCTAACCCTTCTGCTTCTTGTCCTTCTGGCTTGCTCTCGCTCTCTTTCAGCCTGGTCAGTATCTGATTCGTACTCCCAGCTACTTTCTCCTTCAGTAGCGTCGTCCGTTTCGCTGTTGTACTGACCGTCCTCAGGCTGGTCAGACTCGTTCCCTGCTTCTTCTGGCACCTCTACAGCTTGGCTGGCCCCCTCTATGGCTTCTCGGTCCGCAGCTGGACTTCTATCCGAGAGAGGAGCTGTTTCTTCCAGAGGTGCTGGAACCCTCCGCGTATGCGACGCGTGGATCCAATTGGGCAGACCTCCCACCTTGACTGCAGTGTTCATGATCAGGATGATCTGGAAGGGCCCACGCCAACGAACATCCAGGCAGCTTCTTCTCACGTGCTTTCGTACAAGCACCCAGTCTCCAGGGCACAGGTCATGGCACAGGTCCTGGCACGACGGAACTTCTGCAGCCTGCACCTGAAGGGACACAGAATGAATGGCGTCAGACAGCCCCTTACAATAGTCCAGGATCATATCATCTGTGATGTTTAACAGTGCAGCAGTTGGTACAGATGGCAACCTCATTGCTCTCCCCATTAACACCTCGTGAGGTGACAGTCCCGTTCTTCTGTCTGGGGTACTACGAAGGCTCATAAGGACCAATGGCAGAGCGTCAGGCCAACTCAAGGACGTTGATGAACACACTTTTGCAATTCTGGCCTTAATGGTGCTATTTATCTGCTCCACAATTCCTGAGGCTTCAGGTCGGTAACTGCAATGCAATTTCTGATCTATGTTCAGAGCAGCACAAATCATCTTCACAAGCTCGCTGTTGAAATGCGTTCCCCTATCTGATTCCAAAGAGGCCGGTACCCCGAAGCGCGGAATTAGCTCCCTAAGCAGTAACTTGGCTACTGTGAGGGTGTCACACCTACGTGTAGGGTATGCCTCAACCCATCTGGAGAATACGCAAACAACCACCAGGACATAACGGAGGCGGTTGCACCTTGGCAGTTCAATAAAATCCAACTGCATACGGTTGAACGGACCCCCAGACCTCCCTATGTGACTCAGTGCAACTGGTGTTCTTTTCCCTACATTCAACTGCTGACAGGTCACACAACGTTGGCACACTGCTTCGGCTGCTACTCTGAATTTAGGGTTATACCAGGTTTGCCTAAATACTCTCAGCATAGCGTCTCTCCCTAGGTGTACTGGACCATGGATTTGTCTCGCCATTGGGCTCACCATCTCATTGGGTAACACTGCTCTTCCGTCTGCTGAAACCCAGAAATGAGCCTCACCCACCACACATCCTGCTTTTTCCCATGTTTGCTTTTCAAAATCAGGAGCGTTTTCTTGCATGCACTTCAGTTCGTCCCAAGTATCAACAGTTTCTATTATCATAGCTAATTCAGTTCTTACATTTATTCCGCCCACTTCCACCTCTGTGAAAGAGTACCCTTGTTTCTCGCAATACCTCGCGACTTCGTCGGCATATCTATTGCCTTGTGACACGAAGTCCATATTTCGGGTATGTGCGGTACACTTCACAACTGCGATACCTGCTGGACATTGCAACGCCTCTAACAACAATCGCACAAACTCTCCATTGCGAATGGGAGAGCCTGAAGAGGTCATGAAACCTCTTTGAGACCACAACTGCCCGTAATCATGAACTACCCCGTAACCATATTGGCTGTCGGTGTATATGGTGACTCGAATTTGGTTGCTTGCCAGGCAAGCACGCGTCAGGGCAATAATCTCGGCTACCTGAGCGGAGTGTACTCCTTCCAGGCATCCAGCTTCCACAATTCCAGTAATTGTACAAACAGCGTAAGCTGCTCTCAACTGCCCAACTTCGTCTCTTACACATGAGCCATCGACAAAGAAAACTTCATCGGGGTCAGTCAGTGGCTCATCCACGATGTCGGGTCTAGGTTTGGTGCATAGTTCAGTCACATCAAGGCAGTCATGGTCTGTACAGTCGTCATCATCGATATCATTTGGGAGTGGCATCAAAGTAGCAGGGTTCAAAACAGAGCATCTCCTGAGGGTCACGTTTTCTGCAGCAAGAATGACTTGCTCATAGCGCGTGAGCCTGCTATTGGTCAGATGCTGTGTTTTGATCCTGGTCATCAACAGTTCAACAGAATGGGGCACGTACACCTCTAACGGATGCCCCATCACAATGTTCTGACACCTTTCGATACTGACACCTGTTGCAGCAACGGATTTGAGACATCCGGGCAACGCTGCGGCTACTGGGTCTAAAGTAGCCGAGAAGTAAGCAACTGGTCTACGGGCATTCCCATGAATTTGGGCCAACACAGACAGCGCACAACCCTCTCTCTCACAACAGTAAAGCAAGAATGGTTTATCGTAATCAGGCATTCCCAGAGCAGGAGCACGACACAGGTCCTCTCTCAGCTGTAGGAACGCCATCAAACAGTCTTTGTCCCATGGTACCGGATCGCTCACCTCCTTGTGCGTCAGTTTTTGCAAGGGTTTTGCTTTCAGTGAAAAGTTTGCGATCCACTGTCGGCAATAACCCACCATCCCTAGGAACATCCTAACTTCTCTCTGTGTTTTGGGCGCATTCATTTTCATGATCGCCTCTATCCTGTCTGGTGACACTTTTCGTTTGCCTTTCTCAATTCTGTGTCCCAAGTACTGCACTTCTGTCAGGCAGTACTGTAATTTTCCCGGGGACACCTTGTGCCCATTTGCAGCTAGGTGATTTAACAAAGTAATGGAGTCCTCCCTGCAAGCTTCTTCTGTTTCTGACGCCACAAGGAGGTCGTCTATGTACTGGACCAGAACTGACTTCTGGGGCAGCACTAGACTTTCAAGATTTTTCTTCAGAAGCTGATTGAAGATCGATGGGCTCTCTGTATACCCCTGAGGAATACGACACCATGTTAGGACGCGACCTTCCAGCTTAAATGCGAAAAGAAAATGGCTCTCCTCGTCCAGAGGGATCGAGAAGAAAGCCTGACAAAGATCTATTACAGTGAACCATTCGGCTTGAAACGGTATCTGAAACAGTATCACTGATGGATTCGGTACCACTGGACAACATGAGACAACTATGTTATTAATCTTTCGGAGGTCCTGCACTATCCGGAATTTCCCATTGGGTTTTTGCAAACCCATAATCGGGGAGTTACATGGACTACCCACGATTTCTTTCAGTATTCCCTGCTTAATCATGGACTCGATCACGGGCTTTATACCTGCAATCGTTTCTGGAGTCAATTTATATTGGGGTGTTCTCGGGAACTCAGCATGCGGTTTCACTGCAATTTTCACTGGGTCCACCCCTTTGACCAATCCAATCTCTTCCCCAGTGAAATCCCACACTTCTGGTGCCACTGTCTCTCTCAGATCCCAGGGGAGCTCTTCTACTGTCAAAGTGGGATACAGCTCCACACATATTCTTGAATTTGCAACTTTGAAGTCGGCATCATCATCATTAGTCAATACCTCCACTCCTTGTGGTGTGCAGTATATTGTACAATTTAACTTGCACAAAAGGTCTCTTCCTAGCAGACATACAGGACTAGAGTCGCAAACCACAAACTGGTGCTCATCGCTGTATTTCCCTATTTTCACCTGCACTGGTTCTGTCAATGGGCTGGTTATTCTCCTGTTTGCGACCCCCACCACTTGTATTGTCTCTCCAGACATGGGCAGGCCTGGAACTGCGGCTGATCTGATCGTGGATCGAGTGGCTCCTGTGTCCACTAGGAATGTCGTGGGGCACCCTGCCACTTCGGCCTCAACATAGGGTCCCCTCTGATCCACCTCCAAGGCTGCCCCGAGGGTGCAGTCCTCCCTTTCCACTCTCTGTCCAGTTAGTGGGTCTACGTAATAGCATTCCTCTCCACCTACAAACAGAGGCATCTGTCTATATGTCTTACCCATAGTCCCTACTCTGGGTGGCTGAGGGAACTGGGCTCGTGGGGGAGGGGTCCCCCCTTTGAGCACCTTCCCCTGGTATTGCGTTACCCCTCTCGCAGGCGCACTCTGGACCTCTTCCTCCTCCACCTCCTGTTCCCCTATTTCAACATTGTAGGGACACTCGCGTTTCCAATGCCCCACCTCGTTACACTGGTGGCACCGAGTCGTTTTCTTCAAGGCAGCTATGTCTATTCTGGGTTTAAAGGTGGAGTTCTCCTCATTGCCCTTGTTCTGGCTATACTGTTTCTTACCCCCAGTTCCTGTTCCTTGTTGGTGTTGCTGCTGCCCCCCCTTACCAGCTGCCTGCATCTGTACCACCATCAGTTTCTCTTTTAGCTTCTTTGCCTTGGAGTCTATCTCATCGCAGCAGTACCTGGCATATCTCAGGATTTCATCTAGTGGTTTATTTTGCCAACAAATCAAGTGTTGCTGAATCATTAAGCTGATATCCGGTCTCAGACCCAGAACGAACTTAGACACAAATTGCCCTATGTCCTTCGGATCCATTACATCCAGACCGCTATACTGTTTAAACGCCTTCAGCAATCTCTCATAGTATTCGTGAACTGTCTCTTTGGGTTCCTGTCTAGTTCGATCTATTTTGACCCAATCTATGTCCTGCATTGGCACTTTTTCTTTCAGCCACGTCATCACTCTCTCGTATTTTGCCATTACAGTCTCGGACGGCCCATTAGTCTTGGCATCTCTCTCTGGCTCTGTTGTGGGCCACTCAGCGCTAACCTTGCATGCTGTCCACAAATCTCCTGGTACTACGATGTCAAACAGCGTGTTCAGATCTATCCATAGGACCTTTGAGATTTTTACGAATCTCTCAACTTGCTTGTACCACTCAACTGGGTTCTCCCGCAATTTGGGGAAGGACGTGGTAAAAGCGGCTAAATCTCCCCTACTCCATGGCACATGCACATAGTTCCCATTTGCGACTTCACGCAAAGGATATGCCTCTATTCTCTGCAGTCCTCCAGGTGTCAGGCCAAGCATGCTTCTCCTGACGGTCCCTTTCTTGGACCACCTTTCTTCCCATTTATCTAGTGTCCTCCACGTCCTTATTCCAGTGATCAATTCCCTTATGTGAGTTTTCAGTCCGATTGTTCTCCTCTCATCTAGGTCTCGATCTGAATAATGTAGCCTGTGGTTACCCTGTAATGCTTTGGTCCTTGACAGGTCCACCATATCTTTGCCTGCTAGTTCGACTAACTTCTCATGGATTGTTCTCGCCTTTCGAGTGATGTCCTTTGCCATGAACAGTATTTCATCCTGCTCATACATTTCCATTCTTTCTAAAGGCCGGGTACCATCTACCATGTCATCCAGATCTGACTTTAAGCTGGCGACATCGAGTCTCTTGGCTTTTATCTCCGCTCGCAATATGTCTTTCGAAGGGGGTTCACCGGTCTCTCTACCATCCCAACTCCGAGCCCTACGTTTGGGCTCGGGAGAGTTAAGGAGTGTTCTCCCTTGCTCCCATCTCTCCAGGTCCCATGCTCGGCCATCCGATCTTGGAAGGTGATGGAACACGGGCCTGTTACCCCCACTCTTATTTTGTCCATTCTCTCTTTCTTCTCTCTTTTCACGGTAGGACTCTCTGCTATTCTCCCCCCGGTCGCCATTCTCTCTCTGTCTAGTATCACTCAGTATCTGGTATGATCCTTCTCGATTCCCCATATCCCCTGGACTGCGCTCTTGTCCATCATCACAGGGACTGGGGCGCGGCCTCTCGCACCTCCCATTCTGTTCCCTGTTGCCGGGCTCACAGTGGGTACACTTAAAGCTGTCTCTGTACTCCTGCGTTCTCCTGTCTCCTTCACTGTGTATTGGGCGAGACACCCCCCCATTCTCGGGGCCCCTGTTTTCCAGGTCTAATCTACCTCCACTCCGGGCCCAATGGGTGACTCCCCTACTGTCCTTCTCCCTCCCGTCCCACTACGGACTACTTTCATCAGCCCCGCAGTGAGTCCGGGTCCTGCTATCCTGACTTTCCCTTCCAGCTTCCGCAGCTATGATGCTCTTGTGAGCCTCTACTGCCTCATCCCACTTCTTCATGTACTCGTTTAACTCCTGAAAGGATTTCCGTCCTGATCCCCTCATCTCCACTGGCCATCTATGGCCCCCCGGATCCCCTACTGGATCCTCTGCTGTGTGTACCGGGGTGCTCCACTCTCTTGGTATCGGCAACTGACTTGGGGAATTGATCGTATCGTTCCTCCTTGCCATCTCTGCTCTCTCTCTGTCCCTCCGTACCTGTTCCTCCCCTCTAGCTCTTTCTGGGTCATAAATCGATACTATAGGACCTATAGTAACAGGTACTTGCAGGGCATCTGGCAGTGCGTAGGATGTGGCACACTCCGTTTCTGGCACCCTTTGCACCACGAACCTTCCGACCACCTGTTGTACCGGACTAGGCTGGGACAGTTCTTTCTTTGCAGTGGGATCCTAATCTGTAATGGGAAGCGGTCCATACTCCCCTATGCTAGCCCCCCCTTCTCGACTTGGCTCATCTTTACCTGACTCTTTGTTGTACGGGGGTGGCCTATCTGTTAGTAACCTATTTATCAGGCTGTCCTCTGTCTCGCTCTCATCATCCTCTTCTAGTGGGCTTTTGTTTCCTGGCGCTTCTAACACTGGGTACAGTTTATTTACTTCAATGTTATGCACTCTCCATCTTTTAGCATCCGCATCCCATTTTGCATCCTGCACTGCTCTTACCGATCGTTTCACCCTGTCCTGTCGTCTATTCAGGTTCCTCTCGTGCGCTGCTCTAATCCAGGCATTGAGAGCTTCAAACTGGGTCGGTCTAGGCATGGGTCTCATTGAGGTCATAACTGCTTTTAATCGGTGTAGCACCTCTAATCTGAACGTCCCGTACTTCGGAAACGTCAGTTCCTCATTTCCCTCTGTAATCTTACTCCACTCTGAAATCCACAAAATTGTATGCAGCCCAACATTTGCCGCCATATAATAAGCCGGCGTACCCTCCGGCGGGGCTTCTTCCCCTTCATAAGATCTCCGCCTCTCCCTTTTAAAAGCCGCTCTTAACCATTTAAAACATTTCATGATTACACGCACAATTTCCAGCCTCAATACTCTGTTTACTTCCTGATGACAATCCACCAATCCTAGCGCGGCTTTGCTAGCTGGCCTATCGCAGCGCGGTCTTGCTCCGGCCGGCCAATCCCAGCGCGGCACTTTCTGACGTCACTTGTCTCCGCTTCGCAGCAGCACCCCTCCTTTCTCAGCTCTTCTCCCGGTCATGCATGCGTCCCATTCATACCCTGAAAAATGACTACTTCCGACCAAGCGGTCACTTCTCTCGACTGTACGTCCACAGTCTATCTGTAATTGTCAACACAACTGACGAAATGTCTATCGTCTCTCTGATAGGTTGCTTACACACACAGTAACTTCCGACCAGCGTCCGTTACTCACGCACTCATTCTTCCGTTCCCCCTATCTCGGTCCTGCGGGCGATCAATGGTACCTCATGACCCCCTTCACTCTGGTTGGCAATTACTCTGGATGTCCGATACACCCGAACCACTTAAGCTCTCCTTGAACTTAAGATTTTCACCGGTTGCGCGCGCTCACAACCTGTCCCACAGTCGCTCTACAGGCATTCAACTCCGCCAGACATTACAACATAGATACAATACAAAAACACCGCAATCTAACACGCATGACCCTTTATACTCACTCTCGACCGATACTGCTGCTTTTCTGTCTCACGTCATCCGGACCTTCTTCGGCGGGCGGTTCTTCCGATCATCGATCTCTAGGGGCCTTGGGGTAATCTAACCTGGCCTAGGTCACCTTCCTCAAGAAGACAACCATCCTCTATAGCTACCAACTGCGGGGGCGAGGTTTTTGATCACTATCTTATCACCCTTGATCTAAACCCCGTTCTGGTCGACTGAATCTTTATTGCCTGTCATTGAGGGAAGAAAGTGCATCTCTTACCAGGTTAGTTCAATTAATAATGGACTCCGCTCGGAAGGATCACAAACAACTTCTAGCTTTCAATGATTTATTATAAAGTTAGGATCAGCTGTAAGTACAGACATCTCAAAATGAGATTCACCAGATATACGGGCCCAACTACATACATGTGCTCTCTGAAAACCCTCAGACGAGCAAAGAAGACTACAAGTACAAGTTCTAAAAATAACAGGGCTGCCAGCATAGACACGTATTGGGATCTCTCCGTCATTTAGGGCGGGAAGTAAAATACAGGTTAGGCTGTCCCTACCCTGCTCTGGATGGTATCCCTACTTAACAAATCTCAGCCTATCAAAAGGTGTCAGCTGTGAATGACTTCCTAGGAAGATCACCCACTCTTTGTCTCTTGGTGAAAACCTATAGTCCTCCAGTCATGACCCCTCTCTGCCTACCCATCCGCTCTCTAAAGGGTCCTCAGGCATCTGCTCTAACTCCACCCAGGGGTGCTGTCCCTAATACAAAACCTACAACAACATTTGAGACGCCCCTCGTGAGACGCCCCTCACGTGGTGTAGCTTCTGGCTTTTTCCATGCTGCTTTGTGTTGGGCCTCGTGCGTTAGAGTTGACCTTGCTTCTCAGACTCTTTTCCGGCCCGCTGATACCCCTTAAAACATTCCTAAGCACTCCTCCGTGTCTGTGCCGGCTCCTGAACAAACCTCTATTCATTTCATTTATAATTGGATCCCCCCTTTCCCTTGCAGACAGACATCTGCAGCCAGGATCCCAACTCTCATAAACTTCTAACGAAAGTTTGCAACATTATTCCCAGCACAGACTAATACGTATAAATCAGTGTCTATAAACATTTCAGGCCTACAACATTTCTCATAATGATTATATTCTTCAAATCCTTCATTAATTAATAGCCTGTTAATACTCTATTCTATGATTAGGTAAACACATCTATAAAATATGACCCATTAAACATGACTACTAAATGACATTAGTGCAATCCATGTCGTGCAAACGAATACCTTTCCCAACCCCTTCAGCTTTGGCCCTGAGGCCTACTCCATCTTGTGCTTGTAGCATGACATCCTTTCATTTTAGCAGCTACACGACATGGATCAGAATCAATCTCGTCCGATAAGGCTATATAGTTTTAACACATTTCTACATTAGTTCCACTCCTATATAAAATCTCTAGGTTAACTACACATTTCAGAGTATAGGTGCATATAATATCAGCACTCATGGCATTTCTCTTCATGACTTGTGCTTACTACGTGTAACTATGAGATACTTATACATTTGGGTCAGTTTGCGCTCTCTCAGTTTTTTTGCTCACCATGCCATTCCAATTTGAACACAGCCATATGCAAATCAGTCTTGACCCTGTGCCTCATGGGAACAGTCCTGCCCGAACTGCCAAGCCAGGTTCTCCCTGGACTGGAAACAAGCATCCTAGACCGGTTTCGGGCTTCCAGGCCTCATCAGCCAGGATAGCTTGGGACGAGATTGCTGCTCCTGATGCTGCTACGGAGAACATAAATTATCGTAGGGCAATTCGAACAGAAAACAGACCTGCTGCTTCAACATGCGATCTGCTAGACATTGAAAGACATTAGGCAGTGACTGTGCAGCATATATTGAATACGTATTCGCTTTCACCACAAAATTAGATGCATCATATGATCTTTAGATTGCCACATACACTTTTTTATCCAGTGGAGAGGCATGCCCTGAAATGACATTACCCTGAGTGGATAGCCTCGACATAAGAATATTCTCCTTACTAGTAGCAGGGAATTCCTCCTCAAACTGCTTAATAGGATATCTTTTGGAGAGGAAACATGAACAGCTTAACTAGTGATTGCCCTTCCACTCATGCTGCAACGCTGCACTCTTCTAAGTGCTGCATGCAAAGGAACTGGTTCTGGCTCAGGTCTCCTATATCGTGACATAAAGTCATCATTCTCAGCAACACACCAGAAAGTTCAGTTTTTGAATGAAACGTCCTTTCTTCTTTTCCTCCTCCGTATCAGCAACATTCGCCATAGCATCCACAGGCTCCTGCACTCGAGGAATCTTTGGTGGGGAAGGACGTTCTCTGCCTCTCAAAGCTGCCTCCATTGCCATTTTAACCATGTTAATCATCTCCAGCAATTACATCTGTGAGGGAGCATCTACAGGGCGCCCTGGTGCCTCTTCCACCACCTCCTCCTTTATTACAAAGCAGGCTACTGTTCACTTTGCAGTTGGCTCGAACGCTGACAGAGACCGACTTCCTGATTATTGGCCAGTCTCTCGGCAATGTGAAGTCTTGCGGTAAAAACGTAATGATTTATAAGTCTTACGCCAATTTGGAATGGTATATCCATTCTCAGAAGAATGCAAAATGAAAACTACCTATACCAGCGCTAAGTTATCCATAGTTTACGGTATGTGCACACTGCTATGTGCATCAAAAGACTTAAAAGGAAAATCTTTTACACAGTGCAACCCAAAAGACTGCTAAAGCAAGTCTGATACCTTGCATATAAACATACCCAATCTCCACCTGCTGGTGCAAGGCATATAGGACAAAATATAGAAGGTTGCTAAAGCAGTACCTTCAAAACACAACAATACCAATATTTAAAACGTAACACAAGACTTACCTGAATCAGCTAGGGTGACAGTCTGCAGAAGAAAACGACAGGAAGTGATGTGAGAATTCTTCCCCTTTCTACTGGTAGCTGGGTAATGGCGGCCATGTTGGGGGAAGTTTTTTGAATTAGCTAAGGAACATTGTCTGCAGGGAGGAGATGACATCTCACTTGTAAGGATTGGACCAGGGAAGATGCACAAGAGATAGCATACACCAGAAGTATGTTGGAGGTTACTGGTGGGCCTCTCCCACCCTCCCCTGTATTGCTCTCTTCCTCGTATGCTTCTATCCGTGCAACCCCCCACCCCCACGCTCCATGTTGTGCTCTCTCCCTCATCTGCTTCTGCTGCAAGTATGCTCCCCCACCTGAAACTCTCACACTTGTGTTGATCTCTTCTTTTGAGGGCCCATTAGGTTCGGATTGCTCCCCCGCCTCTCCCATCCCCATAAATCACATAAGCCCACATGCACTATGGAGTGACCATGTCTGCATGGAGGGGATTCACAATGAGGATGGGATGAGACCAACAGCTAATGGGCTGTAGGGCTTCCAAACAAACTGAATATTCACATTAGTGGATGTCTAATGTGAATGGGCTGTGGAGTGGAGTAGAGGGTAACATTTCTGATAATTTGGGAATATTGTGCCTGAAAGCTCAACGATCCACAGATGATAGTGATGACACAACTGTCCACGTTCTTTTTGCCAGTCGTCACTCTTTAAGAAAGGAAGTGCATTTTTGTCTTGCACTGAGTGCCCCTCTATGCAGCTTGTCACTAGGGGTGGGTAAACTTGACTATTTCACTCAACAGAGGTTTGCAGAGTTACCCAAAACCGTGTGAGATTTTGTGGAGTTTTGCAAGCAGCGGTAGGTTGCGCTACTCGCACTGACTTTTAGCACCAGAAGCTTGTCCTACTCTGAAAGTCAGCATGCTGGGCACCACATGACATGCCAGACAGCTGCAACTTCTTTCTACCACTCGAGTAGATGTTCTAGTCGGGCGACAGCTTTCTCAACCTGAGCGGTAGTGACCTGCCGCGACCGCCCGCATTGAGAACTCTCATTGGGAGGCATTCTAGAGCTTGATTTTCTCACTTGTGGTTGCCAACTTTGCATTGGAAACCTGGGCGGGAGGAAAAGCTCTGCCATCCCATGGTTGGCAGAGTTTTTCCAAAACTTTGAGCTCCAAATGGAGTGCAGAGTGGGTAAAACTCTTGAAACTCCACCCCTACTTGTCACCAAACCGCCACCTCCTGCTCCAAGAATTTCAGGAAAACAGCTGAGCCCCGAGCTGCAAAAGTCTCAGGTGGCTCCTATTTACACTTCCTAAATTCGGATCCATTATTGCTTTCACACCTATTACTACCACTAACTGGAAGGAGTTTGAAAGCTCAAAAAATCGGAAAAATTGGCTATGTCCTAGTAAAATGCCAAAACTGTGTAGACAATGTTGGTTTTCTGACAAAAGTCTGCTTGTTCCTGAAAGCTGGGAAGAGGATAATTTTAGTACTGCAAACACTTTGTTGATACCTTTTGCAGGGAACAAAACTGATGCTTTCTTCTGCAGCCCTATTCTCCCATTCCCCTCACCCCCCAAAAAATTGCTGTATTTTGGCCAATTTATTGGTTTCTTCCAGGGGAATCTGCATACACTGGGTACCTTTTGAATCCTCATGATTTTGGAAGAAAAGGACACAAATTTGGCGTGGATACCTTATGTGGGCAAATAGTTACAGGGGCCGAAGCTCAAACTACCCCAAATAGCCAAAAAAAGGCTTAGTACAGGGGAAGGCCTAACAGCGAAGGGGTTAAAGTCCCCTCGCTTTATTGCACCCAGAGGAGAGCAGTTTGGAGGTGGGGCCGGGCAAGACTCCTAAAACTATTTCATCCCACATGAAGGGTGCTGTTTTTTTCAGCAAACCAAAACGCCAGTTTGTTTGTTGGTTTGGGCTCCTCCCGCTGTCCATGTTTTCTTCATCACCCTCCCTCTCCTTCCTCCTGTTACTTGACCCCCACCTCTGCCGTTTTGACACATATTGATCAGCAGCACAGACTGCAGTGCAACATGGCTTTAAAAAACAAACAATACTATGCAGTCAACGCTGGCCACACCCTAGTACTTTAATTTTTTTACTTTAAACCATGTTTACAGAGCTGTCCATGCTGCTGTGCAACACGTCTATAACAACATTGACAAAGCCAATACATGCCACATAGGGAAAACCTATTGGCTTTGCCAATGCTTGTGTTATTATTCCTGCTCCTCTGTAGAGCTCAATGCCACAGCTGCAGCATCTTCACTGGAAGCTGGACTGATTACAAATATGTATTAGTTTATAGGATAAAACATGGAATGCATGTACAAAAGGCGATAATCACATGCTTTGCCTATACAAGTTGCTGAACCAGTGGTTACATGGCGTTGTGTTTCTCCTCAAAAAGTGCATTAGCTCAAACGTATGAAACGCCTGAAACCCCCACCCGTTGAAAATGCGAGGGCATTAGGTACGTCCTTACAAAAACATGTACAAAAGCAATGCATGAATTGCACCTACTAAAAACCCTCTTGGCAAAAGCTAGAATGTGTTTGAATACACAGTCTCCTTGATATGGACTTCTGTTTAACTATTTCTGTAGCAAGGTCAGGGAATTCTCTTTTTTCACCTTCTTCATCCCTTTTCCATTGTGTTGCATTCTCTCAAATGAGCTTGTCAGATCCTCAACAAATACCACTATGGATGTTCAGTCACGTTTTTTCATTTAATAGGACTGCTTCTATTGGTTTGTGATCATTATTGTGTATTCCACCCTGCTTTGCTCCTGACACATTTATCCATGATTATTTGTAAAATATATAAAAAGGCATGCTGGTATTTGATGTTAGCTGTCATTCGTCCCGTCATCTGGCCATGCTACGTTAAGCTTGCACAGCAGGAGTCATTTTTTAAGATCACATTGATAGAGCCTTGAGACACGTGACAGCGACAGCAGAACCATCGCCACTGCAACTGCTTACATGAGCTGTGTATTCGTCTAGCGCGTTGCAATCTTCTTGTAAACAAGATTTGTTTTGGCACACGGAAGAGGCTTTCATTTTCTACATTATTCCGCTGCCAAGCCAATTTTCTGTTGCCTGTCACCTTTTACCCCGGCAGCGCATTTCCCGCCGACTGTCTCGGTAATTTCCCAGGCCTTTGTCTGGCTAGATTGCAGGCTGGCTGCGTGGCGAATACCTGTCAGGAAATAACCGTGTCCTACATTGATAGCAGACACGGAGCGCGAGAGCGCCTTTTGGAGTGGCAGTGATCAATCATTAGCGGGACTGCCATTTTGCAGCCACTTTACATTCCATCTGCTTAATCATTGGGGTGTTTTAATGCATAGGCCAGAGCACTCCATTTCTGTGATCTGAGCTCAGCATTCCAGTAGTTTCTGCTGAGTGCTGTTTGTGTAAATCAAGACAAACTTTAGAAAGATATTCACATCCTATAAAACTAATATTATTATAAACCATTGCCTAGTGTGAGCAGCAAACTGATGTTTCTCTTGTCGCTGGCATAATAGGTATTATTACCCATCTGAGTGTTACCTTTTGTCAGCCACAACAGTATGAAGAGGCCGAGTCGATATGTGATTCGTTGGCAACGCCCAGATGTCTACAGTGGATACTCCTCCCATTGAGATATCTCACTAGAATGTCAGGAAAGAACTTAAAACTTTACTAATAAAACTGAACATTATAACATGATATGATGGGATTTGCTGTGTTATCTTGTAAACTTAGTAGGTTACCTTTGAAAATAAAAACAATACATTACCGTAATAATGATGTAATGAATAACATAGTTTGGCGGTACTATTCATGTGAAACTGTTTTGTGAGTTGGTTTTTTAGGTCTCGCCTAATTGTTGCAGCACATGCACTGCTTGCTTTGCGAGGCATGTAGTATACACTCTAGCGAGGAAACTTTGTGTAACCTCCGCCCAATCTTCGCCCATTTTTTGTTTGGCTTACATCCTAAAGGCCGCCTTCTGATTGTTTTTTGGCTTCTTAGTCCCTCCTCCTGACGGCCATGTCTTCATTTGTATACTTCCATGGCTATCGGCCCTTTTACTTTTAAAACAATTTTGTTTCCGTGGCTCACCCTCTCCCCTTTCCCAGTCCATGACTTCTCGGCCCACCACCACCCCGCTCTCCTGTTTGTGCCTTTTTGCCTGCCCGCACTCCTGTTTCAAATGCAATAGGACTCGTGTAATGCGAGTTCTATTTCATTGCAAATGCTTGTTTTTATAGTAGTGCGCATTAACATGTGTGCTCTTCCTTGTATCGTACACATGCGCAAAAAGTCTCACACGAGGAAAACAGGAAATGATGCGGTTAGGTGGGTGTTTGATTTCCAGCGCTCGCAAACACCATTCGCAGCGCGCTGTTGTTTAATTTATATTAGGCTGGTCTCCCTGTGCCATGTTTGCCCAGCACCAGCTCATCCACAGGATCGCAGGATGTTGAGCCACGCTGAAACCAAAACCTCATTACCCCACTCCAAAGTGGGCAGCTCTGAGTCCAGGACCCCCTCGCTTCCCCCCTCATACCCGCCTTCCACTGCTACTGTCCCACCCAAAAACCCTTCGCTCCTGCGTCCAACCAACAGTACACAGCTGCCAAGCAGAGACTCCCGCAGCAGCCCCTCCTCGTTGCTCTCACTCATGCGCCCCTGTCCACCCCTCAGCCCGACTCCAACACTCGAAACCGACTCCGCTGCCATACAAACCTGGAGCTGGGGGGCAATGCAGTCCCCCATGCGCACTTCTGCTATGCCCGCATCTTCAGATCTTTCACCACCCAGGCTATTGTGCTGCACAGCTAAATACATATAAGGTCCCAAAAGAGAGACCGATTGCATTCCAAATGCTTGTTACAGTTGATTTCCCTTATGCTAAACTAAACAACGACTGCACCAAATTCAAATGCATGCAGTATTACGTACCTTGCAAAACATTTATACATTATGTGTATAGAGGTTCAAAAGTGCCTCAATTTGCAAACATGAGCCATCTTTTTACCTTTCTAATTCACTAATTGTGGCCACTTTTATTTTGGTGTCTGGGCCTATATTCTGTCTCAGTCCAACCCTGCCTCCATCTAATCTAATTGGGGTTCTTCAGAAAGTAACACAAGCCTGTACTCTAGAGGTTTCTTCTGTACTTTTATAGGGAGCAAAGTCTCCATCCTCTGAGCACATCAGAGTCTGATTGTACACAAAAAGCTTCAGGAATGCTTCCAGTTCACAATTCTATTATGGCCAGGTACTTCCACCCTCCATCTTGTACAGCATGCTTTCAGTGGCAATCCAAGATGGAAGGCAGCGAGCTCTTATCCACTCACTGTACAAAGTCCAAGCACATACTGTCATACACCTCTGTAACATGCATACTTCATCTAGACAACCCTTATGTGGTAGCCGACATGGCAACATGACTTTAGGCTTGCCAAAGTGCCATGAACAGGAAAAATGGCCTACTCTGTGACAAGAATTCAAAACCAATTGATTCTACCACTACCAAGTTTGTGAACCGACCATAGGACAGTAGTCCCACTTTTTAGGAAGGCAAGTATGATGTGGTCCTCCAGAACACAAAGCCCAATCTGGGTTGTATATTCAACTTAGCATAAGTAGTCCTCGGCTAACACATATGATGGTCATGTGTATTGCAGCAAAAAACTTAAAAGCACAGAAGATATTTATTTTTGGGTAACTCAAAGCACGGGTGCTTGCCTGGTAATATCAGGAAGAGAATATATGGCCGGGATGCCTGTCACCCCCTCCCAACACAAATCCCCAAGGATGGGAAGACGGACGCAGTTCTGAACTTTTGGAAGGCGGGAGGGAGTTACCCTCCCGGCCGTATTTATTAAAATATGATACAAAATTAAAACATTAAAATAAACGTTTCATATCATGTACAATTTTCATTTATTACATTTCGATGAAGACATGTTCATTGGCTAACCTTAACAAATCTCTAGTACAAAGGTTTTCCTAGCCGAGTCTAACATCCTGCAAGTGCAAACTTTCTAAATTAAAATTGTACATCCTAGCATTACGGGCCAACGGCAAGGTCGCAACCGGTGTCAGATCCCTACTACCAAAACTCTCGCCCTCACGGTGTGAGTGGCGGCCGCGCAGAGGACTGTACCCTCTGTGCCAACTCCAATTTCCCTTGTCTTGTGGGCCCCCCATTTTAACTCGACGCCATCTTAAAGGTCGTCCGAGGACCCGTGTGAGGTGTCTGTAAGAAGGCAGCGTGGACTCCCCCTCCCACCCCACACTGTCTATCACATCCGCCGTCGCGGATATCCGGGCCCCGGGAAATTCGTAGGAAGGGCATATAGCCTCCTCCTCCCCTGGAAGGGGCCTATGGCCGTCTTCCCCTAGGCGACCCATACTTAGTGGGTGCCGCCTCCCCGTGGGAGGGGCCAATGGCTGCCTCCCCCGGGCGCTCCCATCCATAGTGGGTGGCGCCCCGCTCTAGGGACCTTGAAATTACTGCTCACCGATCATGACCTTACCGCCACAGGCCGGATAGTTGACCGGCTATCCGGCCCCCCCACACTCCTCCTAAAGGTCATGCTTCCTCAAACCCCTTAGCCAAGCTATGAAGTCTCCTATGAGTAAGACATTCCCCTCCCGGTACAAGTGAACCCCATCCTCTAGATACATGTGATCCCCCGAATACATCCATGCGGAATACTGTGCAACTGCGCCGAGCGAAATAACCTACCAAGTTTGTTGTTGACCTTTTTCACTGAATGGTTCAGTGCTGACACCGAGAGGCCCCCCCGCCACACCTTCCTGGGAATCATGTGGGACCATGCTATCGTGCACCCCGGGATCCTTCTTGCCAGCCAGCTAACAGTAGACAAAACTCGCTCGAGTAGTACTCGCATACCGAGTGTCACCATGTCATTGGCCCCCAGGTGTACTATGATTACAGACGGCGGTGACCTCTGCCGCCCTAAGAGTTCCTCGACAAAAGATTCAAACTGGTCAATACAGAGCCCGCCCCTTCCGTGGAAGGTCACTCTGTACCCGTATTCCCCAGCTGCGTGAGTCACGTCACCTGCTTTGAATACGTCCCCGGCCCGCCTCACGTATGAGTCGCCCACGACCCACACCACTCTCCCCTCAGCCGGTGATCTCTGACCGCTGGTCCCCTGGTGCCGGGTCGACTGCAAATTCCACCCCGCATAGCATGCTCGCGAAACTGTAAATCAAACAGAAGACAAGAAGCGTGAGTGCATCTAACTTGACTTCACAACATGTGCAATTGCACATACCTTTTAAAACAATTCGAGGACCATCGTCCCAACTGTTTCACCTCTTCAACACTCTGACCCCTGGCTGTAGCCTCAGTAGCAGCCCCTATCCTAAAGGAGTGGGTCCCAAAATCGCACAGGTCCAAGCCCGCCACTGCGATTGCCGTTGTTAGCACCCTCTGAAACTGAAACCTCGTCAGTGGGGTGGCATCAATGTGTCTCAGCAGGCTCCCCCCCCCATGTATCCGCCCTTCGCGCCAAATATTCCTCAACGCACTTTACCGGGCTCATGGGGGACCCTCGCATGCGCTGGACAACAATACTGTCTCCCATAGCTCTCTGGTCAGTCTTGGACTTGGCTATGGTGACTACCATTGAATCACCCCTAATCAGGATGTGATCCCGACACAGACCTCCCTCCACATCTTTCTTATTCTTTGCGACCAGTTCGCTCACCCGCATAGCCCCATGGAACGCAAATGCGAAAGCGGCCCGGAACAGAACTGTTTCGAAATGGGAGTAACATGTCGTGGGCAGTACCGACATAAGCAGGGACAACCTTTCTAACCCAATCGGGCGCCTCACGTCTACTGTACGACCTTCCAGGCGTTGCCAGCCACAAAGGGCTTTCTTTACCAAAAAGGATGATGTCGGGTCCTTGATGCCATGCGCCTGCGCCATAAATGAAATGGCGGCCCGGTGCCTATTGGCCGTTGCTACTGATCGGCCTTCCCTGTGTAATGCTACCAGAAACTTTAGGAAGCAATCCTCCTGACCCCATTTGTCCTCCCCTGCCGGACCCAAAAATGCACAATAGGAACGAAACGCTCCTTCGTATGCCTTCCTCGTCCTGGGGGCTAAGCTTGCTGCCACGAGGTCTTGTGATCCGGGGCACCGAGTAGCCAGAGTGCTTCGGGAAATGGTGCCGCCGCTAGGTCTGCGGAAGGTAGATAACCCCTGAAAGCCTGCATGTGTGAACGAGAGAGTGCATCAGCAGCCTGATTCAGTACACCCGGCACATGTTTCGCCCTGAATTGCACATTCAGTCTCATGCAAAGTAGTACAAGTTCCTTCAATAATCGCAACATCCACTTGCAGCGTGCTGCCTGATTATTTATACATTCAACAACAGTCATATTGTCGGACCAAAACACCACAGAGCGATCTCTGAACTCATCCGGCCATGCCATCAGAGCCACAAAAATGGGGAATAACTCGAGGAACCCAATGTTACCTGTGAGACCGCTGGTGTGCCACCACGTCGGCCATGTTTGCGCCGACCATCGATTACCAAAGATTGCGCCAAATCCCACGCTCCCCGCCGAGTCGGTCTACAAACCCAGCTCGTCCGAAGACGCTGGCGGCTTGTTCCACACCACTCGACCGTTGAAATCCGGCAGAAATGCCAACCATATGCGCATGTCCTGGCGAACCTCTGCAGACAGTCTCGTGCGGTGGTGCCCTTCCTTGAGACCAACCATAGCTTGTGCGATAGAGCGGGAAAAGGGGCGGGCCATTGGTATCACTCTTAGGGCAAAGTTAAGCTGACCCACTGCTTGTTGTAACTGATGGAGGGTAACTTTCTCCTTGCTAAGGCACAGTTCCAGGGAAGCCCTGAATTTCTCTACTTTCCCTACTGGCAAACGGAAACATCCCTCCACAGAATCGAGCTCAATTCCCAGAAACTCGAGTGAAGTAGATGGTCCAACCGTCTTACCTGGTGCCAATGGCACTCCGAATCCCTTCATGAGGGTGCAAAATTCCTGAAGCGCCTGCGCACATTTTGTGTCGCCGGCTGCCCCCAAGAACAAAAAATCATCTAAGTAATGCATAACATGGCTATGGCCAGTGGCTTTGGTGAATGCCCATTCCAAAAAACAGCTGAATTTCTCAAAATAAGCACAAGAGATGGAGCAACCCATTGGCATACATCTATCCACGTAGTAACGTCCCTGGAACACAAAGCCTAACAGACGCTGATCCCGTGGATGTACCGGGAGCAACCGGAACGCCGACTCGATATCTGACTTCGCCATCAGCGCTCCGGGCCCCAGGCGATTCAACATGGTGACGGCATCATCGAAGGATGCGTACCGCACCGAACAAACTCCCGGGTCAATCGCATCGTTCTCCGAGAGACCCCTCGGAGCTGATAAGTTATGGATCAGCCTAAATTCCCCCGGGTCCTTCTTGGGAACCACTCCTAACGGGGAACAGATGAAATTAGTTACTGGCGGGTGCCTATATGGGCCAGCAACCCGGCCAAGGGCAACCTCTTTTGCATTCTTCCTCTCCACCACTGCTGGATTATGCTGAGCCGACAGTTGGTTTCTTCAAAGTGGCTCCCCACGAAAATCCCCCGCCGGGATGTGGAAACCATATAAGAAGCCATTCCTCAACACCCCAGCGGAGACATGATCAGGGTATTCGTTTAGCCAGGGGATCATTGCCATGATATCAACGGGGGTAGGTAGCGGTACACAGTGGTCCCCCTCAGTCTTGTTTGGACCCTCCTCTACCCCCCGTCCCACTATTCCTGGATCTGCACGAACTCTCGGGGTGCGAGGAATTCCCGCAACCTGCACACGCATGTCTGAACTTACATGTCCCTTGTGGCCTCGTGCAATTGCCCCTGTTAAAATTCCAACAGACCCCTCTCTTACCCCCATTCCCACCAGTCCTTGCTTGGTGGTCGCCACCGGGGCCCGCTCGAAAGGGCACCGCGGGCTGTTGGCGGGAAGGCCCCGACCCATTTCCGCCTAGCGAGGACGACTTTGTCGCGCCCGGCAGGAGCTGCTTCTGCCAAGAAATTGAGTCGAGACAATCCCACGTCAGAGATGAATCGTACTCCTTGGCCTTACGGAACTTCATATCGTAACCCATCCACTCATTGCCCTCATCCGTTTCATAAAAATCCATTATTCGTGCCTGATAGCAAGACAATTCGGGCAAAACCTCGGGCTTACGTTCCCCAATAATTGCAGTAAACATCGCAAAGGCCTTGGCCCAATTTGTGATTGTCTCATCAACCCTGAATCCCGCCATTTTTGCGCGCCATAGACTCGGGTGCCACAAATCTTTCTGCGTCTTAGCATACTCCATCTCGCGATGGTCAGTCAGCAGAGAACACATATTCACATACTTATCAGCCCATATCAATTCTTTCGTGGCCAACGGTATATGTTGGACCACCTTCTCCCGTCTTGAGGGCAACGACCCCTCCCTCGCCATTGGCAATGCCTGCTTACCTGACTCTATTGTCGTTCCCGCTGTTTTTTCGACGCCAGCTGCCGGTCCTTCCAAGGTCACCTGTGGGGGGACAAGAGGGAGATTCGTCTTTGCGGCATCTCGCGACTGCCGCAACTGCTGCATTAGTAACTTGGCCTCTTCGGCCGTGTCTTCAGGCGCCGTAGCACCCCCTGTTTTTCTGCCAAGCCATGCGGCCAACTGGGCGACTAATTCTGGAGGCATGTCCTCCTCGTTGGCGGGCGTAACAACAACCGGAATCGGTTGACCCGCGTCCGGGATTGGTACCGGGGCCTCGAGTGGACTGGCCGGGCTCGCCGGGGGTACCTCGGGAACTGGGACCTCCCCCCCTGCCGCCCTATTCCTGACCCGTTTACCCCTACCCGCGGGGACAACTCCCGGCAATGCCGGGCCTATTTCCTTCTTCAGTTTACCCGTATTGTTCATCGCAGCCATCTGCTTCTTCATGCTCGCCATATCTCTTACCAGCATGCGAAGCATCTGGTCAGTCTCGGACTTCTTTCCTGCCTTCCTGCCAGGCATTTTATCGAATATTCGATCCAAGTTGATCAACACGGTCCTGGATCCTTAGCCTCGAAGTCGCTGAAAGAGAAACACAAGAATTACAAGTTCTCAAAATTGCTCCTTGTTCCGTCGAGGGCTCACGTGCAACGAGTGGGTGCAGCTTCCAAGCACAGGAACAAGAGGATGCTTCTTCGGATTCCCACTCTCTTTATTCCTCTTCGGGAGGGCGTGAACCCTCCGCTGGTACGCCTACTGGGCGTGGCCATCGGTGTAGGTGTCTAGGACAACCCCTCTTGGGCGGGAAAAAGGCGCGCCCCGGCTACGCCGCTTTTGGCATACCAGCCGTGACACGCCCCCCGCCCAAAATGGTTTCCCGGGAGGATCCGGGCCCCCAACCATACGTTCGGGGGGGCCTAGTGGTCGCCCCTTTCCATTCACGTCCCAATATAATGTGGTGTTATTTCTGGCAGTGGCACTGTTTGCAAAGATTCACCTGTCAGATTTAAGTAGATTTGCTGTAATGGGTGTTGTATCTGTGATTTGGATCACGATGTCCACAGGTAATATGGTTTTCAGATCGTGTTATTCTTGGTTGCTTGGTTGTACTGAGGAAAATTAATGGGAAACCAATGTCATTCCAAGAAATGGGATGTAGTTCACACAATACGTTTGCAACCTTCAATAAACCTTGTGCCATGTTTTGCAGAGGGTAAAGGTGAGGGTTACATGGCTCTCTGTAACTTGGGTGGATGACTTTCCAGCCCACTGGTAAATGGATCCCTCTCCTCTGCCCATCCAGTGACAGACCGCTCCCAAAATTCTAGAAATCATGCGTCAATAATTTTGGGGGAAAGTACTTCCTCCAACACGATGAGATTACTTTGACTAACACCGCAATGCTGGCCAACTATCACATCTTGACAGCCATTCAGCATTTATTGTAATTCAGAAACAAATCCCTAATATGGAGTTTGTTTATGAGATGCTTTTAATTCAGTCAAGAATGGTCATACATAGAGTAAAAATAGGTTCCAGTTTCATAATAGTGTTTAAATAAGGCTAGGGTTTAACAGTGAATCGATCACACTGTGCCCATATGCATTATTTCATGTATTAATACAAACAATACACCAGTATAGAAAAAGTTAATATACAAATAGAAAGGCAAAATAATTATTTAAGAGTAGATGTCAAAATCAGAAAGTGTATTAAAAGACAGACATAAAAAAGGACCAGTTAGAAAATGAATTGAGATGACATTCATAAAGACTAAGCAATTTTCTAGGCCAAAAAGAAAATTAATTAAGGTAAAGTAACATTTCTTAGACTAGTGTTATTAATACGGTCAAAGGTTTTAATGGATTGATCGCCCTAGATTTAGCCAGCGCAAGATGTAGATCATAGATTTGCCAGAAGAGGGCCCACCACTCTGTTACCTTGGGAGGTAAAGGAGAGAGCCAAGCTCTCGCAATACATAGCCTTGCTAAAATGATTATAATGGACAGAAGTTGCCTCTGGAGTCTACTAGTAAGTATTTCGGAGCAGGGCGCCAGAGTTGTAAGCTTGTAAGTAAGTAAGTAGTTCAAGCAAGCCATTGAAATGTAAATGTAAATGTATTGGCATTTATATAGCGCACTACTTACCCGTAGGGTCCCAAGGCGCTTCGACCGCTGCGAAACCCTTCCTGGCTTCCCTGAGAGAGATGGTCCCTTAATGGGTATCTCTAGGGTGAGACCAGGCATCCCCGGCGGTCTGGTGGGGCCGTTAGTGAAGATGAGGCAAGCTAATGCCCAGAGTTGCCGAGTGTGATCGCTGATCAGAGTGGGCACCGAGGCGAGAGAATTATCGAGTCCGCTGACCCTGGTCCAGAAACCTGCCGCGCCGGGAATCGAACCCTGGTCCCGGGCCGTCCTCTGCTCTCGGGTCTGCCGCCTCTAACCAGTGAGCCACACTACTTCACATGGGACTCTGGGACCTGCTCGACACAACATCCCCGGATGTCGCCTTCCTGACAGAGACCTGGTTTAACGACTCCTCCGCACCCGATATCGCCATAGCCATCCCAGACGGCTACAAGATCACCCGCAGAGACAGCACCATTGGATTCGGAGGAGGAATTGCCATCGTCCACAAGAACAGGGTCAGTATCTTGACTAGCATCAATGGCGCGCTCAGCACCGCCGAACACATGCACTTCCAGATCCACACTGACCCTAAATCCACCCTCATAGGCACCCTCGTCTACCAACTCCCCCGGACCCCGCCCCCAGTTCAGCGACTCCATCGCCGACTTGAACAGCACGCACGCCCTGACCTCCACTGACTGCATCCTCCTTGGAGACCTGAACTTTCCCCTTGAGAACAACAACAACAACAACTCCGAAACCCTGATCGACAACCTCACCAACCTCAGACTGAAGCAACTCGTCACAACGCCCACCCACTCCGCCGGCCACACGCTCAACCCCGTCTTCTCCTCAAGCCTGCACGTCTCCGTCAGCCACACCGCCGAACTCCTCTGGATCGGCCACCGCTGCATCCACTTCGCCTTCCAGAAACCAATCACACACCACCGCACCCAACAGATCCCCGCCGCTGCTGGAGCAAAATCACCGAAGCCCAACTACACCCAAACCTCGCACTCAGCCCACCCACCGAACCAACAACAACGACGCTACCCACAGCCTCAGACGCTGGATCGAGGACTGCGCCAACACCCTCGCCTGTTTAAGATTCGGCCCCACAGAGACACCAGCAAGAGGGCCAGCTGGTTTCCCCCAGAACTCCTAGCCTGCAAGCAAGCCTGACGGAAACTAGAGAAGAAATGGCACAGTGACCAAACTCCGGACAGCCACGCAGCACACAAGGACGCCATCCGCAACCACCACCACCTCATCAGGGCAGCCATGAGGACCTCCTTCAAAGACCACCTTGACAACAACGCACACAATAGGAAGGAGGTCTTCAACATCGTGAATGAACTCTCCAACCCCAGCTCCAACACCAACATCATGCCGTCGCAAGCCCTGTGAGACTCCCTCGCCTCCTTCTTCCACCACAAGATAGCAGACATCCACAACAGCTTCAACACCCAGACAGCCCCAACAGACAGCAATACAACAGACCCTCCACACACCATCGGCCATGACCCCCTGCTAGCCTGGGCCAGCGTGAGCATCGATGACACCATCAAGACAATGCGCACAATCCACTCCGGCTCTCCGTCAGACCCATTCCGCACCACGTCTTCAACAGATCAAGCAGCTCCATCACACCTCACCTGCGTAATGTCATCAATCTCTCCCTCGAGACCGCGACCTTCCCGGAGATCTGGAAAATCTCCGATATCAACGCCCTACTCAAAAAACCTAAGTCAGACCCAAGAGACCTCAAGAACGTCCGGCCCATCTCTCTGCTCCCCTTCCAGGCCAAGGTCATTGAGAAAACTGTCAACAGACAGCTAACCCAATACCTCAAAGAAAACAGAATCCTGGACCCTTCCCAGTCCGGGTTCTGCAGCAACCACAGCACCGAGACTGCCCTCATTGCCGCCACAGACGACATAAGGACCCTGCTGGACAACGGCGAGACCGCAGCACTCATCCTCCTAGACCTCTCTGCCGCCTTCGACACCGTCTGCCACTACACACTACGCACACGCCTCCAGGCCGCAGGGATCCGAGACAAGGCTCTGGATTGGACCACCTCCTTCCTCTCCGGCAGAACCCAGAGCGTCCGCCTCCCCCATTCCATTCTAAAACCTCCGAGATCATCTGCGGCGTACCCCAGGGATCCTCCCTCAGCTGTTCAACATTTACATGCCCCGCTGCACACGTAGTCCAACAGCACGAGCTCAACATAATCTCCTATGCTGATGATACTCAGCAGATCCACTCCCTCACCAAGGACCCTATCACTGCTAAAGCCAACCTCCACGAAGGAATGAAGGCCATCACCGACTAGATGAAGACCAGCTGTCTGAAGCTGAACTCGGACAAGATGGAGGTCCTCATCCTCGGCTCCAACCCTTCAGCCTTGGGCGACTCCTGGTGACCAACGGCACTGGGGGCAGCCCCGACACCCACCGACCATGCACACAACCTGGGAATCATCCTCGACTCAACGCTATCAATGACCAAGCAAGTCAACACCGTCTCCTCCTCCTGCTTCAACACCCTCCGCATGCTCCGCAAGATCTATAGATGGATCCCAAAAGATACAAAAAAGACACTCACCCAGGCCCTCATCAGCAGCAGACTCAACTACCGAAACACCCTCTACGCGGGAACCCCGACCAAGCTCATCAAATGACTACAACGCATCAAAAATGCCTCGGCACGACTGATCCTCAACGTACCATGCCACGGCCACAACACCCCCACCTGAGAAACCTGCACTGGCTCCCCGTCAACAAGAGGATATCCTCCAAGCTCCTCACCCACACTCCACTAGACCGGCCCAGCCTACTTCAACAGACGGCTCTCCTTCTACATCCCCAACCCCCACCTACGCTACACCGACCTCTCACTCGCCATCGTCCCCCGCATCCGAACAACAACCACCGGTGGGAGATCCTTCTCCCACCTCGCCGCCAAGACATGGAATACCCTCCCACTGAGCCTACGTCAGACCCAAGACCTGCTGGCCTTCAGGAGGATACTCAAGACCTGGCTGTACGATCAGTAGCGCCCCCACCCCAGCGCCTTGAGACCCTCACAGGTATGTAGTGCGCTTTACAAATGATTGATTGATTGATTGTCTTTAGATGTCACCCAAGCCATACCAGTTCTGCCAGGAATAAAAGAATTGTATTAAGTGTATTCAGTGATAATAATAATTATTGTTCCACTTGTTGTGTGACCTTTGACCCTTTTGGTCTTGGATATATATAGTGTTTGTCTGTGAGATTCTCCAATTTTTTATTTAAATGGTGTTTTTATATATGACATACATGAAGATAGATAGTTTTTTTTTAAGAATCATAATATTGTGACATAAGAGTAGGATTTGATGAATAGATATATTGTATTGTAATCTTTAGGTTTCTATTCAATTTTTGGTGATTTGATTGAATCGGTATGAAAGAAGTGTGAATGTCTATGCTATAAAAGAGACCCAAAGGGAGTTTGCTTTTTGTAATAATGAAGTTTAAACGCTGCCTGGAAACCAGCAAATGAAAAACAAAACGCTGAGATCGTAAATATGGCCAAAAGAATAAAACATTTTTAAAAAAGTTTTATATAGCGCGAACTAGACCCGGAGATATCAGGTATCAGAGCGCTTTACATGAGCACCAGTTTCATTACAGATGGACTCATTCATTTTTGTTAGACACAAGGAGATTAAGTGATTTGCCCAGAATCAAAGGATGTCGAGCATCGTTGCAGAGACTCGAACCCGGTTCCCCAGTTTCGACGTAGGCTGCTCTAGCCGTAAGGTTACATCCTCTTCCCAATATATATACCATACTGGGACCAAGCTCTTCCTGCCTGATCCTCCAAGACTAATAATTGTCCAGGCCAGTCCAGCAAATCTAAAGCTAAATCATTAATAAGGCGGGGTTTGTCCGTATTAGGGACGTAAACTGCACATGACTTTTAAAACACTAGACAGATAATTGAGTTATAACCCACCTACCGCTAGGATAGGCCACTCTTTTCAATATTTTAAACTCAAACATGCTGTCTGCCAAAATGGCAACTTCCCGGATAGAGACAGCTTGGGAAGTACACACAATAGTATTATATCTTAACTGTTTTAGCAAAGCTCGATCCTTTGTAGGCAAGATGGGTTTCTGTTCATAAAACAATCTGAGGCTTATACATTCTAATTTCTTTGGGAGCTAGCTGTCTCTTGCTTGAAGAATTAAGACCTAAAACATTCCAACACAAACAGGTGAATCGACCCATTAGTGTGAGGTGAAATCATAACTGATTGAGACATTTTGCTGCAGCAATTGCCCCTAGACCTGAAAATATAACAGAAACGCAAATTCGAAAGCATACAAACTTTTTTGGGAACATTTTGACTTAATGTACCCCAAAGGACAAAAAAAGAAAAAATAACAGTGAAAGACTCTTCCTTTCCTCCCCCCAAGCCCTATCAACCAAACTCAAGCCCATACCCACCCCCACCTCTCTGACTCTAGCATGGAGAATCATCCCTAGCCCAAGGCTGCCACTGGAGTGGCAGCCCAGACAGCAACCCCTCCCCAAACCGCCCTGCCCACCACCAACATAGTGAGAGAAGAAAAGGAAGCCCCCCTTTCATTGTCCCCATTACCCCCGTCACCCCGATAGCAAGAGGAGGGAAAAAGAGAGGGGAAAAATAGAAAACCATAGGACAAAACTGGAAACTGCCTAATGATCCCTCTTTTCATTTCTTCAAGAACAAGTGCAGCATCATGATCGGTAAAGCAGAATCGTGTTTGACCATTCCTAAATGATCTTGAGCCTGGTTGGTTCCAGATGAAAAACCTGGGCCCGCAGCTTTTAAGGGATTGATTAATTTTCCAAGTTTCCACCGCCATTCCATTGTAGATTTGCAAAAATTGGAGCGCACAGAGTTTGATATCGACTTGATCGGAACAGAAGCAGAAGGACTTGTTTTTAAAGAAATTGCTTGTCTTAGCATGAAATTGCCAATGTAGATTAAAATGGGTTTGGAATGTGTTGATCTATTACTAGAGCCAAGGGGCATGTTTCTACTAGACCTGCTGAGAGGCAGGTGGTGCACCCTCTGTATTTGAGAGTCCATATTCCATTCAGAAAGATCCAGAAAAGCTGTAGAAAAGAGTTTGACAATATATTGTCGGGGATCAGTCCCCTTCTTTCCCCTCTGGGATGCCAAAAATGTGGAGTTTGTTCCACCGTTGGTGGTTTTCCAACTCCTCGATCTTAAATTGGATTTTGACCAGTTGCTTATCGTGGCCTTCCATGATTTTAGTTATAAATGCTCCGGCATCCTCTATATCAGACACACATTGTTGTATTTCTGTCATGGTCATCCACTGTAGAAGGTGCTCCCAGTTAAATTGAATACACAGACATTTCCTACACTCGTTCCTTTATCGTATACAAGTGAGAATGGGGTACGAGTGTGGAAAAACAACATGTCTGGTGACTAACTAGGTGTAGATTACATCTCCCAAAAGCCACCATACAAGCCTAACGTGAAAACAAGTGCAGGGGCTGAGTCTGAGTATATAAACCACTCCTCTTGAGTGGGCCGGTGCTTGTCATTCTGCTAAGACACCGTTTGAGTGCAAGTATTTGTAGACATTTCCCGCGTTCCAGGACTTTGACTCTTAACAGGAGAGGAGCCTGAAGATTTCCTTGCTTGCACGCTCTCCTGACTTCATTTGCAGCGTGCACGGCATCAAGAGCTCTGCTGGTTGTTTTCAGCTCTTGCACCTTTCCGTCACCTTCTTTGTCTGCCTGCCACTTCTTTGTGCCGGCGTTATGGGTCCGTGCTGCAGGTGTTCCGCTTCTGCTTTGTGGAAGGGTTCAGACTGGAATTTGACAATGCGTTCACACACATGGAGTGCTTCTGTGCGGAACGCTTATCTTTTGGGAGCTGATATTTCAGAAAAAACGATTTGAGGAAACATACTGGGATATAAACGAGGTGGCATCCGTTTTTTCTGCTTCCTTTTCCTGTGGAGTAATAGGAGGATCAGGAAAATAAGCAGACAAGTACCAGCCCAGTTTCACTGTTCTGTGTTATAGCTTGTTTTATTCTTGGCTTTATCATGACATTTCCATGGCGTAGGATTCTTCTTCATCACTTAAAGATTGCCTGGAGTTATCAAGAGTTCACCACTTCTACTGGTAGCTTTTCCATTACAAGCTGCATGATGTGGAATGCATGTGAGTCAAGGGTTATGGGGTATGTGATATGTATGTATAATGCTTACACATAGGTTTCTTGCATGCTAATGCACCCTTCTGTTGTTTCTCAAACACAGGGTCTCCTAGCACAGAGTGTACTTCATAGAAGGAAGTAAAGACCGGAGAGGCCTTCTCATGGTGAAAGTATGAATGTACAACATGCTCCATGACTGTTTATTATTTTATCCATGTCCCCTTTCCCCTGTGGGCAGTCTTGTAGGGGAGTTATGTCTCTTCCCTCTGTGGGTCTGCCCAGGGAGGAGTGGGGAAACTAATCATTACTCCTGCTGGTTTTGGTCTGGAATGTTCGTGGCTTGTTATCTGCTATCCAGACAGATTCAGCCATTTCCATTTCCATGTAGAGGACAGGGACCTTACTAAAAACTTTGGCTAGAGATTGCTGAATAGCTGTACTGTCCTACTGGGCTTGGACATAATATTGTTGGACTTCGGCCTGCTGTGCTTGAAGTTGCTGTTGTATAGTAAGTAGAAAGGGATCATGCTCTAGGTTCATAGAAAGGGAATATGAGGAGTTTTCTGAGCTGGAGCGATTAAGAGGGGTATCCTTTGAAACATCACTTAGAGACTTGAGGCCCCTTGAGGGGAATTCAGATGGTACCAAGGCACTACAGTGAGGTGGAACCCTGGATGGAAGTAGTTTAAAGGATTGATGGCACTGCTTGTCTATTTTATCCCCTCTTGTGTTCTCTTGCACAGCCTCCTGAACATAAGTCAATGAAAGACTTGTGATCAAAGCATTTACCTCGCCCTATTATTTCACCCAGTTGCACAGAGGACTGATTTTAGTTCCACCTTTGAGCGCAAGCCCTTTCTCTTATAGAGATGCAGTTTTCCCTCGGGGGAATTTTTTGGTGCCACCCTTGAGCTTCCTCGTAGCCGCTGGCTTCCCCAGGACTGCCTTAGGAGCCCCCAGAATTGACACCTCAGAATGCTTCATTCCAGTGGCAGAGATGGGGCTCTCAGGGGTATCTAGCAAAGTTGTATACTCCCCCCAGCTTTACATATGTTAGCGTAGAGTGAATCGCGAGGGCTCGGTGATTGTGAGGGGGGAGAGGGGGCGATTGCCAATACTGAAGCTGCAATCAACTGAGTAGATCTAGCTGCACATATAGGAGAGATGGTAAACGTACCTGTAGCCAAGGCTGAAGAATTTGAACATGTACCCACAAGCATGCTCATAGTTTGATCAGTGTATCCAGAAGACGTTATGCAACTGCCTCAGTAGCAACGGTAGCAGCGACAGCAGCGAAAGATTGATGCCCAGCCAGCCTGCTACTTTATATCCAAGTAGGGTGTTCTATTGTTACAGGCATCAGGGAGGGAGTAGATAATCCTCTAGGAAGGGCTGCCATTAGTCCTCCACCAAATAAGAATCGCAGCCTGCTGGGGTCTCCAGGTCTACAGGAGAAATGTTGTACATTGAATCTTCTTGTAATATGGCTGACAGCAGTCTTTAGCCCTTCCTTAGTGTTTTCACCTTCTCAGCCTTCCTGAATACCTGTTAGTGTTCTAACCTGTACCAGAGTGTTCTACCTGTGTCAGTTGATGGTCTGGTCAGCTGGCGAGGTTGCGTACTCAACTGTGTCCTACAATAAATCTACATGTAATCAACTAGAAGTATCCTGTCATCTATCACCACCTATTTACAACATTTTGGCGACGAGGATGGGATAAGATGGCTGCAGACCCCGAACAAAGCAGATTTAAAATGAGTCTTCCGACTGAGGAAATCTCCAGGGTTGACCTTTCCTGATACTCTTGCAATTCGAGGGGGTGACATCTAGCTTAATGCCAACACCTGACCACCCCTTAGTAACTAAGCAAGCCACGATCCTCTGTGGGATGCCCCAGGGTGTGCAGGTGCCATAGCCCTGGGTCTTGAGGACCAACCTTCAGCCCCAAGAGAGCAAAATGGGGCGGAGCAGCAGACCCAGACCGTGGTCAAAGTCTATGGCGCCCGTGCTGGAGGAGCTCTCACATACACTCAGAAAACCAAATGTTCAAAAGGGCAGAAGCCCAAGAGGCCTGATCTGGCCAACAAGAGGTTGACAGAAAAAAAGCAGTTGGAAAGCAGTGGGCAGCAGTACAGCATCCTAACAGTGTCTCGCCTGGTCTCACCAGATATCTGTTGGTGAGCAGCAGGTGGCCCATGGGATGCAGGAAGGCGGCATGAAGCACAGGAACGGAATCACCCTATCATCCTTCCTGAGTGGGACAGGAATAGCTACGGAGAGTAAACAGGAGGCATCAGACAACAGGCAGGTGATGGTGGTCAGCAGCGGCTTGAGCAGCATTTCCACAGGTGTCCACAGGTGTGCTGGGGAAATGGAGATTGGCTTTGGGTGCGGGAAAAGGACGTGCCACGCCTGGCCCTGAGAGCTCCACCTCCACTCTCTATCCACCCTGCTCACCTGTGGATGCCTGTGGAGACGTCGTTCCTAACATTAAAAAACAGCAGATGCATTACTGGCAAGACATTTTTCCTGCATGTAGGGACTATTTCCGATTTTTCATGACCTTTGCCACCATGCCTCTCATGGTAATCCTGGAAAGGAACAATAAGTGTCAGAAGAATTATTTGAAAAATAATGGACAATTCAATCAATTATTCCAGTGGCCCATTTGTTAATGTTTGGAGGGAGGTGGCTAGAGTGACCTATCACTCTTCATGTTGGTACAATAAAGATGGGCTTCTGTACGATAAATTTCCAACAGCGGAGCCAGCTTAGGATCTGCCACCTAAAATCAGGAAGTTCTCCCACTTGTAACGGAGATAGAATACCTTTGGGTTTGCCACAGCAGCAGTTGTGTTGTTTTACAAGGCTAATACCTCATCACCCCATACATGACAGTCAAGCTACTTTCAGAATGCCTTGATGGAAAGTAACAGTGACTAACTACGTTAAAAATTAAAGGGAGGGAGGAATACTAATTGAAGGACAGTATAATGGCGCAAGTAAAAGATCCAGTCCTGATGGGCCGGCCCAAAAGGAGACAGGGCGGTAACAAGGAGGGACTAAGAAGCCTCATTTACAATCGAGGCCAGCGTTTACCATAGACGATGATGCCAACCAATGAAAAATAGGGGCAGTGCTTCCACCCCACTTCTAAAACATACGCGCTGCACTCTAGGCCTACCAGACCTAATGATGATTTTTTCAATATAACATGCTTAGGCAGCCATAAACAATCTGAGGTCATATGTATGACGGAATAAGTTAAAAAATACTTAGATTTCACTAAAATTCATATGACTTCTAGAGAGGAGGCAATATATTCCGTAAGAAACAATCTTACAATTGCAATTTGTTTTCACAGGAAAAGTCTTTTTACTTGTTTTATTTTGCCGTCTTACTGTGCTGCAGACCTACAAAGAGTAATGCAAGGACTTACATTTTTTTCTAATGTACGTAAGAAGACATAATACTTATTTCTATGTGTGGATTAGAATCACCAATATGTTCATTTTAAAATACAGATACGGATAGGAAGGGGTGCCGCTCGCTAAAGGAGAAACTGACCCGTGTGCTGCTGTCTAACTGCCTGGAGCCCCGTAGGGCATTGGAGATCTGAGTGGGTGAGCGGATTGCTGCAGGAGGACGGGACTGCGAGGCCCACCAGGCTGTGCGTGTCCCAACGAGCACACCTGCCGCCTCTTCCCGTGTCTCCGCCCCCCTTTTTTCACTACCTGTAAAACACCCGGTGTGCAACGCGAGAGCGGGACGCGAGAGCGGGACATCACCCGGGACGAAGCCCGGACTAAGGGCGGACCCTCTGAGACCCTCCGAGAACCGAGGAGACTGGACTGGCCCTAACTCTTGTCCCTACAGGTACTGTTTGCTCTGCCCTTTCCCTGAATTATCTACGCTTGCCTTGTTTTGTTAACTTGGGCTTTTCAAATGTCTTCGCTCGATTTGGACCAGCCTGTACCTGATAAACAGGGAGTGATGCTGAATGGTACTTTGGATAATTATTTTTCTAAATCATCCCCTGATATCGCAAGGGAGCTGGCCCTGGCGGAGCGACGGGCGGATCGTCGTCGCTCCGTGGAAAGCATAAAAAATGGGATAACTCCTCTGTCCCTGTGTGCTGCCACTGGCTCTATTGTCACTGATATTGACCTAACTGTAAATGAGTCTTCTATTTTGTTGGAAAGCCAGCCCTTGGAAGCTAATGTAGTTGTCCTTACACAAAACTCACTACCTATGTCAGATGTGAGTGGGCCTTCTCTGCACGCTAATAACCAAGGTACATCAAAAGGGGAAGTCTTGCCTACAGTGAAAACACTCCATACTAAGGGAAAAAAACTGACTCCCCTTCAAAAAACGTATGGTCCTCCACCGAGTAAAAAACAGCGGAAAAGGGGAGATCCTCTACAACCAAAACTGAGCTGTCGAGACTTTGGCAAAAAAATATCAAATGTAGCAAAAGATCCATGCACCCTGGATATAGGGAGTGAGGGGGGCATTACACCATTATCTCCCTCCATCTTGCCAATTATTCCAGCAGCCAATGAGGGAAATGAGGACACTATGGACACAAGTGAGGTCTTAAATGCACCTATTGTGAGCAAGGATTCTGTGTCACTATCAGATATAGAGAGCTTGATTAAATCGTATTCTGCAAGTATATTGGAAAGGTTGATGGAGGTGGAATGTAGGTTGTGTAAAATTGAGCGTGTACTAGGGAACAAGGATGTCAAAGCTAACATCGGTTTGAATAATGTAACTAATGTAACTCCTGTTAATGCCCTAAATATACCAGTTCCCGCTCAACCACCTAAAACTATTCCCAGTCACATCGTCATTCCCCCGTCAATTGCATCTACCTCCAAATCTATGGGGAATACGTCGATGGCGACTGCACAAACCCACCCACCCCCCAAACTTCCCAACCAAAAAAATCCTGCTCAATTATCCTCTAATGTTTTAAGTACAAACACTGGTAACACACCCAATAGACCTCTGGCTAAACCGACAAGTGAGGTGGGGGAAAATAGACATGTATGGGGGAAAGCAAGACGGACTCCTCTGCCTGAGCTCCCACCTGAGGCAGTACCATTTGTGGTCGTTTTAACAGGGGTGCCTGTGCTTGGACCAAATAAAAGGGAGGGTTTTGCCCAACTAAAAAATAAGATCATGCATTGGCTCAGTTTATATAGGCCAATTGCAAACCATGTTAATGGCGAAATTGTCCACGTACGTCGCCTTCCGTGGTTGGGGGGCAGACCCAAAGATATTGATGGTGACGTGGTGGTGGTGAACTTTAGGGACCCAAATGCTGTCCAATTCATTTTGAACTGGCAGACATGTAATGCAAAAAATATAATTATTCCCAAACCGCTGACTTATTTTTACCCGAGGTCAGTGGTGTTTCCATCACAGCATCATCCGTCGCAGTACCAACCCTTACAGCACATACCTGCATTTCAACCTAGTAATTATCCTACGGTACAGAACGTTGGGAGTAACTATTATCCCTCATATCCCCCCCCCCCTCTTACAAAATGTAAATAATATGCATTACATCCCATGCTCTGTGAGAGCTCCAGACCCGTTGGGATGGAATTATGTATCGGCCAAGACACACAACACCACGAAAGGTAGGATGGACAACCTTAAACCCTTCACACCGCTAGAAACCTTTAATAGGTATGACATCTTCAGTGGTATGGAAGATTGTGATTGATGCCATGAGGTGTGGGGGTGCGTGGGGCTAGAAACATCAAGCCTTGGGGATATGAGTATTATCAGTTCGAATACGATGACCAATGCTATACCATTTGTTGATAACGATGCTAATGATGTGCTGACCAATATTGTGCCCTCTGGTGTGGTAAGATTTGTATTTGATAATACTAGTGTACCCCATGGCGTAAAAAATCTAGAGGAGCAGGTGTTGCAGTCAACCGTCCCGCATACCAATTTACATTTAGAGGTAATACCCTTGGCGACCCAATCCGTGCAAGAGGAAATGCTTAGGGTTACTATTGAGAGACCAGTTACTACCGAAACCCCGACTAAAATGATCTGTTGGAATATAGCTGGCGTAGAAAAACACCTAAGGGACCCTGAGTGGGCAATCTACATAGATTCCTTTGATCTCTGCCTTTTTCAGGAAACTTGGGCAGTGGAGACGCCACATAGGGTGGGTTACAAGACCTATGGGAATGGTGCGATACCCTCCAGATGTGGTAGGCCGTCAGGGGGACTTCTAATATGGGTGAAAATTAATTTAAGGATAGACATAGAGGAGATACCCACTAATTCTGCAGATATACTAGCTTTAAAAATCACAGCTTACAATGGGAAGAACTTATTTCTTATAAATGTTTATAATAGGCCTTTACCCTCCTCAAGAGAATCACTGACCATTGCTAACTTAGATTGTCTTCTGAGTAGACTAGATCCAAGGGAGGATTTTGTTATTTTGGCTGGCGACCTAAATTGCAATTTCGAGCCAGTTTTGGGTCTTAGTGAAATTTTTGATGAGGAAGACCAAGCAAACAAAATCCCTATCCTGGAGAATGTAAAACCGGTTAAGTGTACAACATTGGGCTTGCAATTGATTAATCTATGTACGGTTCACTCACTTAGGGCCTGCAACGGACGGTTACCCTCCGACAGCTCCAGAAAACCAACATTCACCAGGAACAACTATAAAAATAATTTAGATTTTGTGATTGCTTCTGTCCCTCTCTGGCCGCATCTTTTGGACCTTGAAGTAAGGGAACGGTTCGAAAGCGATCACTATCCCTTAAACTTGACGTTGGACGCTCATTTGTTCAATGATATGGCCCAGCACCCTATATTTGAGGAAAGTGATGCTGTTAATTCTGAGATCCATATCAGTAATAATAGAAGATCATTAAAATGGCCAATTATTTTGGATCACAGTGAAATTCTAAGCGAAATATATTCACTTTTGGCAGGTACTTTTGGCCCCTACTTAGCTGCAATAGGCGAAGATGAAAGTAAAACTTCATTTCTCCAAACTCACCAAAAATTTTTTGCAGACCTGAGGTTGCTAGTTACTAAGATGCCAAAAAAAAAAACAGCAGAATACCCAGAATCTGTCCCATAGCAAGCCTTGGTATGACAGATCCTGTAAAGAGTCAAAGAGGGAATTGCTAATGGCAATAAAGAGTAAAATACCATCAGATGTAAAAAGAGCTAGGAGTAAGTACAAATCTGTCCAGAGAGTCGCAAAGATAGCATGGGAGGAAGACAAATGGGCTGATTTGTTGCTAGCTGCCAGGTCACGTGACAATGTGGCCTTTTGGAGGCTGGTCGCAAATGGGAACCATATAGGTAGGGTAACCAAAGATGTTTTTTTGGATGAACAAACTTGGGTCACACATTTTACAAACCTATATAAGAAATACGAGGACCCTCACATGAATGCAAGCCCTGAAAAACTAGAATCTTGCGTAAACCATTTGGACTTCACTTTAGGGGAAACAGAGTTAGCATTATCACAAATTAAATCTGGGAAAGCTCCAGGTTTGGACAAAATCCCAGGGGACTTATACAAGCACGATTTAGGAGTATGGGCACCCTATATTAATTATCTGTGCAATACATTTTCACGTACATTAGAATTTCCTGAAAGTTGGAAGGGAGCGGAAATTGTTTTAATTTTTAAAAAAGGAGATCGGATGGACCCATGTAATTATCGGGCAATAAGTCTAATGGACATTTTACAGAAAATTTACTCACGACATATCCTATTACGCGTGAGTAACTGGCTAGATGAAAATGATTTTTTATCTAAATTCCAAGCCGGTTTCAGACCGAAGGTCAGCACAATAGACCAAATTTTTAGATTCTGCTGCCTCTATTGGAAGTACGTAGTGATTAAGAGGTGCCACCTTTATGTTGCCTTTGTAGATCTAAGGGCCGCTTTTGATTTGGTGCCTCGAAATCTCTTATGGGAAACCTTGAGTGCAGCAGGTATCCCAAATAATCTTGTCGTTCAGATCAAAGAGTTACACGAAGGGAACTTTGCAAGAGTAAGATGGGGCCCCAACGGTGAATTAACCCATAAAATACCCATCGAACGTGGAGTACGTCAGGGTTGTGTCCTGGCCCCGACGTTATTTTCACTTTTTGTAAATGACATCCCTTCCTTTTTAGGTAAATGTAAAAATGATTCTCCCAAACTGAATGGCGAAAAGGTGACATCTTTGCTATTTGCTGACGATACGATTCTGATATCCCAAACGAAAAATGGCCTACAGACTTTATTGAATACCTTCAATGAATACTGTAGCCAAAAAGGGTTGGAGATCAATGGCAAGAAGACCAAATGTATGGCCCTAAATCCAATTAAACCGGATAAGGGCTGTTTAACATTAAATGGAATCAAGCTGGAATCAGTGCCATATTTCTCCTACCTAGGGGTGACTATCGATTCTAAATTTACTTGGAAAGCCCAAATTGATAAAAGCAAATTAATCTATGCCCAGAATGTAAAACCAATTCTTAGGGAGCATAGTATGAGCACAAGTAAAGCGGTGTCCCCAGTGACGGAATTATTTAAATTTAAGGTCCAAGCATCTGTCCTTTACGGTGCCGAAATATGGGGTACTGGGTCCAGGGAGACTTTTGGAGTTTTGGATAATAATTTTATGCGTAGCCTTGTAAGGGTTCCCCGAGGCACCCCACTAGTTCCCCTGGAGCTTGACTTAAATTTCAAAAGGACAGATTACCATGTGTTGATCCGTCCCTTAATGCTGTGGGTAAGACTATGGCATGTACCCGAACTCCAGGATTATCGAGACTGGTTGAAGGAGATCATGATTCTGGATAGCCAGAGTAATACCCCATGGCTAAGACATATCAAGACATGGCTAAATAATATAGGATTACAGGATTACAGCATTTTTGGGAGAACCCAGAGCAATTACCAGCAAACCCCAAAATAATCCTAAAAAGGGCCTTCTGGAGTTTTATGTTAAGTAAGACTGTAAACAATATGACCAATGGTACCTTGGTTGCAAGATTCCTAAACTTTAAGGATGAACCGCTTTACGAGACATTTATGGACGAGATAGAGCCGCCACTTGCCAAAACCTTGTTTTTAAAATTTCGATATGGGAATTTATTAATTAAAACGACGTTGGCAAGATGGGCTAGGAATCGTGAATCAGAAGCTGCAGTATTGAATGAAACTTGTTCAATGTGTGACCTCAACCAGACCGAAAATGAACAGCATATTTTATTTCTTTGTCCCTTCTATCTGCAGGCCAGGAAGAAGTGGATTAAACCAATATGCCTACTTTTAGGTTTGAGGTCATGCTCGCAGGCTCTGAGAATCCTAACTACAAATACATCTCAGAACATAATATTTAGTGTTAGTAGATTTTTACTTTCTATCTTTTACCAAAGAAAAAAAAATAGGGCTACAATTGTAACTGAACTGATTGCTTGACATGATGGTCTATCCCATGTTCTAAGAACGTATGTTTCCGCACATTTTATCCTCCAACTTGTATTGTACTGTACTGTATTGTACTTTTTATGTACTGTGTTTTTGTAACTTAGTGATAACATGTTTTAATAACTTTTAATGAAATGCAATGTATTGTATAAACTGTCTTTTATGGCATTTTAGCCGAAATAAAGAATTTAAATGAAATGATAGGAAGAACAAAAACACTGCATCACTGTGACCAAGTCAATACCAAAGGAGAACAGCAGGGAAACTTTTAATGTAAGCATGTTGTGGAATCGAGGTTTCCATGGGAATAATTAATCAATATGCTAGGAGTATATCAAGTAGACACATTGATGGCATTAAAATAATCTATGAGCCACTACATTAACCATGTAAGGGCAAATACTTTCAATGATGACTGGCAAATAGGCATGGAACCACTAAGAGGATTGCCTAGGTTTGGAAATGCTTATTTAAAGCTACGTTTCTACGACAATAAAATACTATCTGTGCTTCAACTCGATACAAATAGTTATTTTGATTTAAGCTCTGCATGACCTAGTTGAAAACTACAAAAGGGCTAAATGAGAACGAATCACTTCCTGATATCAATTAAATTGTACCATATCTATAGATGAAAAATACCAACAAAAGAATGCTAGATATTGAAATGTGTGACCCTCTGGGAGTTTTATTTTACCTCATAAAAAAGGAAAAAGTCCAATTGCGATGAAAAATTGGAATTTAAAGCAGCATTATGCCGTTGCACCTTAATATCAACCCAAGAATGTGGTTGAGAATATGCTTTCCAGAATATCAAGTTATCCAGACCATCATAAGATATACTATTGAAGGTAAGAAAACTGCTTTTAATACTTTGTAAAAAAATGTTTTGATGTTTATAACATCATTTACTTTACTATTGTCATTTTGTTTAATAATTTTCCGTTTTAATTTGAAAGTTTAATGTTTATTAATTTATTTTTAAAGCTATCTATAAATAATTTTAGTTTTGATAAATACATTTGTAACTGTTAGAATTGTTGTGCATTTATTTCTAAAGTCTGTAAGTATCTCACTTGTAAGGCATCCCCAGTAACAAAAAGTTTCTGTTAGGGGAGGGTCACATTGCAGTGCCTGCTTGGAGACAACCCCTGTGCCTATGTATGATTTTTTTGCCTAGTCAGATGAACAAGGGCATTCACATCAATCCTGTTCCAAGACTGATTGTGTGAAAAAATTTATAAATGTATAGGAAGCGCCTCAGGTAAGCAATCGCCATGAGCGTCTTGGCTGTTACTCACCAATTTGCTAGCTTCCTCATCATTGGCAGCTTTCCTATAACCCGGAGGAACCAACACCTGGACTGTGTTGCATGTGTGTATCCCTATCCAATGTGCCACACATATAGAGGCCTGCTTAGGTCCTCATAAAGGAAAAGAAAAAATTGTATTCCTCTAAAAAAAGCAAAAAATTAGTTATGTGTGGCATCTAGCAAGCGCCTTTATTTCATGCCCACACTCATGGTTAAGAACAAGTCCCATTTCTATACAATTTTAATGTGAATGACCAACATGTTTCATTGCCACCCCACAACTTACTGGCAATTTCATCAGGGCATGAGGACCAGCGATCACCCAATTATGCACTGCACCGTTTGGCCCCCGTTATGTGCTCCTCCCATTAGGCCACCCAAGACTACAGGAGCTTTATTTTCGATAGAGGTGGCAACCATACATTTCTTTCATGACACTCTTCCTATGGCCTCCTGGTAGACGGGCTGACATTACTCTTTGTATGGAGACAGGCTGTGTGACCCCTTCCGAGCCTCCAGCGGCCCCAGGAGCCCACCTCCAGGTCCGACATTCCACTTTATGGGAAGGGGGGCTTGTGACCTCCTTCCCCTGTCATGTGTCATAGTTAGGCCCACGATGAAACACTGCCTTTTTTCACCATGCACACATTTCCTAATTGCTTTCCCTTCCACACAATGACTTTTAACACACATTTGATTGGATTACAATGCTGGGTTAGCTTCTTTGATACTGCTTTGCTTACAGATTCCACTTAGCAACAAAATTATCTCAAAACTTTAAACACTACATACAAGGCCTCGACACACATTGTGCAGATGGCGTTTATTTTTTCATTCACGTGGCGACACAGCTATCCATAGAGCATAACTATGCCGGCCTACCTAAGGTCTCACAAGGATGCTTTTTATTATAAATAAACAAGCATTTCTGGGTTTAGACAGAGGAGCTGTCATTCGCTAGGTCACTACACACTGCACCTTGAGCCCAGATGTTTGCTGATCCCTCGAGGAGGGATGTCCAGCTCATGACCAAGACGGGGATAAACATTCTTTTCCTTCAGGTAATGGGGTTGGGCTAACCCGATCTAGGGTTCTTGGCAGAACACACACACACCTACACCCCAGGCATTTAGGTTAGGGAATCCATAGTAGGAGTATGGCTTATAGATACATATCTATATATAGTTTTTATATGCTTGCATGTATACATTGTTGTAGCAAGATCCTGAGGCTTTTCGTTCTATTCACTGTCTTTATATTGCTAATCACTTTTATCTGCTTCTGTCTATTGATCACTGGAGCACTTATAATCTTTTCAAGAATCCCATTGGTTGAATAAATATTGAAAATGGCCCATTGTGTATTCCTTGTATATTTCTTTGAGAGCAAAAGAGCAAGAGTGACTGAGCAAAAAGGGTTCTAGATCAGTTACCATGAGCCCTGAGAGGGGTTCAGGATTGTCATGTTCTGTGGTCATCAAAACCATTTGCCATCTGTCTAGGTTTAGTGGTGCATCTGGTGGCACTGTGGGCTAGCTGTTCTCTAGGACAACATATCCTGCAGGGGTGCATAGAATCAGTCTGGCACCAACCCTACGTTTATGTTGCCTAACAAATGCACAGTTTCCTGATGAAAAGTGGGGAACTACACAAGACCCCTAGCTGCTAAAGGCTCTAGGGAGACAACGCCCGGGCCAGCTCACAAGCTATGTCTAGGGAAGCCGACCCCTGGGACGTAGCGGTTTCCCTGTCCGTATCTGTACAGGCAGAGAAACCTGTGTTTTCTCTTGCTTGTTAGCATTTTCAAATCTCCCTCAATGCTGGAGCAAACACCAAGTCCACTCCTAGCTGGAGAGTACATCAGAAAGGCTCCCGTCTGCTGGGAATGGACTTTTGACCTATTTCTGGCAGGGAAATAGATCAAAAGATTGCTCCTGCCCACAGGGAGCAGATCCTATGCCTACTCCTGCTGTATGCAGTCGGATAGCTGGGTTTCTGGGGTTCTGACTGTGGCCCCCAATATCAGTATGTTGGGTGCCCTGAGTGGGCACCAGGGCACCCGCTTTTCACTAAGTGGGTGCTGGGGTTTGGTGTATCTGGGGCCAACAGCAGCCCAAGGTGGGGGCCAGTGTGCCTCTCTCTCCCAGAAAAGGGTACCGAGCCCCAGGGGATGTGGTCCCCGGGACCAAAATTGGCTTAGGGAGGGGGGCCTCATGCCCCATTTCCCTGAAAAATGCACCGGGCTGGGGTTTGGGGAGGGGGGTGTGTGCCCCTCTCCTTCAAAAATGTCTCTGGGTCCCAAGAGACAGGGTCTCCGGAGCCAAAATTAGCCCAGGGAGGGGGGAGCACGCCACCCTCCCGCTTACCCCCTCCCCTAAACAAAACACCGGGCTCTAAGGTATGGTGTCCCCGGAGCTGAAAGCAGCCTGTGGAGGGGGACAGTGTGCTCCCTCCCTCTGAAAACAATACTGAGCCCCAGAGGAATGGGTCATTGGCGTCGAAATCTGCCCAGGGATGGGGGCTGTGTGCTCCCCTGAAAAATGCACCGCCCCCCAGGGGATAGGGTCCCAGCACTAAAATTGGCCTGGGGGGAGCTTTGTTCCACCTCCCAATAAACATGATGCCGGGCCCTGAGGGATTGGGTACAGAGGGCCGAAATTGGCCTGAGGTGGGGGGCCACATTCCCCCTCTGCCTAACACAATGCCGGGCCCTGGAGGATGGGGTCCCCATGGCCAAAAGCGGCTGGAGATGGGTGCCCACTCCCACTGCAAAATGCATTGGGCCCTAGGGGATGGGGTTCCTGGGCTAGATTCAGCCTGGGGAGGGGGGCCAAGTGCCCACTCCTCCTTAAAAATGCCCGGGCGGGGTATCTGGGACTGAAAGTGGTGCAGTGTGGGGAGGCATGTGCCCCCTCTCCCTGACAAATGTACATGGCGGGGGTACAGGGCCCCAGGGACCAAAATCGGCTTGGGTAGGAGCACCGCATGTCCCTTCCCATTGAAAATTGCACCAGACCCCGGGGGATGGGGTACCACAGCCAAAATTGACCAAGGGAGGGGGGCTACTTGCCCCCTCCCGCTCCCTCTAAAAATGCAGGGGGCCTCTGGGGTTGGGTAGTGCTCACCTCCCCTAAACATAATTCTGGACCCCCAGGGTTGGTATTCATAGGGCCTATATCAGTCCAGAAAGTGAAGCGGCTTCCCTCCCTCCTGCAAAAAATCATGCCAGGCCCCGGGAGATGGGTTCAGCGGGTGTGTAATTGACCCAGAGAGTGAGCAGCTTGCCCTCTCACCCCTGTAATTGCACCAGGCACCTGACAATGCATTCCCCAGTTCCAAATTTGGCCCAGGAAGTACAGCCACATGGACCTGACCCTATAACACTGGGCCCGGGGTATGGGGACCCTAGGGCCGAAATTGGCCCAGGAAGGGGAACTGCATTCGCCCCTCCACCTAAATATCATGTCAGGCCCAGGGGGTGGGGTCCAGGGGGCCAAACGTGGCCCAGGTAGTGGGGCTGCATGCCCTTCTTCCTGTGAAAATGCTCTGGACTTTGGAAAGGAGGTCTCCAGGGCCGAATTTGGCCCTGGAAGGGGAGCCGTGTGCCATCCTCTCCCTAAAAATCACAGAGGACCCCAGGAGATGAGGTTCATATGGCAAAAATTGGCCTGGAGAGGGGGGTTGCATGCACCCTCCCTCTGAAAATGAACCAGGGAGGGTAATTGGGTTTCCAGACCCACAATTGGCAGAGGGAGGGAGGTTGTGTTCCACCCAAACATAACGTTGGGCCCTGGGGGTGCCTTGGGCCAAAATTGGCCCAGGAAGGGGAGCTGCATGACCCCCCCCCCTCTAAAAACCACACAGGACCCCATTGGGGATGGGATCCACTGTGCCAAAATAAGCCCTGGGTGAGCCCATGGATGCCCTCTCCACTTTCTTTAAAAGAGTGGCCTGGGGATTGGGGTCTCCAGGGCCTAACAAGGCTTGGGGAGATGGGCTGTGCACCCCCTCCCCTTTCATTAAAAAAACACCAGGGGCAGGCCTTATGGCAAACCCCCCACTGAGCACGGCCAAAGGCTGTGCCCAGTGTGTCTTTGGCTGTTTAGGGCTGTTGTTTGCAAGGCCTGGCCACACGCCAGACCCTGCAGCCAACCCTCTGCTGTGCGCAGCTGAAGGCTGAGTGTGGACGGGGGTTGCATTTACGTATGGTCATCAATAACTACTTTACATTTAAAAAAAACTGGAAATTCACTGTGAAAAACAATAGTTTATAGCTAGATGTGATGCAAAGATCTGTTTTTTTATATAAAACCCTTCGAAATTCAGTGAAAAAACCAAAGGCTAAAGTAAAGTTTTAATTAGATGAACTTGCCGGTAACAATATTAACATTTTGAACTAAACAAAACACAGAAATTCACCAATTATAGTTAGCAGCGCTCACTATATCTTGTGCCCCCACCATGCACTGCTTATGACCTCACATATGACATCCCTCATTACATGTTATATAACATCATTTATGACATCACTGATGACATCTCAAATAACATCATTGATTACATCACTGATGACAACATTTATGCTTCTTATGTACATTTTGCTCTGTAAACAGATATAGCATTAGAGCTCTGAATGTAAGTACAAAATAGCTCATAAGAATTAAAGGCATCATTGATGCCATCACAGAAACAATTCCCTTAGGTGTAGAAAGCATGAGTTATGTGCCACATTGACCTTATACCATACATTTCACAGGTAGCGTTGTTCACATTAATAATCAGCAATAGATGTATGGGAAACCATCATTGCATTTGGTGTTCACTCTGTTTGCAACTGTTCAGAAAAGGCAAGCTTCCTAAAAATACTGAACATCTGTTCCAAAAGGAATGCCCTAATATGAACACTACTATGGACAGATTTCATCTGTATCAAACCACTGACAGACGCCGTACCTACATTGAGAAATTATATTGATGTAAGTAGAGAAGTGGAGACTGTAAGCAGTATTGCCTGAAAGGAGAAGGTTTACCCTGTACCAAACTATTTGCAAACAGTGAAACTCTCTTGAGAGATACACTACAGTGTATTAAAAAATACCTACTAAGAGCAGTGTACACTCTAAGTAATACTTGGCAAAAAACACACTATTTGTTTAATTTAAAATGAAGGTGGTAAAGATTATACTTCCTGAAGCCTGCGCACTGTAATGAAAACATTGCAAAAAGTCCATCTTCTGAAGCAAAGCAATCACTTGTACATAGCCTAGAACCTGGGGAAGCAGTCATCCATATAAGTAGAAATTGTCATACTCAGACAATTCTGTCTAATAACTCAAGCCTGCTTACAATACTTAGTATGTAGATTCTTTATCCAGGTAGAAACATTTTCTGCAGTACCAAAAAATCTTGTGTGCAACATAATGAACCCAAATCGTCAACTGTCACCTATACACAGAGTTAATCTTCAATGCAAAGATTTACAATGTATTTACTACCTCTACACACCTATGATGGATTAGAAGCACATGCCTATTGTTCATAAGCTGGACACAGGCTGTACAAAATTAGGTAGAAATCAATATGGTAGTTATCCACCACTATGTAAACTATAAAATAAACTATTACACTCATTCAGTGATGCCATCAGTGATGTCATCAATGATCATCCTTCACAGAAAAAGGGAGAGGGTTGAAAACAAACTCTACCACCCAGAACCCCCTAGTATCACATATAAACACATAAAGGGGTGGAGAGTACTAGACCCAGAGTGAAAAGGAAAGCAAGCAGTGGCATAATTGTGTGTTTTGAAAAACTGCCCTCACTCACACACAAATGTGTGTGACATGCTTCATCATCGGGTCTGCTTACAAAATGCCTTGGCGTAGCCAGGCACAGGGCGTAGCATAGGGAGGGGGAAAAACATAAGACACAATAACTCAGATGCTCGTTTGTAAGAAAGTCAGCCAGTGCCTCCAGAAGGCACGCTGAACTTTGATATGTATGTGAAGCATGGCCATGGCCCTATTATGTTGAGAACGCGATGGCACAAATATACGAGGGACAATGCTGAGTTGCAGTGGCCATTGACGGGCACTTTTGATGAACAACGTTTTTACAGGAGAAGTTGTTTGCAAAAAGAAGTAGACAGTCTATGTTTGATTCTCTTCGTACATGGCAAAAAGGAGGCTAAACAGAGGCAAATGAAAGCAGAGAAAGAGGCCCAAAACGGGAGAATGCAAACACTGACACAAAAAGCTGTTGTATATGGTAGAGAGAAACAAGAGATAAAGATTGAACGAGAAGATAGGAGGTTTCGATTTAATAATGATAAATCTTATGTTGCCCAAGAAGAAATGATACATTTGTGGAACAATTGTTTGATACTCGACCCCTGCCCCCATATGTACTGCAGAGGATATTTCCCGCTCTTCCCTCATAGGCTCAGCTACCCGGTTCTTCTGTCTCTGCTCTCTCTGCTTCTGTTACTGTTGATCGTACTGCATTGGCCACAGCACCTCATGTCCTCTCTTTACCTTCGCCGTCTGTGGCAACTATGACTGTTAGTACTCCTGCAGCACCTATTGCTTCAACGTCTCTTTTGCCAGCTCATACACCTGTGACGCAGCCAGCTGCGCCGTTAGTGACTGCTACTTATGTTGCTTCTCCCACTTTGTTCTTCCATCCCCCGACATTACTGAGTAGTGGGACACTAGTATGTGGATTTGAGGATAGAGAGATTGGATGAAATTTAAGAAACGTTTGGGCGGACATTAGTCCGATCTGATGTGGGAGATGAGGAGAAAAAGGTGGTGGGTAATCAGGCTGTGCAGAGGGCCCGTAACCCCATTTATGGTGTGGAGGACCTTTGGAATGTGATGATCATGAGCCCTTTGTACAATAGCATGCCCGCTACTTTGATCAGTCTTTGGGAGCAGTGTTTCGATGATGCAGCACCACAGATTACATATGATATTAAAGATCATGTATATGTTACTGAGAAGGCGCCTGGTCACATCTTTGGAAATGATGCGACGTTGGTTGATTATCGGGGTAGACTGCTTGAGAAGAGCCCCACCCCCGTATCTCCCTTTCCGATGCAGCAGGTTCATCGTATCTATCATCCCGAAATACCAGAGCTAAGGGATCAGCTTGATATCGATACTAGACTAGGGGTAGGTGCCCGTTTCCAAGAACAGTGGGTTTATACTCCATGGAAAAGGAATGAGGTTTTGTCCCTTAAGACTCAGTTACCTGACCCTAGGACGAATCCTACTGCATATTATAATGAATTTACAGAGGCAGCCTGTTCAGCAGTAATGGTGCTTGCGGATATTGAAATGTTTTTTGGTTTACTAGTTCCAGTTGATATTTGGAGACAAGTACACACACAGGATCATGTTGCAGAACTGGATGGTACATGGGACCAAATTGATGTATGGGATCAGGAACTGATGCCAGGTGATATGCCTAGAATAGAACTACTTGCTTTGCCCGGCCGTATCATTCCGTATATGCATTCCCTTATCCCACTGAGGAAGGTCGATTGGGACAAGTTATCGGCTTGCCGTCAGAAGAAAGATAAGAGTGTATCTGATTTTTTTCACTCGGTTTGAGGGGGTGTTTCTAGATTATAGTGGAAAGGATTTATCGATCGAAGGTGGTGTGTGACTGTTTGTCAATAGGTTTGGTTCTAATTTGCTTCCTGAGATTTTGACCCGATTGCAGGCTTCCGAGAGTAGCTGGTCCACATCCTCCCCTTCTGTTATTTTGAATAAGGCACAGTATTACACAGGGAAAATGAGGATAAGGAGAGGTCGGAGAAGAAGCACAAGGATTTAAAGACAAAAGTGTTGTAGCAGCAGGCTTTGAGGGGGGAATGGTAGATGACACAGTGGTTTGACCCAACAGCTTCAGCGCACTAGCAGGCTTACAAACACCACGCCTTCAGGGCCGAATCAGTGTGCGTATTGTAAAGAGGAGGGACACTGGCCTAGTGAGTGTCCCATGCTTTTGCAGAAGGTGGCAGACCCAAGAGGACAAGGTTCTCGTGGATGAGGTCATGGAGCTGGTGCCAGGACAGGGCTCAGAATGCTGTGTCCCCGCAGGGTCGTTCTGATCAGAATTATTTTGATGTCCCCAAAGAAGGACACTAGTATCATGATGATTATGATACGGATGAGGGACAGAGTGAGGGACAAGTTCCGATACCGGTAGACCAACGTGGTTTGTATGCTAGTGCGGATGTGCATAGTTCGGCTAAGGAGCTTTTGGTGGATACAGGTGTGACAAACAGTTCTATTTCATAATAATGTTTCATTTTTATGATGTACCGGTTGTGAGTCCCATTTCAAAACCTCTTGCATTGACTATTGGTCCTTTCACAGTGGATTTGCCATTCTTGTTGATATCTAATTGTGGAGAAAATTTGATGGTTTTGGACTTGTTGAAAAAATTGCATGCCACGATTTATTGCTCCCCGGCAGGTGTTTACATGATGATGGGTCCGGATGAAATGCACGGTACGCAGTGTCTGTCCAAACATGAGCCTCTTCCTGCAGAGTTTAAAGACATGCCGCCCACCCTTTGGGTAACAGGTGACACAGATGCGGGATTGTTACAGATACCGCCAGTATCAATCTGAGTTAAAGACAATGCTATTTTACCTCACATCCCTCAGTATAAAATACTGCAGACAAGTGAGCAAGCTTTATTGCAAATTATACAGGACTTGATTGAGAAAGGAGTGGTTGAGGAGATGACTGCTAATGTTTGTAATAGCCCTATTCTTCCCATTCTCAAAAGGACACCTTCGGGTTCCTCTGATGATCATGCAGATGTTTATCGCTTTGTGGTTGACTGTCGGGAAGGTAATAAAATAGTGATTCCCCTATTTCCAATGGTCCCTGACTTTACAAGTCTTTTGACAATGATTCCTTCTTCTGCTACATACTATTCTGTCATTGACTTAAAAAACGTATTCTTCAGTATTCCCATTCATTCTGACAAGGAGGTATCTGTTTGGGTTCACCTTAGCTGGCAGAAGTTTTAGATTCTGTCCTGCTCCTCAAGGCTATACAGAGAGTCCGAGTATCTATAGTCAGGCATTGAAAGGTCAGCTGGATTCCTTGTCGCTCCCTACAGATAATGTATTGCTTCAGTATGTCAATGACTTGCTCATCGCCTTGGATACCGAACAAGGTTACAGAGACAGTACAGTTAAATTGTTGTTACATTTAGCTCGACATGGCCATAAAGTATCCCTTTCCAAATATCAGTATTGTCGACAGGAGGTCACCTACTTAAGTCACCTACTGTCATAGGAGGGTAGGAGATTTATTCCTGAGTGCAACAGTACCATTGTGAAAATGCCCATTCCACAAACTCAGAAAGATGTGCGCGCTTTCATAGGTATCACTTCCTATTGCTGGTAGTGGATAACTAGCTTTTATCTGTTAATTAAGTCCCTGCTTACTTTAATACTAAAAGATGAGCATGAACCCCTGCCCTGGACGCCTGAATGTCAGTAGTCTTTTCAGTATTGGAAAACTGAGCTTTGTTCAGCTCCAGTACTTGCCACCCCTGACTATGCTACGCAGTTTGTGTTGTATGTCCATGAGATGGCTGGTTGCGCGCTTTCTGTTTTAACACAAAAATTCGGAGATAAGCAATGCTGTGTGCTTATTTCTCTGCTGACTTGACCCTGTCGCACAAGCCGTCAGAGCTGTCTATGAGCGGTCATGGCTGTGGCTGTCTCGAAAAGACAATTGGTTGGACTCGTACCTCATACTGACCTCACAGTCATGGTACCTCATGCTTTAGATATACTTTGGAATAAGACAAAAACATAGCACCTCACCAGCCCACGTCTGACAGGTTATGAGCTAACGCTGTTCGCTAAACACATTACGATTAAACAATGTGCCACTCTGAATCCAGCCACATTACTACCCCTCCCTTCTGATAATGATGAGACTGATAAACATGACTATATCTTCCGGAAGGTAGAAAAGACGAAAGGACGGGTAGACCTGACTGATGTTCCTTTATCTGGCCCTCATGGGGAACTATATGTCGATGGCTCATTCTTTAAATTACCAGACGGCCCTACAACTGCTGCGTACATTATTACTATGTTGCATATGGGTCACAAGTTCCCTATCAGTTGGCCGAAGCTGCCGAGCTCGTAGCCCTAATACATGCCTGTGAATTGAGTGAGGGACTAGTTGTCAATAGTTATGCAGACGGTCAGTGCGCTTTTGGAACCGTCCATAACTTTGGGCAACTCTAGGTAGAGAGAGGGTTCATTATTTCCCATGGAACAAAGATTCAGAATGGTCATCGTATATATTGGCTTCTGTCCTCTTTGACACTCCTTAGGAAATTGGCAATAGTAAAATGTAGCGTTCATAGGAAAGTTACTGACCATGTAGGTAAAGGGAACGGTTTTGTAGATCAGACAGCTAAGGAAACAGCCTGGAGTAGTGTTATAAAGAATGATCCTGAAGCAGAAGTAAGTACAAGCATACTTTATTCTGTCACCATCTCTCCAAGACTGCCAGAGGGATGCCAACATTCCAAGGCAAGCTCTGGCAGCACAAACCAAAAAGGGCGGGGGAACACATGGCGGAACATACCAAGTGAAATGAAAGTCAAGATTACAACACATCTCCCTTCGGCCAACATAAAGAAAAAATGGAATAATGTGGGTATGATCAACCAACCTGCAGAAGACAATCACAAGGAGGGAATGTCAAGAGGACCGGAGGAAGGTAGGAAAGGTGACGTTCCCTCCCAGGGTACATAAACGAGAGAGGAACATCCTGCAACATAGATTAACATTTCCTATAGTGAACAGAAAACAGCAGCAAACCACTGCCAAGGGTCAAACCTGAAGCTAACATAGGAAAGTACTGTGCGGATTGTTGAAAACCCTATGATGTCTCCCTCTAAAGGGGGAAAAAGGTGTGATATTCCTTCCTTCAGTGGGAGATGTGTGATAAGTCCAAACACCGTCTCTTATGGTTTTGTCCACATCCAGATTGTTGTCAAAAGAAAATAGCAGGTGCTTAATAATTATCTGTACAGAGTTGGCAATGAGCTCATTGGTTGAAGAAGTACAAACGTCAGCTCCTTTGTATTTGATTCCCAACTTCTCTATGAACTTTTTCATTTCAAAAGAAGAGAACATTACATTTTTCCCAGTGACTAAAGTTTCAGGTACACCTTCACTGGTGAATGAATCTTTTAAAAATTCAATGAGGGCACTAGTCGTTGCATCAGATACAAACTTGTGCTTGATCCACGTGGACGTAAAGTCAATGAGTAAAAACATGAATTTCTTTCTTTTTTCTAACTGACCTAAAGGACCAATTACTTCTAAAGCAATTGTAGTCCACAAGACACTCGGTACTATGTCAGGGTTTTTGGACACGCTTACACTTTCACCCTCAGAAGAACAATTTCTCAAATCTTTCTCTGTTAAGGCAGAAACTTGTTCTTGAGTATTTTTATTCTGGCAGACTAGATCTTTATTACTAGGGTCAAGCATGATCCCTAACTCCCTTTGATGGTGCCAACCTACCAGGTTTGACCCTTCTTTTACAATATAGACCTTACCAAAAGTAGCTCTATCCCTGAAAGTAATACACATCTCTACCATACTGACTAGGAAATGGATTCATTAGCATAACTCATGGGAGATATGTTAGATTCCAACAAATTGAGATTAGAGATACCAAATAGGTCATTCATATGATTTTGATTAACCAATGTAAATGGAGAACATGAGTCAGCATACATTGTCAAAGGTTTTTCGTTCAAGTAAATGGTACATTCAGGATACATATGTTGTGTGGAATCACTCATTGAGGAATTCTCCCCAGCATTCTTCACTTGAAATACGTACTTAGGAGAGTGTTCTTCACCGCTGCAAACCATTTTTACCTGATTATTCTCCCCCTCCTTGCACACTCTTGCGAAATGGCCCTTCTTATAGCACTTCATACATGTAGAATTGCGGGTAGCGCAATGAACACTGTCCGCAAGATGGTTGCTGCTGCCGCACCTGAAACATTTTAATCCTTCAGTTATGCTAACATGTTTTTCAGCCTTAATTTCTCTGGGTTTGACCTTTAGAATTTCAGTATCATTGTTGTCATCACAGGTACTTTTAATATTGGTTACACTACAGACTGGTTCTTTGGGTGGGTTAATTTCTAAAATACACTTAGCAGTGTGTTCAATGGATTGTGCAAAACTAATAGCTTCTTTTAACGAAGGGTTTTTGGAAAGAAGTTTCTCTTTAATACAGGGGTTGTGGGTACATCTTACTAACTGATCCCAGATGAGGTATTCATTAAGCTTGCCAAACTCACATAATTGGGTTAAGCCTCTGAGTGCAGCTATGTAATTAGTGACCAACTCTTGTTTGCCCTGAACACGAGTAAAAACGTGTGCCGCTCTAGGACAACGTTCACTTTGTCCCCGAAATGTGTTTCTAATTTCAAAAGAGTGATTTTAAATGCATCCAAACCAACCTCATCATCCTCTGACTCAGGATCGGGAAGGGTGTCATAAATTTTTCTACCCTGAACACCTAGGTTGTGTAGCAGAACATGTTGTTTGCGGAGAGCAGAAAACTTTTCCCCCAAAGGCAATCAGGTAAGAATCAAACAAATTAATCCAATCCTTCCAATGGATTTCAGGATCCCCAATTTTGTTTAAGAAAGAGAGCGGTTGGCTCATTGATGACGCAGCCATGGATGATGAAACCACAGGACAGGTCCACCTTTTAAATATGGGGAATAAGGAGGAGGGACTATAGTGGTACACTTGGAAGAACTTCTCACAAACTATAATTGCACTCTACATGAAATAGATACCCTCCAACATTGCAAATTTTACTTGTTGCATAAAGAGCTCAGGTAGAAATTTCTTATAAAATGGAGACCCGGAGAGGGGTAACTAAATAGCTAACCACAATGCATAGGAATACAAGTAAGTTAAGTACAATCTGTGCGGAACAAAGTATGAACAGTAGCAATCCCCCAATTTACTCTAATTACACTCTGAATAAATGCAACATGCAGGTAGACGTTGCTTGTAATACATTACACAGTTAGCATTATACTTTATATAGACTCTTATAAATGAAGCATGCAGGCAGTTTGTATTTAAAGCTGTATCGAGTAAGAAACAACCTGAGACTCTAAACAAACATGGTAGTAGATTCACAAGAAATGTAGTGTGTACTGTAGAACTGCAGCTCCCCGAGGGGTAAAGAAGGAAAAATTATGGTGTGCGTGTCACCGGAAATAGGTGCACACAATGCCCACTGAATAATGGTGTTCGTGTCCCGTTTCAAGTACATTTTCCCTTTCAGCAATAAGCACTGTCAAAAAGATACAAGTAAAACATAGAAGTACACAGGCACACTGTCTTTGAGTGGGGGCATCCACGCCAGGAGACTGGTTTTGCAGGAACTTCGAAAAGCCAAGACCTTTGGAGAACAGGTCAGCAAAGAAGGGTTCCCACAGGCTGACAACCAGCATATAAATGCTCGACCTCAGCTACTGTCATTAGATCACTGAACACACAAGGGTGCTAGATCCTCAATTGAATAAAGCAGAGACTGTTTTATTTATTTGTCAGTCTTGCGCGCATAGCCCCCCAGAAATCACAGAGCTAGTAAAATGAAAGGCAATGGTATACCAGCCACGATTCCCTTTATCAGTATCACACACGCATGGCCCCCAGAAGACACAGAACAGATGAACTGCAGGATAATAGCACACCAGTCACGAATCGACTGCAGGGTTAAGGAACAGAGAGACTTGAGTGCCCGAAACATACACAGTATGCCGGCAAATGGATATAATCACCCCTGCCGGTGGTGTGCAGCAAAGAGGTTAATTGTGTTCAGCGAGTCGCCACAAGACAAAATAATGAAGCTAGCTTAAAGGAAGGAAGAAATGCCCAAAGAGCTTAAGGAATCTCCAACCATGCCAAAGGTGGATCACCGCTCGTAATGCCCTGGAGCGAAGCTTTCGCTGTATACACTCTGACACACTTGAGATCCGGATAGGCTTTGTCGCAGGCGGCTCTGAGGCGGCGGGGCGCCAGAATTTGACGCGTGGCACTCTGAGAGGGACGCTGTGAGGCAGGGACGAACGAAGGGTGCTCCAAAAGAGGGCGCTGACGTTGCCAGAAGACAATGGAGGCACTTGAGAAGAAAACAGACGGGTCCTACGATGAGGTTACCAGACAATGCCCTCACGCCAGAAAAAAGCTGACTGGATATGACGATTTTGAGAGGCAGTACTTGTTTCAGAAGGCTGAGGAGAAGTACTCCCCTGTATGGGAAGGAGGTTACCATGAGAAAAACAACGAACTTGGATTTTGAATCTAAGCATGCACAGAATCTCCTCAGCAGAACCCAGCATGGGCTGAAAGGCTTGAAGAGTACGTGGACACCACAACTCAAACTTTAGGAGAGCCAGCAACGATGTTAGAGTTAAGTCAGCTGGAGTTGAGCAAAGCTGACAGCCACAGTAGCGCTGGACTCAACGATCATGGAAGTGACAGCAGTCTGATGAAAAATAACCATGCAGGCACGCCACAAGGACATCAACTGAGAACATGAACTGTAAGAAGGTGGAGAGAGCACTGAAAGGGGTGGTGACAGCAAGGCACCCTGCGCTGATCTCGTCACCAGTGTTATAAAGAAAGATCCTGAAGCAGAAGTAAGTACAAACAGACTTTATTCTGTCACCATCTCTCCAAGACTGCCAGAGGGATGCAAACATTCCAAGGCAAGCTCTGACAGCACATACCAAAAAGGGAGGGGGAACACATGGCGGAACATACCAAGTGAAATGAAAGTCAAGAGTACAACACGTAGGATGAAAAGAATGTTCGTAGCAGGTCCCGCTCGGTGGGTGCCCGAGGTCACCATGTTTGAGGATACACTTGAGAATGTGGAGGAAATACAATAAGGCCACAGTGGAGGAATTATCAGTGTGGCAAGAAAGTTCATGGGTTGAGGCTTACCCCACTAAAGGCAATACAGCTGTGATGACTGCAAAGGTAATCCTAAAGGAGTCTTACCTCGTTTCGGCTTGCCCCGTTTGACATGGAGTGATAACGGAAGTCATTTCAACGCCAAGGTTATCCAGTTAGTTTGTGACGGTTTGCACATAAAGCAGAAGTTTCATGCTGAAAATCTTCCCTAGTCAGCAGGTTTGGTTGAGAAGTACAATGGTACTCTCAAACTTAAATTGGTAAAGATTCAGGAGGCAACAGGGTTACAGTGGCCAGATGCATTACCATTAGCGCTTTTGTCGACAAGTACAATAGCACATTCTAGAACAGGATTGTCACCCTATGAGGTCCTGTTTGGACACCCGGCAAATGACTGGGGGGTCCTGTGCACTCGCAGATTTTCTGATATTGAGTACCCATTATTAACAGACTATCTGTGCCAGTTAACTGAAAATTTGCATTCTATTCACCAACAGATCGGGGAGGCTCTGCCTGATATACCAGAGGGACCCAAACGCATCATTAAGTCTGGTGATTGGATTCTGGTGTATATATTTTAGCGGAAGAAGAGCTTGGGGCACCACTGGAACAGACCTGAACAGGTCCTTCTGGCCACTCGCACCGCCATGAACGTTGCCGGCTGAAAGAACTTGATCTATGGCACTCATTGTAAATGAGTGCCCCTACCTTTATGCTATGACCAATGGGTCGCTGATGGAGTTGGGGATACTGAGTGTGACAAGATGTCTCAGTTCATCCCCTTCAGCGAAGGAAAATTAACGTGGACCCAAATGGATGCAGATAATGATGACCTGCTAAATGCAGCGGTCCCTCTGGAAATTCGAGCCATTAAGGAGCCGTTGTTTGTTGACCCCTCTGTGTCTGGAGTCACCAGGTACAATTTGCGTCCTTGGCTGAGGAACAGTGCACCAAAGGAGAAGTCAGTTTAGTTAGGGATGGACTGTACAAGTTAGGGTGTACTTTGCTATAGTACCAACGGTGTTTGTTCAGGGTGTTGTGAGATTGGTGCACTGTTCTGACATTGGACAGGATAAATCGAATGTGCTCCCTAGAAGTGGTTTACATAATCCTGTGCCACCTGGTATTAATTGCAAGCTTAGGACTGATCAAGCTCCATCGCCGGTGCTCAAGAGCACCCACATTGATGAACAATAGGAGCCTGTTCCAGTGAGGATCTGACAGACACTGGGAACACTTATCTTTGCTATCAGTTTTATTGCATTCCTCTTCTTGTTCTATAATGAGGCGTCTATAATAGGCGTTGACCTATTGAGGTAGAGGAACAGTCGTTTACATCACCACATTTAGTGCGGGTTGGTCAAAAAAGAGTAAAATAGATTTCATATCAATTGTTGTGATTAGGCTAATGATAATACTTGGAATATCCTGGTTTCTAGAGGAAAAGTATCCTGTGCACTCTTTAGTTGGTACGACTCCAACTCTCCCTGAGCATGTTTTTGTCACTTTGCCTCCACATAAAGCAGTGCATAGATTGTCTTAAACAGACAAAGTATTTATACAAATGTTGAATCAAGCTCATAATGTGTCCAATACAAATAATTGTTAAGTTTGTGGATTGCTCCCCTCAGTTACTCATAAGAGCGGCAATTTGTTGTTGATGCCATTTTCATATGTTGGTAGCTGTGAAGGTTGGTTTGAATTGTTCATTATGGTCAAAAATTGTATGGACTTTTGTCTGACATACACCAAGAGAGGGGTACTTGGACCCTATTGAGGTGGTTTAGGTATATGCTAACAACATGGGATTTTCATATGTTGGTAGCTGTGAAGGTTGGTTGGAATTGTTCATTATGGTCAAAAATGTTATGGACTTTTGTCTGACATACACCAAGAGAGGGGTACTTGGACCCTATTGAGGTGGTTTAGGAATATGCTAACAACATGGGATTGGAAGATCCTCATCTTTTTGATTGTGGTTGCTAGTATTATCTTTACATGTTGCCTCTGTATACAATGTCTTCCAACTTGTTGCACTTATTGTCAGTGTTCTCACTCCAAACAGGCAATATCAGTCCATGATACTAATGCTGCAGTTATGCTCCACCAAGATATTGACAATATGATGCAGATGGATGAGGATATCTTTGAGTACTGACTATATGAACAATTTCTCACAGTGTTATTTCTTTCGTCCGCAAAATGTAGTACTTTTCTTGATAGTAACATAAAATTGTTAGTGTCTGCTAAAAGGAGGTTCTGTTAGATTAAAATTGTCTTAGTCGTGTTGTTTATATATTGCTCTGCATAAGTTAGCATTCGCAGTACCATTTTATATTTGGCTGCCATTTTGACCCATAAGCAAATCTAATCCGTCTCTGCCTTTGCGAGAAGCAGCTTTGGTAATTTTCCTGTTCTCCAAGGTTGGGCCCTGCTGTACTAAGGAATACACTGTTCTTATTAGCGCATACATTTCCCACTAAATCGAGGCCTGTTCCCACTAGTCCAGCCTTGGGCACAGGCAGAACGGCCTTGGCTTAGAGATAGTGTGTGCCGGGTCTCAGGAGCTAAACTTATCCTTCTGTACCTCCTTTGGGTAGCTGCCTCATCTGTAAATTTCCAGTCTGGGCGTGCCTTCATTGGTTCTGAATCGTACATAATGTATCACCATGTTTTTTTTATATCAGTCCTCTCTGTAGCACCCCTAAGTGACTGGGCAGACGGGGCTCCACTTGAGTGTATCTAAATAAATATATACTTGGTTTGTATTCTCTACTGTCTGACCGACTCTTCATTTGTATTGAAGTCTGAGAGGTGGCCATGAGTGACCAGGGTGGCCCTAATCGGGACACTTCCTTCAGCGGGCAGGGCACCAGACAGATGTTAAGCAAGCGAGAGCATTTGTGAGCTCTTGCTAGCTGAAAGCGGAGCACTGTTTGCTGTGGATTGGCAGGAATCTCCTGCCAAGCCACAACAAACTGCAATGTCTCGGGATGGCACCCCATGCCTTGCAGGAGCTGACCCTGTGGGGTAGCGGTCCCCAGTGCCATGTATTTTGCCAGGAGGGGGGCTGCATGCCCCCCTCTAATATTTATTGTAACCCCGGAGAATGTGGTGGTCCCTGAGGCCCGCAACAGACTTCCGTAACTCTATTGTTATATTTGCCCTGGGGAGATTGTGGTCCCCGGGGCTATGGGGGGGGGGGGTCTTGGGCCATTACCGTAAATGAATTGCCCTGAGGATAGCAGTTCCCAGGGTTGTGGGGGCTCTGCAAGGCCCTCGCACCGTATTCATTAAAAGCCCCGGGGAGGTGGTGGTCCGCAGGGCTGTGGATGTGTCTGCATGGCCCCCGTACTGTATTAATTTAAAGCCCGGGGAGTTGGCAGTCCCAGTGGCTCCAGGGGGCCCATACCACCACACTTATTTGTATTAAGGCCCCAGGCAGGTGACGGACCTTCGGGCTGTTGGGGGTCCGTGCAGCCTCTTTCATTCTTGTAACTTAAAGCCTCTGGGAGGTGGGGGTCCCCAGGGCAGTAAGGGAGGCCATATGGGCCCTCTGCGTTTTTATTGTAAATGTCCCAAGGAGGTGGCGGCCCCTGGGGCAACAATGAGCCCCAGGAGGGGGAATTTACCTCCCTCCTTTTTTACAATGCCCCTGGGACCAGGGCCACCTGAGGGCCTATTAGAAATGAAATACTGGAGCCCACACTTCATTTTGTTTTTTTATTGGGAACCGTGGATCCAGTGCGATTCCCACCAAAATACTTTTTTTAAATGCTGAATGATCCCCCCAAGATACCAAGGGGGTCAGGGCATATCAACCCCGCTACCCTCTCTTTTCTTTTCACTTTTTTGTTTTGTGGGACTCGGGTGAAGCTGAGTCCCAAGATGGCTGGCAATACTTCCTGGTTAAAGTGTTAGCAGCCAATCAGATTTCACCACAGGAACTGTTGGATCCTCAGAGGAACCACGTCCCTGTAGATACAAATTAGTGTTTTCCTTAATTTCTCAAAAACTACTGAGCGATTTACACCAAACCTGAAAAAGGCACTTCTCTGGACCAATATCTACCTTTCTGCCTAATTTGGTGTCAATCCATTCAGCAATTCGGGCTGTAGCTGTATCTAAAATCCTTATAGGAAAATGCATGTCGAAAATGCATTATGGTACCTCCCTTTTTCTCTGCCCCAGATTGACAGATCACCCTGATACTTTCAACACTGCAGCTGAAGTAAGTGGCAAACTAGTTTTGAAAATTTGTGATGATTTGTCAGTCGGTGCCAAAGTTATTGGCAAAAGAAAAAATGCTTTTCCCATTGAAGCTAGCTCCTAACTATAGCTACCTACAAGGGACCACCAGTAAGTTTATATATATATATGTGAACAAGGGCTTGTGAAGCCCGAAACGCGTATTGCCCTCTTTTACCAGCTGGCCATGCAATAAAAGAAACCTGTGAATTGATTTGGTGGTCCGTCTCCTGCCTTGCTTCGCCGGTCCGATTGGGGATTGGAGGTGGCGTCGTGGAGTTTTCGTGAATATATATATATATATATATATCACCTACTGGCGGCCAGTAGGTATATATAGTTAGGACCTAGTTACCATAGGAAATTCCGAACATTCTATTGGAAATAACTTTGGCACCGATTGAGGGATCTGCCTGTAATTTTCCTTAAATTTGCCTCGCTGTGCTCCGCTCCTTCCCTGTAAGTTTCGGGAGGATTCGTCAAGCGGGGGGCCGAGAAAAAAGGGGGGTCCCAAAACGTTTTTCCCCCTTGTTAATTTCCATAGGGACATTCTGACAAGGCTACAGCTCGAACGGCTGAACGGAATTACACCAGATTCGGCAAAATGGTAGGGACTGGTATGCAGCAGTGCCTTTTGTATGTTTGGTGTAAATCCCTCCAGTAGTTCTTGAGAAAATTGAATTTGAAATTTTTCAAATGGCAATTTCTATGGGACCTTTAGACACGGCTACAGCTCGAACGGCTGAACGGAATTACACCAAACCTGGCAAAATGGTAGGGACAGGTATGCAGTAGTGCCTTTTCTATATTTAGTGCAAATCCCTCCAGTAGTTGTTGAAAAAATAAATTTTAGCAAATTATATATCTATATGCGCTCAACATTCTATTGGGAATAACTTTGGCGCTGATTGAGGAATCTGTGTGTAATTTTCCAGAATTTTGCCCAGCTCCGCTCTGCTCCTTCCCTGAAAGTTTCGGGGGATTCCTCAAGCGGGGGCCGAAAAGGGGGTCCCAAAACGTGTTTTCCCCATGTTAATTTCCATTGGGACCTTTAGACACAGCTACAGCCCGAACGGCTGAATGGAATTACACCAAACTTGGCAAAATGGTAGGGCCTGGTATGCAGATGTGCCTTTGCTATGTTTGGTGAAAGTCCCTCCAGTAGTTCTTGAGAGAATTGAATTTGAAATTTTTCAAATGGCATTTTCTATGGGACCTTTAGACTCGGCTACAGCCCGAACGGCTCAACGGAATTACACCAAACTTGGCAAAATGGTAGGGACAGGTATGCAGTAGTGCCTTTTCTATATTTGGTAAAAATCCCTCCAGTAGTTGTTGAGAAAATTGAATTTGAGCAAATTATATATCTATATGTGCTCACCGTACGCGCACCGTACGTGTACGGTACGCGTACCGTACTCGTACGTGTGCGTACCCTTATGTGCGCGAGCGAGTTTCTGATTGGCTGGCAGTCGACTGTCAACATTCCAAACTGTCCAAACCAGGAAGTGTTGGCCACCATCTTGTTTTTCAGGAGAACTGAGGCACAAGATAGCCCAAAACAAGAGTGGAAAACACGAAAAGGGGGCAGGGTAGAGCCCCCCAACCCTCTAGCTCTTCTCAGGGGGTCCCAAAAGGACCCCAAAGGGCAATAAAAAAAAAAAAAATTGCGGGGTACCCGCACCGTACGCGTACGGTATGCGTACCGTGCGCGTTCCCGCGATTTAAAAAAAAAGGGGTCTCAACCCTGCCCCCTTTTCGCGTTTTCCACTCTTGTTTTGTGCTCTATTGTGCCTCACTTCTCCTGAGAAACAAGATGGCTGCTCAGGTGGTCCCAAAAGGATAATAACATATATAAACGTTATCCGCTAATAGAATTAGCATTTACAAAACCTTTGAAATCTATTGAAAAAAAATATAGGTTTCACGCCTGATATAGTTAGGAATTAGCATTTAAAAAACCTTGCAAATTCACTGAAAAAACCATAGGTTTCAAGCCTTATATAGTTATGAATTAGCATTTAAAAAACCTTGCAAATTCACTTAAAAAACCATAGGTTTCAGGCCTTATATAGTTAGGAATTAGCATTTAAAAAACCTTGCAAATTCACTTAAAAAAACCATAGGTTTCAGGCCTTAATATAGTTAGGAATTAGCATTTAAAAAACCATTGAAATTGCTCCTATATAGTTAGTTGTACTAACTATATTTCGCGCAACCGCAATCCACTGCTGATGATGTCACATATTACATCATTCATGACATGGTCAGTGACATCACTGATGACATCATTGATGACATCTCAAATGACATCACTGATGACATCTTTGATGACATTTCATTTACAAACACAAAAGAGGAGAAAATTATCTGAAGATTACATTTCTAAATTTAATCCTCCTGCCTAGTCATTAGTATCTCTAAGATAATGTAACTAATTCTACTCTGTACTAAATTTGCCAAAACCATAATTAGCCCAAGTAAAGCAAGGAACAGCTGTCAGCATAATGGAGTCTTTCGTAAAAGTACTCCAAGTCTAAAGACTTTATAGCATAAAGCTACGCTGTGAGAGGAATAACAACGAGATCTGTACCTCATGAAATTCTAAGAGTCTCTCCTCTCTAACTAGCAATGCAACACCAATTAACACATAAATTGTTCAAAGTAAACAATGTCATCATCTCCAGTACATTTCCAACATCCATGAAACCTACTGACCCCTTACTGTGTTTCTCCAACAAGTAGGATCATTCGATCAACCTTGTGCTTCTTTTTCTTTGCTATGAGAATCCATCTCCAACTTCGTGAGGGGGTCTTCTTCTTGCCCAAAGTCTCCTCCCATACCATACTATCGCTACAAAACACAATGTTTTTTCCCTAGCTGATGAAGCCTTGCTTTCCACCTGCAGTGGACAAAAATGTGTAAGCAAGCAATTCATATGTTAATGGTTAGACATTGAAATCCCAAGTACCTAAGGCCTTGGTTACGCTAAGTTAGCATAAAAATTAATGTACACCCAATAATTAAATATATATGTGCAACATCAATGCATTAATATAAGTACATCTTTAGGAAATTAAACATTGATTACATATGTACTAAACATTTGGTTAGGTTTACGTTAAAACCTTCATGTAACCATGGGAAAGAACTACATTTTCACGAGACAGTTTAAAATTAGTATGCACACATCATACAATTCTATTATTCTACGATGGCACATGTTGGAAATATTTTTGAACCGCCATCATTTTCTTAATTATTATGGGGGAATACTAACTTTTCATTGTGCTAATGGCCCCGAATTCCATACATTTATGGCATGTAAGAGCAGAGCCAAAATTAAGATACTCCACTAGCATCACCACTAGCAGTTGCCTCGACAAACCAACAATACGAATTCAAAGTGGAAAAATGAGCCTCTCTAGCCAGGATACTTTAGCCGTCATGTATTTGGCAAAAAAACAAAGTATAACATATTTCGACCTCACTCTGTCCTCGATCCTATCACCTGTGATGTAGGTGCAATCATTTAAAAATGTCAAAAATTCAATAGGGCGACCCAATATTCCTAAGGAACTAGGTATATTCAATAACAGAAAAACAATGTTCCTTAGGCAAATTATTTAGATTTTAGTTTCACAGTTAAAGGATTGTCACTGTAGTGAACATGAATTTCAATTCATCAAGAAAAAATACAAATAATAAAATATTTGCTTTTATTTAGTCATCTTCATTTTAAATCATGAAAATATGTATATACAATATGATACAATCCACTTTCGGCAACAACATGGTATACTGTTTCCTCAGTTGTTCAAAATATATACAGTACCAAAAGACACTTTTGTAATAGATATGGACAGTATTTACATATCTTCCATATATATACAGTAATTTTGCACAAACTATATACAAAATTCCTATTCAATCAATGTTGATACTATTTACAAAGAAGTGTTGTTGCGTCGACGTTTCGGTCTCATACAGTATAATATAACGAGACCATCATCAGGACATAGGTTGCACCATGGACCTATATTGAAGTAATATAAATAGAATCACAACTATGTATGTACGAACTCTTGAGAAATAAAGTCTAGATTGTCTGCCCACACCAAACCGAATGGTGAACTCATAAATAAATAAAAAGTGCCAACAAATGTGTCCAGGGACTAAAATGTCCTATTTACAATAATTACAAAGTGGCCATGTCCCAAAACGACATGCACCCACACCCAAATATCATAGTGAAAAAAGATGTGCAATCCAATCAATACTCACTGAGAACCAATGGAAAAACTCTTATCCTATTGGAAATATAGCAAATAATCAAAATATGAATTGTGTGAAACTAGTATACAGAGTAATGGCCAACATCAACTTTTACATAGATAACAGAGGGAAGCCATACCTTTAGGAATGGTGAGTAGAACGGACAAAACCGAGGGCATTTAAATTAGCTCCATCGTATCTGTGCCAAAAACAGAATCACGAAGGATAATCAGGCACAAGTACACAGAGCGGCGTAGTACTAATAACTCAAAAGAACCGGGGTATCACTTACCAAAGCGCGAGTGAAACAGTGCACTTCATGTAGCAATTGTCGGTGAAAACGCGAACAGAATCTAGCGTTTTCCCAGGGTACCTAGCTGAGGCTCGGGATCATGTGACAAAACGTGCCGCATCATGGCAGCCATATTGGGATAACCGAGGGTGCCTGACCCTCCATTTAGATAGTGTAAGGAGTCAGGCAGGACGTCTACAGGTCAGATAGTGACTTATACCGAGACGTAAGCAAAGTTAAGCAGAGACTCCAGAACAGAATAAACTTCGTCATATAGATGATAAGGGAGAACAGATCAAATCTATATCGGTTGATGGCACAAAGACAAGGATCTCGCAAGACACCTATCAAACAAATTCTCCCATGCAGATGAATATTAGGAAGCCATATTAAATGTCTTATCAATTCGTGGTATGCAGGATTCATAAAATGTAACCATCTATGGGTAGATGCAGAAATGTAAAGTAGCAATTATATGGCTATAAAAGCTAATCATAGCATGTCAAATTCAGCGTAAAGTTGCCAGTACTTGCCACTCGATAAAATAATTTAGTCCCTTGGACACAGTATTAGCTGACCAAATCCACCTGTTTTCTTTTTGTGTGAGCAGGCGGTCGATGTTACATCTCCGTTTTGACTGTTTAACATTTTCTAGAACCCACCATTGCATGTCACATGGCAAATGTTGTTTTTTTAGATAGTGTTCAACTAGTGGTGCTGTTTCTACTTTACATCTGATTCTTGATTGATGTTGTGCGATTCTTTTCCTTACCTCTTGTGTGGTTTTGCCTATATAATATAGGGAGCAGGGACATTTGATGCAGTATATAACATTTTTAGTTAAACAGTTAGTATGATTTTTCAAAATCCAATTTTTACCATTTGTACAGCAGGTTTTTGTTATTGTTGTAGTTTGGCATGCAGCACATGAACCACACGGATAGTGTCCCACTATGGGAGGCAAACCCCAGATGTTTTGGATGGTATTGACAATCGGTTCTTTGTAGGCTTTTACTAAGTGGTCCCTTAAGTTGCGTGCCCTTTTAAACGCAAAACGAGGTAATGGTAACTGTGGTTCGATCTTTTGAATCAGATGCCAATTTTTGGTTATGATCTTCTTAATACGGTTGGATTCTGATCCAAAAGTCGTGACACATGTTATCATATGGCTGCCATGACGCGGCACGTTTTGTCACATAATCGCGAGCCTCGGCTAGGTACCCTGGGAAAACGCTAGATTCTGTTCGCGTTTTCACCGACAATTGCTACATGAAGTGCGCTGTTTCACTCGCGCTTTGGTAAGTGATACCCCGGTTCTTTTGAGTTATTAGTACTACGCCGCTCTGTGTACTTGTGCCTGATTATCCTTCGTGATTCTGTTTTTGGCACAGATACGATGGAGCTAATTTAAATGCCCTCGGTGTTGTCCGTCCTACTCACCATTCCTAAAGGTATGGCTTCCCTCTGTTATCTATGTAAAAGTTGATGTTGGCCATTACTCTGTATACTAGTTTCAGACAATTCATATTTTGATTATTTGCTATATTTCCAATAGGATAAGAGTTTTTCCATTGGTTCTCAGTGAGTATTGATTTGATTGCACATCTTTGTAATTATTGTAAATAGGACATTTTAGTCCCTGGACACATTTGTTGGCACTTTTTATTTATTTATGAGTTCACCATTTGGTTTGGTGTGGGCAGACAATCTAGACTTTATTTCTCAAGAGTTTGTACATACATAGTTGTGATTCTATTTATATTACTTCACTATAGGTCCATGGTGCAACCTATCTCCTGATGATGGTCTCGTTATATTATACTGTATGAGACCGAATCGTCGACGCAATGACACTTCTTTGTAAATAGTATCAACATTGATTGAATAGGAATTTTGTATATAGTTTGTGCAAAATTAATGTATATATATATGGAAGATATGTAAATACTGTCCATATCTATTAAAAAAGTGTCTTTTGGTACTGTATATATTTTGAACAACTGAGGAAACAGTATAACATTTTGTTGCCGAAAATGGATTGTATCATATTGTATATAAATATTTTCATGATTTAAAATGAAGATGACTAAATAAAAGCAAATGATTTATTATTTGTATTTTCTCTTGATGAATTGAAATTCATGTTCACTACAGTGACAATCCTTTAACTGTGAAACTAAAATCTAAATAATTCGCCTAAGGAACATTGTTTTTCTATCATTTAAAAATGTCATAATGTTGACAAAAAGTAAAGAAAGGCTTCATATGACTTTACAAAGTAATTAAAATATAATAAATGCATCACCTTGCATCACATTTCAAAAATAGTTTAACAGCAGTATTCATTCATCATTGCACTCATTATAATTCTGTAATTATGTTCCATAATATTGCAGGCTACAAGTAGCCAATTCATTTCAATAGCGTCATCAAGTTGACAACAACTAAAGAAGGACTTCATCCACATTTACATAGAACAAAATAGACATAAGAAAATGGATAGGTCCACATAACAAAGTTCATATTGTTTTATGTACCAATTACTTTTCACTGGTTGTGTCTATTATTATTGCATTGATGGAAACTCTGCAAAAGGAATTCAGTAATTCCCAGACTTAAAGCAGCCAAATAATCAGATTTATAATCACCTCAGATAATGATACAAATCCACAGCGTTTTACATGATTCAAGTTATTGGTGCTTGTTTTCATACTACATGCTTAATTCATGGCTCAAGTAGCCCTTCACCCTGTTGGCACCATTGGATTTTGAAGCTTAAATAACCAACTGAATTCGTCCCAACAAGAAAACCACTTGGGTTTGCAGTGTAGTCCATATGCAAAAAACATTACATAAAACAAAAGAGTTACAATAAAAGTAATACCTAACTATTCAAAATAACATATTGTGAATTTAACGCAAATCAAGAATCTATAGATCACTAAAATATTTGCAGATAGGGTGCAGGAAGCTAACCAATATCCCTAGTAAGTACCTTTTCTACAAATGCATGAGTAATTCTTCATCCATATTCATCCCTGCTGGTGCGATGTATTTGGCCCTGAGAATGAATATAGATTCTGACCTCCGGAGAGATAATAATCTGTTCCCTCTTCTTGGGTGCTTAGGTACCGATTCAGTGCCCAAATATTTGACTTTCCTCCAATCTGGTTCATAAATTTAATTGAAATGCCTGGCTGTACTATAGCTCTGTTCATTGATGCTTATTGTTTGCATGCACTCTAAAATGTGCCTTTTGACAGGTGAAGGGTCGGTGGGTGCGTTTCGGGGTGGCTCGGTTGCATGCTGGCGATCGGCCGGTGTTGAGGGCATTGAGGGTGGCGGCGTTGTAGGTCCTTCGTGTGGTCTGGCGATGGCAGGGGTCAGGGGTCCTGGTGCTGGGCCCGGGCCAGGCCCGGACGGGCGCAGACTGGCTTGCCTTTGGTGCGCCTTTGGCGCACCATCGGCGCACCCGCTGCGCGTGAACGCTGCGCGTATGCGCGGACTCTGCCATAAATGGAGAGTGGGGCGGAGCGAGGGAGGAGCAGCTGGGAGGCGGGAGCGGGGTGTCGAGTGGAGAGGGGAGCGGTGATGCTGGAGGGAACGGGGGTGGGGCCGCGGGGGAGCAGCAGCAGGGAGCGGGGTGGAGCAGCGGGGGAAAAACGGCGATATAGGCACAAAAACAATCAGGGGCACAACAGTTGAGAAAGAAAACAATTACTGGCACAACGGTGAGATCAGGGGCACAACAGTAGAAAGAAAAACAATTACTGGCACAACAGCGAGATCAGGGGCACAACAGTAGAAAGAAAACAATTACTGGCACAACAGCGAGATCAGGGGCACAACAGTGGATACAATACGGGCAGCGGCAATGGAGACCGGGCACACGAGGATGGGCCACGCGGCGGGTGGAGCGACCGGCTCTGACCAGGTCAGGTCAGGTCACAGCTCCCCACCTCACGGACACAAGCTTATGTATCCAGTGGGAGGGAGGAGCAGCTGGGAGGCGGGAGCGGGGTGGCGAGTGGGGAGGGGAGCGGTGCTGTGATGCTGGAGGGAACGGGGGGTGGGACCGCGGGGAGCAGCGGCAGGGAGCGGGGTGGAGCAGCGGGGGAAAAACAGCAGTATACAGCCTTTGCTTCCTCACATGTAGGTGACAGCGCATAGGCCTTGCAGAATTACCTCATGACACCTTATCTCAATCCTACAACTGCCGCCCAAAAAAGGTACAATGCAGCACATATATCAACCAGGAACGTCATAGAGTGCACATTTGGGCTGCTGAAGAGCAGATTCGAACACCTTCATAAGACCGGTGGAGCACTGAAATACAACCCTGAACAATTCTGCAAGATAGTGGCAGCATGTGCCATGCTGCACAACATTGTGACAGAGGGAGGTTTGGAAATGGAGCTGTCTGACAGCGACTCAGAGGATGGGAACCAGCAAGTGCAACACCACCGGGCCCTACAAGGATCAGGCGCTGCTGAAGGGTGCAGGAGAAGATTGGAGATCACACAAAATTATTTCTAAGGTGAGTAATGATGACACAAAAACAGTATTTTGCAAGAAAAGTAAGCTTTATGTAATGAAATAATGACCAGGGTGTTCAAGCACACTTTCAATGTGACTAGTGGCACAAGAGTCTTGGTAATAAACATGTATAGATGCAATGGAAGGAATACTTGAAAGTCAGTAATAAGGTCACATTGTAACAATGGTTACGTCACCATCTTCGAAAATCATTGCACATGGGAACCTAGCGCTTTTTCCTACGAACACCCAGGTGCGTGTCAGTGGCAGCATCTTCATGCCTCACGTTGGGAGTGGAGGGTGTGCCGCTACGTGTGTTGTGTCTCACTGCAGTGGCAACTGGCATTATTGTACTGCCCATGCTGAGGCACACTCACTACTCTCTTCCTGCGCAGACATGTTGCCTGCACTAGTGGATGCATTCATCATCTCAACAGCATTGTCCATCTGGTCTAGTGCTTTGGCTACATCTCCGCTCCAATGACACATTTGGATTTGCATGGTCAAGGACCTACGTGCCAGCAGTGCAGTTGTAGTGGCCAGCCTATTGTTTGATTTCACATACAGTTTGAGGTTCTGCATGAGTTGCCAATCATGTCTATTTTGAGATGCCTGTCCCTCCTGCATGACCCTGGTCATTTCCTGCACACTACTGGACAGTACTGCTATGTTGTCTGCCTTTTTTGCAATTTCCATCTTCACCAATTGTGTGTTCTTGCTCTGCAGGCGATGTGTACAAAGCATCTGTCCCTCCAGGCCACCCCAGACCTCATTTGTCTGCTCCGCCTGCTGTGCTCTGCGTGCTCTACATCTTCTCCGTCGCACTCTGGGATTGCCTCTGCGGATCTGAGTTGGTGGAGTTGTGATATTAGTACCTTGCCGAAGGCTGCCCTCAGGTGCTGCATTGGCCTCATCATCTGACGCCATGGGAACTGGTGTTGGCACAGGTGCCCTATGGGAATTTGGTACACGTGACTCTTTTGTTGGCAGAGCTGGTGTCTCCTCGTGTTCAGATTTGCTGGAGTGCTGCAGTTCCTGGACCTCACTAACCCCAGCCTCAACACGTTCTGCATCTGTGAGTTTAAACAGTGCAAAACAGCATTAATTCATGCTTGTGAGGTCATGTCACAGTTGACAATTATTAAATTTGTCATTAATTTGAGCATCAGCTACATTGTTTGTATTCATTTTTTTGCATATGTGTGTGGTTGTCGTTTAACTGCTTGCCCTGTCTACATCTCCTATAATGCACTTCCCTGTTTGTTAACACATGTAGTTAATGCTTTACAGTGTGCACTTATGCTGTGCAGAGGTCAGGTTATGCCTTAAGTAATTGGGACAATGGCAACATGCATTCCTCTTACCTTCAGATGTGTGTGCAGTTCATGAGGTGTCCAGCTGAGTCACACCGACAGCAGCTTCAGGCTGGATTGGGGATTCCACCAAGTCCTCCAGGGGAGTGTTTCCAGTGTCTGTTGGTTTTCCCCCTCTTGTTTTATTTGCCTCCTTCAGCCGTTCTGCAATGTGCACCTTAGACCGACTGCACAGATCGTACCATCGCTTTTTTAGCTCTTCATTGGTGCGGTGTGTCACCCCAATGGCATTTACTCTGTTCTGGATCCGGATCCATATTTAGCGTTTCTCCTGCTCTGGTACTTTCAATGAAGCTTTGCCAAACAGCTTATCATGGCTGTGGACTACTCCCTCAATGAGTGTTTCAATTCCTTTCTCTGAAAATTGTACTTTTCTTTTCATGCCTGTTTGGCTGTCCTCTGCTGCTTGTGCAGTTTCCATTTTCAGTTGGGTGCCAGGTGTTTGCAATCTCTCTCTCCCACTCCTGTTCTGCTCCCAGAGCCAGCTCACTCCTCTCCCTGAGCCTCTGCACTGAAAATGAGACTAGGAGTGCTCACTTCCTGGTTCTGATTTCATCAAGAAGCATCAATGTGCGACTTCGCTAATTGCGAAATCGCTAATTGCGAAATCGCAAAAGCCAGTAATCGCAAATAATTCTGCGATTTTTAGAGATTCTTTATTTTTCCGCAATTTTTATGATGAATCGCGTTTTGCGATTCCTTATTTGCGATTCCTTAAAAATCGCAATTAGGAAATCGCAAATTCATGGAATGATGCATGTGCCTGTACATTCCTGAAGCAAATATTGCATAACACTTCTATCCTCAATACAGTCAAATGTATTTGTCCGCCCCAAAATGACTGAAATTGTTGCCCAAGTGCTGCCGGATTGCCAATCCTGGATGATGATACACCACCTCAAACTCATCATGGGAAAAAGTGACATACGGGTGGCGCAAGTGGCTTGTAAATAAGCCCCCTTAGTTCCTTCTTATCTCTCACTCAGCCTGCATTGTCCGAGTCAAAACATTGTTCGATTCACGCTATATATTGAACTACTTCCCCTTCTATATGGTGTGTATCAAATCTATAGCCTTCTTCTTGAACAATAGTTTGAATTATCAAGCAAATGATAACTCACTGGCTAATTGGCACAAGGCCATTCAAGACTTCTACAAGCTATTAAACCCCACATCCAAGCAAATTTGACTCAGACCCTTGCGCTATTGAGCATGATGGTAGAAACTTACTTCTTGTCATAATCCCTAAAACTGCGCAGCGCATCCTCCAAAGCAGCACGACAACAGCATTGCGAACACCAACCGCTTGCACAAGAATGTTTTTTCACATATCTCTGATCATGCTGAATTGACTCCCAATACATTCTGTACACATTTCCCTGCATTGCCATCAAGGCTTTTCACTTTGGCACCCCACCCTCTGCCACAGACACCAGCCATCTAAGCTGGGCAGCATCCGCACTGGAGTGCAGACTCCCTCTTACTTGAAATCCCATATTTAAAAAGGTAAAAACACTGAAGCAACCATTTACAGACAGTGCTTTTAGGAACCGTCAGTCCCCCACCTCCATCGACTATCAGAATGATCTCATTTTATGATTTAAGGCATAATTAAAATGACTGCTATGTCCATACTATGTAAAAAACCCTGAAGGGCTCATCCACTTCCTAAGTTACAGAGACTGGAAAATATATGACATATACCTACAGGATTACATGCCATTTTTAGGTCTCGCCTGGAGATAGCAGCACATGCACTGCTCTCGCTATGCAAAGGCTTCTTGGAATCAATACGGATTCCGAAGCTTTCAGAAGCCCCGCCCATCTTTTTCATTCGCTGGTGTCACGTTGGCGTCATCCTCCATGGTAAACATTGGCTCATGATTGAAATGGAGGCATCTTGGTCCCTCCTGTTCACCGCCTTGTCCACGTTTGGCCACGCCCACCGGGATCTGGATCTTTTACTTTGCGCCGTTACACACTGTCTTCTAATTGCTCGGTGAGCACTTTCTTTTTTCATTTCCATAAAGGTGAGGCATGGAGATAGCTTTTTAGGACCGCGCTTGTTTATTTATTTAATTACAATCTGCTGCGCGATTTGCTTTCACTGCGCTTGTTTTTTACTTTTAGGCAGTGTGTGTTCTTCTGCTATCTAGTTAGGCGCCAGTTGTTACATTTCTAGTCAACTGTTATCCGAAAAGGGCATAGCTGATCAGATGTAATTTGTTTTTATAGTTGAGTTTCAGAATGTCTGCTGCCAGAGCCAGCATTCAAGGAGACAGCTAGTGCTTAATTTGAGCCAGTGGTTGCTAGTTGGGCCACTGGCCTTCATTTTTGGGGAACAACACTAATTTTTCCAGATCAAACTTTTACTGAGAGCAAGAGAGTGAAAAACACATGAAGTGGAAAACACAGGAGGAGATAGGCAGAAAGCTCGTCACAAAGAGAGACAGATGGAAAGGGGCGACCACTCGGTCCCCCCGAACGTATGGTTGGGTGCCCCAATCCTCCCGGGAAACCATTTTGGGCGGGGGGCGTGTCTCGGCTGGTATGCCCGAAGCGGCGTAGCCGGGGCCCGCCTTTTCCCGCCCAAGAGGGGTTGTCCTAGACACCTACACCGATGACCATGCCCAGTAGGTGTACCGGAGGAGGGTACACGCCCTCCCACAGAAGAATAAATAGAGCGGGAATCCGAAGAAGCGTCCTCTTGTTCCTGTGCTCTGAAGGCTGCACCCACTCGTTGCTCGTGAGCCCTCGACGGAACAAGCAGCAATTTTGAGAACTTATAATTCTTGTGTTTCTCTTTCAGTTATTCGAAGTCGAAGAGTCCAGGACCTCGTTGATCGTCTAGGAGCGGATACTCGAAAGCATGGCTGGCAAGAAAGCAGAAAAGGGTTCCGAGACGGATAAGGTGCTACGCCTGTTGTCGAACCGGATGGCTTGCATGGACCGGAAACTCGGACAAGTCCAATCGATCGGTCGAGGTTTGGCAGAGGTCAAAAAAACAACTGGCTGCACTGAGCAATCCTGGTAACCCTAAGAAGGTAATAGGCCCGGCCTTGCCGGGAATCGTCCCCGAGGGTAGAGGGAAGCGGGTCAAGAAGAGGGCGGTTTCAGGGGAGGTTCCGGTCCCAGAGGTACCCCCGGCCGCCCCTGTCACACCGGCAGACAACCCGGTACCAATCCCAGACGCGGGTCAACCGATCCCGGTAGTGATTACCCCCGCTAACGATGAGGAAATGCCTCCCGAATTGGCCACCCAGTTGGCTGCATGGCTCAATAAAAAGGCAGGAGGTGCCGTGGCACCTGGAGACATGGCCGAAGAGGCCAAGCTACTAATCCAGCAATTACGGCAGTCGAGAGATGCCGCAAAGGCGAATCTTCCTCTTGTTTCCCCACAGGTGGCACCGGTGGGACCTGCAGTTGGTCACGAGAAAACGGCGGGAACAACGACCGAACCGGGTAAGCTCGCTTTGCCAATGGCAGGGGAGGGCTCATTACCCTCAAGGCGGGAGAAGGTGGCACAGCACATCCCTATGGCCACAAAAGAGTTAATATGGGGAGACAAATATGTCAATATGTTTTCATTATTAACTGACCATCGCGAGATGGAATATGCTAAAACCCAGAAAGATTTGTGGCACCCGAGCATGTGGCGCGCCAAGATGGCGGAATTCAGGGTGGATGAAACGGTAACGAATTGGGTGAAGGCCTTTGCAATTTTTACTGCAGTTATGGGGGAACGTAAACCCGAGGTGTTAACTGAACTGTCTTGCTATCAAACTCGTATTATGGATTTTTATGCAATGTATGAGGGAGAGGAATGGAAAGGTTATGACATGAAATTCCGAAAAGAGAAAGAATATGATGCCTCTCTGACATGGGACTGCCTCGACTCGGTCTCATGGCATAAGCAGCTCCTGCCAGGGGCGGCAGGTACATCCTCGCCGGGCGGGAGTGGGGCGGGGGTCTTCCGCCAAAAGCCCGCGGTGCCCTTTCGAGCAGGCGCCGGTGGCGATCACCAGCCGAAAACCGGCGGGAATGGGGGTCTGTTGGGGCTTCAATCGAGGCAACTGTAACAGACCGCAAGGAACATGTAGGTTCAAGCATGTGTGTGCGGGCTGTGGGAATTCCTCACACCCGGAGAGTTCATGTAGATCAAAAAATAACGGGACGGGAGGAAAGGGAGGGTCCAAGCAGGAGTAAGGTAGAACGTTGTGACCAATTGCCTACACCCGTTGATCTCATGGCTATGACTCCTTGGTTGAACAAATACCCTGATCATGTCTCCGCTGGGGTGTTGAGGAAGGGATTCTTACACGGCTTCCACATCCCGGCGGGGGATTTTCGAGGGGACTCCTTTTGTAAAAACCAGTTATCGGCGCAACATAACCCAAGTGTGGTAGAGAGAAAAATTGCGAAAGAAGTCAGCTTAGGGCGAGTGGCAGGGCCTTTTCATCGCCCACCGGTGGCGGATTTCATCTGTTCCCCGTTAGGGGTTGTCCCGAAGAAAGACCCAAGGGAGTTTAGGCTTATTCATAACCTGTCTGCTCCAAGGGGTTCCTCGGTGAACGAGGCCATTGACCCAGAAGTCTGTTCGGTGCAGTACGCATCGTTCGATGAGGCCGTGGCCATGCTGAATCGCCTGGGCCCCGGGGCGCTGATGGCGAAATCAGATATGGAGTCGGCGTTCCGGTTGCTCCCGGTACACCCGCAGGATCAGCGTTTGCTAGGTTTTGCATTCCAAGGGAGTTATTACATGGATAAATGCATGCCTATGGGTTGCTCCATTTCTTGTGCCTATTTTGAAATGTTCCGTTGTTTTTTAGAGTGGGCATTCACCGAGGCCACAGGGCATAGGCATGTTATGCACTATCTTGATGACTTCCTGTTCTTGGGAGCAGCCGGCGATACGAAATGTGCGCAGGCGCTGCACGACTTCTGCATCCTCATGAGGGAGTTTGGAGTCCCATTGGCACCAGGTAAGACGGTTGGACCATCTACTTCACTGGAGTTTCTGGGAATTGAGCTTGATTCTGTGGAGGGATGTTTCCGTTTGCCGATGGTAAAGGTGGCCAAGTTTAGGGCTTCCTTGAAGCTATGCCTGGGTAAGGAGAAAGTGACCCTGCACCAGTTGCAACAAACAGTGGGTCAGCTTAACTTTGCCTTGAAAGTGATACCAATGGCCCGCCCCTTCTCACGCTCTATTGCACAAGCTATGGTTGGTCTCAAAGAAGGACACCACCGTACGAGACTGTCTGCAGAGGTTCGCCAGGATATGCGCATCTGGTTGGCATTCCTGGCGGACTTCAACGGTCGAGTCGTGTGGAACAAGCCGCCAGCGTCTTCAGATGAACTAGGTCTGTGGACTGACTCAGCGGGGAGTGTGGGATTTGGCGCCATCTTTGGTAATCGATGGTCGGCGCAAACATGGCCGACGTGGTGGCACTCCAGCGGTCTCACAGGTAACATTGGGTTCCTGGAGCTATTCCCCATTTGGGTTGCTCTGATGGCATGGCCAGACGATTTCAGGGACCGCTCAGTGGTGTTTTGGTCAGATAATATGACTGTTGTCGAATGCATTAACCAACAGGCAGCACGCTTCAAATGGATCTTGAGATTGTTGAAAGAAGTTGTGCTGCTTTGCATGAGACTGAATGTACAGTTCAGGGCGAAACATGTGCCGGGTGTACTGAATCATGCGGCTAATGCACTCTCTCGTTCACATATGCAGGCGTTCAGGGGTTATCTACCTACAGCGGACCTAGTGGCGGCACCATTCCCCGAAGCACTTTGGCTAATCGGTGCCCCGGATTACAAGACCTCGTGGCAGCAAGCTTAGCCCCCAGGACAAGGAAGGCATACGAAGGAGCGTTTCGTTCCTATTGCACATTTTTGGGTCCGACAGGGAATCAGAACTGGGGTCAGGAGGAATCCTTCTTGGGGTTCCTGGTAGCACTGCACAGAGAAGGCCGATCAGCGGCAACGGCCAATAGGCATAGGGCGGCCATTTCATTCATGGCGCAGGTGCATGGCATAAAAGACCCAACGGGTTCCTTTTTGGTGAAGAATGCCCTTCGCGGCTGGCAGCGCCTCGAGGGTCGCAAGCAAGATGCGAGGCGCCCGATTGGCTTAGATAGGTTGTCTCTACTCGTAGCGAAACTAGACGAGACATGCTCCTCCCATTTCGAAGCAGTTCTGTTCCGGGCAGCTTTCGCATTAGCGTTCCATGGGGCTATGCGGCTGAGCGAACTGGTCGCAAGGAATAAGAAAGACGTTGAGGGAGGCTTGTGCAGGGATCACGTCCAAATTAGGGGTGATTCGATGGTGGTCGCGATAGCCAGGTCCAAGACCGACCAAGGGGCTACGGGAAATAGTGTTGTCGTGCAGCGCGCGCGAGGGTCCCCCACGTGCCCGATAAAGTGTATAGAGGAATACTTGGCACTAAGGGCGGCTACATGGGGGGGGAGTTTGCTGAGGCACAAGGATGGCACCCCACTGACGAGGTTTCAGTTCCAGAGGGTGCTAGCACTGGCAATCGCTGCTGCGGGCATGGACTCGTGCGATTTTGGGACCCACTCCTTTAGGATAGGGGCTGCTACTGAGGCTACAGCCAAGGGTTAAAGTGCGGATGAAGTGAAACAGTTGGGACGATGGTCCTCGAATTGCTTCAAAAGGTATGTGCGATTGCACATGTTGTAAAGATCAATTGACATGCACTCACGCTTCTTGTCTTTTGTTTTAATTACAGTTTCGCGAGCCTGTCAAGCGGGGCGGAATTTGCAGTTGACCCAGTACCAGGAGACAAGCGGTCATGGATCACCGTCTAGAGAGAGAGTGGTATGGGTCGTGGACCACTCATACGTGAGGCGCGCCAGGGACTTATTCAAAGCAGGTGACGTGACTCACGCAGCTGGGGAATACGGGTACAGAGTGGCCTTCCATGGGAAGGGCGGGCTCTGTTTTGACCAATTCGAGTCATTTGTTGAGGGTCTCTTAGGGCGGCAAAGGTCACCGCCATCTGTAGTCATAGCCCACCTGGGGGGCAATGACTTGGTGACACTGGGTAGACGAGCGTTGTTTGAACAAGTTTTGTCTGCTGTTAGCTGGTTGGCGAAAAGAATCCCGGGGTGCACGATTGCCTGGTCCCACATGATTCCCAGGAAGGTATGGCGGGGGGGCCTTTCGGTGTCAGCACTGAACCATTCGGTGAAGAGGGTTAACAATAAAATTGGTAGATTGTTTCGCTCTTCGCAGTTGCATAGCATTCCTCATGGGTGTATTCAGGGTGATCACATGTATCTGAATGATGGGGTTCACCTGTCCCGGGAGGGGAATGATTTACTCATAGGAGACTTCATAGCATGGCTAAGGGGTTTGAGGAAGCATGACCTTTAGGAGGAGTAGGGGTAAGTCATGATCGGTGAGCAGTAATTTCAAGGTCCCTAGAGGGGGGCGCCACCCAGAATGGATGGGAGCGCCCGGGGGGAGGCGGCCATTGGCCCCTCCCACGGGGAGGCGGCACCCACTAAGGATGGGTCGCCTAAGGGGAGACGGCCATAGGCCCCTCCCAGGGGAGGAGGCGGCTATATGCCCCACCTACTAATTTCCCGGGGGCCGGATATCCGCGACGGCGGATAGAGAGTGTGGGGATGGGGGGGAGTCCACGCTGTCCTTCCTACAGATACCTCACACGCGAACTCGGACGACCTTTAAGATGGCGTCGAGTGGAAAGGGGGCCCCCACCACAAGAAGGGAAGTTACAGTTGGCAATGAGGGTAGAGTCCTCTGCGCATGCGCCACTCACACCGTGAGGGCGAGAGTTTTGGTAGTAGGGATCTGACACCGGTTAAGACCTTGCCGTTGGCCCTTAATGCTAGGATGTACAATTTTAATTTAGAATGTATGCATTTACAGGATGTTAGACTCGGCTAGGAAACCTTTGTATTAGAGATCTGTTAAGGTTAGCCAAAGAACATGTCTTCATCGAAATGTAATAAATGTAAAATTGTACATGATTATGAAACTTTTATTTAATGTTTTAAATTTTGTTTCATATTTTAATACGGCCGGGAGGGTGACTCCCTCCCGTCTTCCAAAAGTTCAAGCCTGGGTCCGACTTCCCATCCTTGGGGATTGTGTTGGGAGGGGGTGACGGGCATCCCGGCCATATGGAAAGGGGCGACCACTCGGTCCCCCCGAACGTATGGTTGGGTGCCCCGATCCTCCCGGGAAACCATTTTGGGCGGGGGCGTGTCTCGGCTGGTATGCCCGAAGCGGCGTAGCCGGGGCGCGCCTTTTCCCGCCCAAGAGAGGTTGTCCTAGACACCTACACCGATGACCACGCCCAGTTGGCGTACCGGAGGAGGGTACACGCCCTCCCGCAGAAGAATAAATAGAGCAGGAATCCGAAGAAGCGTCCTCTTGTTCCTGTGCTCTGAAGGCTGCACCCACTCGTTGCTCGTGAGCCCTCGACGGAACAAGCAGCAATTTTGACCCACCCACCAGGCCCTTATGGCAATGTTTGTTTTGTAATAAAGTTTTGCTGAGTTAGGCCCTTTTTTCCTTTTTAGAAAAGTAAAGGAATGTTTAGGTTAAGGATGTGACTTCTCTCTGTAGGATACTGTTTTTTCTTTTTAGGAGTAAACAGTCTTGATACAATTAGGCATGCTGAATTTTTCCTTCCTTAGTAGGTGAACAACTGTCGTATTTATTTTGGTCGGGCGGTAAGGTCATGATCGGTGAGCAGTAATTTCAAGGTCCCTAGAGGGGGCGCCACCCAGAATGGATGGGAGCGCCCGGGGGGAGGCGGCCATTGGCCCCTCCCACGGGGAGGCGGCACCCACTAAGGATGGGTCGCCTAAGGGGAGACGGCCATTGGCCCCTCCCAGGGGAGGAGGCGGCTATATGCCCCTCCTACAAATTTCCCGGGGGCCGGATACCCGCGACGGCGGATAGAGAGTGTGGGGATGGGGGGGAGTCCACGCTGTCCTTCCTACAGATACCTCACACGGGAACTCGGACGACCTTTAAGATGGCGTCGAGTGGAAAGGGGGCCCCCACCACGACAAGGGAAGTTACAGTTGGCAATGAGGGTAGAGTCCTCTGCGCATGCGCCACTCACACCGTGAGGGCGAGAGTTTTGGTAGTAGGGATCTGACACCGGTTAAGACCTTGCCGTTGGCCCTTAATGCTAGGATGTACAATTTTAATTTAGAATGTATGCATTTACAGGATGTTAGACTCGGCTAGGAAACCTTTGTATTAGAGATCTGTTAAGGTTAGCCAAAGAACATGTCTTCATCGAAATGTAATAAATGTAAAATTGTACATGATTATGAAACTTTTATTTAATGTTTTAAATTTTGTTTCATATTTTAATAAATACGGCCGGGAGGGTGACTCCCTCCCGCCTTCCAAAAGTTTAAGCCTGCGTCCGACTTCCCATCCTTGGGGATTGTGTTGGGAGGGGGTGACGGGCATCCCGGCCATAAGGAACCTGCAAGAGTATGAAAAATGGACAGGAAATTTCTTGTAGTGGATTAAAGAGGCAAAAAGTATATTTAGGATTATGCAGCCTTGGCATTCGGTGCACCGATGTTTAATTGCCCTGAGCTGGAGCTTTCGTCACCAGCACTCATTCTTTCACAAATTAAGCACTAGAGAACAGCGGGGATTCCTCCGCTAAGGCAGAGGAGCGTCACCCCCACTGCCCTGCGAGCAGTAGTTAAAGGAAAACTAAAAAAGTAATAACCAGCGTTATTGTCATTTTAGTATTCGGTTTCCTTGTGCTGGTCGGGGCTGGACTGCTGGAGCAGGTGGCAGGAGGAGGATTGGTTGCTCCACTCTAAAGTGCACGTAATTAGTTGGCCGGCCCGAGAAGTCATGCGCACTTTGCATATTCGGCACCCAGGCTGCATTAAAGCCTGGGTGCAGAACTTGCCCAGACCCCCATTCACCATCTGAGTGCTAAACCACGGCGATCAGACCAATTACAACGCTGCATTGTAGCGCAGCCATTGGCTAGGGAAGTCAAGACTCTGGGTGCTTCCTGGTTCCTGCTAGCGAAGACCGAGAGGCACCAGCGAGTGGACTGGAAGGCAGCAGCCGGCTGGGTGCCCGGCCTGAAGGTAAGTGTTTTTTTCCTATTTAGTTTCATTTACAACCTGCCCTGCCCCGCCACCCCCGGTTTATAGCGCCAGCCACTGCTGGAGAAGGTAAGTCAAAGAGCATAATTACAGCTCCAGGGGAAAAACTTTTCGTTCTTCTATGGTGTTTTCTAAAATAGTGATAAAGGCAAATGAAAGATGTATGGCAACATGTTTCTTGTTTACACGCTATAAATCTTTACAGAATAGATAGAACCTCTCTCCGAGTTTCTACACATTCTGTGCAACAACGTTTTTATAATGTAACTTCCATTAAACAGTTACTAATATTTATATTTCAGATCTACAACTATACTTTAACTTTCGCATAAAAGAGCAGGACACCAAGGAGGTAGGCCTTTCTTTGGGATGAGTAATAGAGTGAACAGGTATTATATATCCTCTGTCGTACATTAAAAGGATATTGCAAGTCACGGTGGAGTTCATGACCTTTTAAAGGAGCTCAGCATGTGGCCTAGGGCCTGCATATGATTACAGAACTTCTCTGTGACTTACAATATACTTAAAATATATAGCAGGGGTTGTTTTATTTTAATACTTCTATCACCATATTCCTACAGGTTTATGTACACTTTTATATATGTAAATAGAAGCCACTACTATTCTCAAGTTTCATATACATGTGTGCAAAATGTCTCCTGTGAGTTTTAATTATGTTTTTTTTATTGTGCTCACTGTCTTCTCTCTAATTTGAACGGTTTATCTTTTGTGACTCTGTGAGCTTGTCTTTTTATATGAAGAGTTCTTTCACCCTCCTTGTCTCGCCCACGCTAAAGAAATTTTAAAAAAAGAAATGCAGTAATAGTAAAATATAAATAAATGGAGTCTTTAACTTTTTTGACAGTAGATCGGTCTTGAACGCACCATTTTGTATAAACTGCTAGTTTAAGACACCTGAGGAGAGTGAGAGAGGTTCTATTGTCTGGTGGCAGATATAATTTCATTATGATGAGATGTTGATAAGTTGGTGAATATGTACGATGTACAGAAATAAAGATGAAGTAAGGCTCGCGCAGCAGGGTACCAGTTCGAAATGAACACCACAAGATGGCGCGAGTAAGCTTACAATGGAAGATTCGCCTTAAAGCAGGCTGTCGGAGGGAACGGCAAAGGAAAGGACGGGAGCGGAGAGCCGTGTTACTGTATTGGAAAAAAGAGGTTAGGGTGCAGCTGCAGTACCTGCATTTATCATATCTGATATTATGTACCAGCAAGTTTCCTTTCACTGCGTGCCGGAGGCCTCTCAATAAATGCCCTCCCATTAGACCAGAGCTGACCCAGCAGCAGCTCCCTCTGGAGATAATTGGAGTTGTCAGGAAAATCAACACCTTGAAAACTGAGTCAATGCTGCCCTGTGGACTCACTGAACTGATCAGCATCGGCCAATTTCTGTGCATTGTAAAGCAACCAAATATCATTTTCTGAAATGTTAAACATAACAACCGCGCTGTAGCTCAATAGATAGTCAGTTTCCAGTGCCGCCTTCTGTCTTGTTGAATAATTCAGAAACACATCAATTCCAGGGGCAAGGCTCTGCAATTTCACCTTTGATCATTTATTGCGGGCAGACAATTCGGTTCTTAGTACGCGTTACACTACTCTCAACTCAGTGGTGGATCGCAAAATGATGCCTCCCCCCTACAGAATGTGATGTGGGCCCCAGTGTCTCCCATATCTCACAGATATTCAGTGACTTGGACTGAATGGAGCCTCCTTGAAGGTTTGGGCCCCCCTGGAAGGTTGGGGGTTCCATGCACCGCAGGGGCCTTCAATGCGCCCCTGCCTCTACCAGCATCAACCCGAGGACCGCATATTTGAAGTGTCACCTCTCGGAAGGATTCCTTAGTGAAGAAAGTGCTCTAAATCAGTCTGCCATGTATTAAGTATTTATGTGGCGTGCCTCGCCCACTGCTGAGGATGAAGAGCTCTGTGCAGTCCTTCTGCAAGCCTGGCTCGAATGCATGGCTGGTAGGTGTGGCCTATACCGAAGCATTGGCTGTCGCACGTAAGTGCTAGAGGGCTGCTCGGTCTTGGCACTGTCGATGTGGTGTAGTGCGCAGTCATATGCCGGTATCAGCTTTTTCAGGGTGACATGGTAACCCTTTGTTGGTACACACCTCCTCCATTGGGCATGAGGAATATGATTGTTTTTACACATCTGAGTGTATCTGTAGATTTTTTATTGTAAAACTTCCTAAGCTTTGATTATGAGTGCCCTGAACCAGAAAGACGGTTACACATACGCTCGTCAGCACCAGAATAGACTACGGCAATGCCCTCAACGCAGGGACCATGATCAAACTCCAGAAGAGGCTCCAATGCATACAAAACGCCTCAGCACGCCTCATCCTCAACATTCATCGCCACACCCACATCACTGCCCACCTGAAAGACCTGCACTGGCTTCCAGTCAAGAAGAGGATCACCTTCAAGCTCTTCACCCACGCCCACAAAGAACTACACAACGCCAGAACAGCATACCTCAACCAGGGCCGGACTGGGAACCAAAACCGGCCCTGGCAAAGTTCTCGGATGGCCCCCGCCCCGCCCCCACCGCCCCCAGTCCCCCTCCAGGTGTTAGGTGTGCCACCGAGCTCTTTGCCAGGACCGGTTTACGGCCAAATTTGTTACAGGGCCGATTTTGCAGCTATGCTGCCCTGTAGCAAACTCGGTCCCCGGGCCCAAAATGGCCCCCACCAACCCAAAATCGGCTACACCCATGCAGAGCACGGGGGGGATTGCCCGGTGCCCGTTACGGCCAGTCCAGGCCTGACCTCAACAAGCGTCTCACCTTCTACACCCCAAACCGCCAGTTTCGCTTCGCTGACCTGGCCCTCACCACTGTCCCACGCATCCACAGGACCTCCACCGGTGGCAGATCCTTCTCCTACCTCACTGCCAAGACATGGAACACCCTGCCCACACAGCTGCGATAGACCCAGGACCTGCTGACCTTCAGGAGACTTCTCAAGACCTGGTTGTTCGAGCAGTAGCTGCAACCCCACCCCGCGCAGAGCCTTGAGACCATCATGGGTTATTAGCGCACTCTACAAATAAGTGATTGATTAATTGAGTGATTGCCCGGTGTGCTACAAACACTTGTTTGCACAGGGGCCGCAATTGCAAGTATGGAGATTACTATAAATGATAATTACCAGGTACGATTCAGCATCCCCAAATTTTCCCCAGGTTAATTCCAGCAGGTCCTACCTGCACTTGCTATATTTGCAAAACACAGAAAGAGGAAAACCGTGGTTTCTCTTGAGGCCTTGTCAACATCAACAGGCTCATTTATGGGCAGGCCTTGCACCGACGTGCCTCTTCTGACATTTCACAGGTGAGAAAGGGAACCCACCTGATGCTTTTTACATTTCTGGTATACACGGCGGTGACTTTAGCTGGCCAGACATATTGTTTCCAATATTATTTTCAACAGTTGGGGCCAGATGTATGATGCTCAAATGGGTTCGTCGAACTCATTTCAGAAAAATGGTATGTGTGAAGCAAATTTCAGTGCAAAATAAGGAATCGCAAATTTGCGATTCCTTATTTTGCTATTACATGTAAGGAATCAAACAATTTACGAATCCTTAAATGCAATGTATAATGCAAAAAAAAATTGCTAATCGTCCCAAAGGAATCACAAATTACCACCAACTTCAAGTTGGTGGTAATTTGCGATTTTCTTGAAAAATGCTAATTTTTGCATTTTTCAAAGTGTCATGTGATGCACATACATGCCCTTAGGGCATGTATGTGCACCCAGGCTTATTTCAGGGGTGCGACAGGGTGTCCTTTGAACACCCTTGCACCCTTGAAATTATTCGCAATTTGCGATTAGCAAATTGCGAATCGCAAATTGAGAATAATTTCACATTCACTCCTATGGGCATCCTGGCCCATAGAAATGAATGGGAAATTATTCCTTAATTGCGATTAGCAATATGCTAATCGCAATTAAGGAATTTTAAGAAATCGCTAAAAAATAGCGAATTTCTACATACATACCATTTTGCAATTCTCAAATAGTGATTCCTTAAAAATCGCTATTTAAGAATCGTAAAAGTGTATCTTGATACATCTGGCCCTTAGTGTTATATAAATACAATTACAATAAATAGAGTGGATTTTGGGCCAGCCCCTTACTTGGCATTGTATTTGATTTATTTTCCATCTCTGTTGTCTTATCTTGATTCAGTGGTTTTCACATTTCATTTCTCATCTTTGTCCACCTCCAACCAGGAGCACTCAGATCTCACAGTCTTTTGATTGGTAAACTTGTATCCTTTCAGTTCTGACATTGCTTACATGCAGGATACTTTCTTTTCTTTGTGCACTCTATGGGAATGCAGGAATTTTCTTTCTCCCTTCCCCTTTGACTTTCCCCAAACCCTCTGCCCTCTGTGTTGTTTCACCCATGCTGCTCTTCTGCTTGTTTTCCATGTTTCTTCGCCTGGATCTCCCCAGCTCATCCTTTGCATCCCCACCTCTCATCCCCAATGTTTTTTTGCAAATATTTTCCCTCACTCTCACTCCTTTGTTTTTCGCCCAACTCATCCATAAGGTAGAGCAATGCTGCACATTAGGGATTACTAAGTTACTAGGCCCTGCAAACACGACTTGCTAAACATGCTGCCAAGTGGTGACTGCAGGAACCCTGGCGCTTAAGGCCATTGCTTTTTTTTTGCTGAGACATGCTTTTGACCCTGAGTGAGTGTAGGCTGGAAAATCCATATTACACTGCAGCAGGCTAGCCCATTCACTTATGTCAATTGATTTTTATGCGTATTTTTCTTTACAAGGCATCGTTAAAGATACTGGAATTAAAAACAGTGCTAGGTCAGGATGTTTGCAGGAGGTGAACCATGAAGTGACAAGAGTGGTAAACCACTTTAATCTCAGAAGGATGCAAGCCGTTCAAAGGGAGGCTGAGTTTGGATCTTAGACAAAAGGACAAAGGAGAATGCAGTTTTTGCAGGAGACCTGATTTCTAGCCCTGGTTTCCTCAGTCAACCAACATTGCGTTTTCCTGGGAAAATATATTAATCTCTATGCGCCTAATTTAGATCTCGGCGGACCGGTTACTCCGCTACAACATTGATGGATATCCTGTCCGGCAAAATATAAATCCCATTATATTCTATAGGATTTTTATTTCGGCAGGCAGGATATCCGTCACCCTTGTGACAGAGCAACCTGTCCACTGAGATCTTAATTAGGCCCTTAGTCTCTCAGTTTCCTTAGCTGCCAAAACTGGAGTGTTAATTAACGTGATGACCCATGTATGAGGTGACACACAAAAAAAAGCAGGACAAGTCAATTTCAAGAATGAAGAATCACAAAAGAGAAACAAGTTAACAATGCATATATGGAAAGGAGCATTTTTCTGGTGTTCACACCATCTGGACGAAGGATTCAGAAGGCCTGAAGGAGGCATGAAACAGCATGTTAGTATGATTTCAAACACATTATCTTTGGTCTCAGTAAGTGATACATCTTAATCTACCAGGTGCTTGGAGTTATCCTTACTTCTTACCTAGAGGAGGATTCTGACCTGCAGATTTAGCAATAGTACGCATTTGTTTTCAGTTTTAAACCAAGCTTCTGTCTACATGAAATCCTGCACTAGTGGCAAGAGTGAAGCCCTGCACACAGAGGACTGGCAGAGGCCCGGGCAGCAAGTTTAATTTGGCTAGGGTCCCTCCTAATATTTCAGGCACGCAACCTGTTAATTCTGGTGTACCCTGCCAGAGGTTTGGGGGAGACTTTGAAGTCCCCCTGTAGTGTGAGCCAGAATGCATTAACTGAGGTGAGGCATCTGAGAAAGCCAAAATGAAATCCCATTGGTTCTGCGCTCCACTCACTACTGCCAACAGCGGCATGCTTTATAGGAGGATTAATAGGTCTAAAGGCTGCAAGGGATATGGTTGCTATTCAAAACCACCCCAACACTTTAGCATTATTATTTGAAATACATTCATTCAAAACATTTGTTTCACTCCTTTAAAACAGACACTTTTTAATATACTACAAGCCATATTTACCTTCCCTTTGATTTAAAATCTTATCAAGTTGGGGCCTTAAATGCTTAAAGACTCCTTGATATGTGTAAAAAATACAAGTGGATTTGTAGTAAGTAAACTTGCTTATAAAAACTAGTTTCAAAGGGCGCGAGGCTTGGTGCCCAACTGACATGGCGGCATCCCTGTGAGGCTCCCAGCCCGGCGGAAACACACTTAAAGAACATCCAGCATGATGATGCCCGACCGCATCGCCCTGCGAAGGGATGCTCACACGGACATGAGCTTTTTCGCTACTTCCAGCAACCTAATTCTGCCGTTTTATGAGGTAAATGCTAGCACACAAGATCGCACTGCTGCGGCCGCCATTTTGTCTCCTCGGATCCAGCCGCGAGTGTCTGCTCTCACCTAATATTTGACAAAAATAGGGTCCATATCAGCGCTCCAGGCTACTCTGCTTAAAATTTGCCATTTTGAGGTTCATGTATGTTTTTAACATGCTGAGTTTCTGAAGCTGTTAATAAAGCATAACTGTTGTTACTTGTTTACTTCTTCGCCCATCGTGTTAATGGGAAATCTCTTCAGCAACCATTAGCTTGCTGCTTGTGCGTCATAATTTATATGACCTACATTAACTGGGAGAAAAGAAAATACACCAAGTACTAAGTGGCAAAGGAATCCCTCTTGTGATAGAAGCTACAGTGATACTTACTGCACAACGTCTCTAATCATAGCCTGAACTGTACTGCACTTTCCTACATATTGTGGCTGCACTGTCTTGTTTGGAGGTGTCTACTATATGACTGACCTTGTTACTTCATCTAGTGATTTTCCCATCATTAAGTCTTGAACTGGTCTTCAAGGAGTTCTACTACATTTACCTTACAAGCTGATGGGCAGAACAAAGGAATCCTTCTTCACCACATCGAAGCCAAAGCGCGTTTTCATTAAGATCTCGAAACTCTTGTCAGAGCTCTCCAAGCTGGAAAATGTTGGATCTTTGGCTACAGAAACCAGCAACACAACAATGGAACCCCAACGAACAACACCAGGCAAGTCAAACGAGAAACTTCTGAAACAAGATCCCCCTTCACCACCCAAACCGGCTTCTCCAGTCTCAATGGAGTTGTTGTAACAGGAAATAAGGGCATTTAGACCCTGTGGGCCAGATGTATCAAAGGGTTTTGCCCGTTCTGTGTCTATGGGGAAATATGTTGATACATATGGCCCTTTGTGAGGAAACTAATTCTAAATTTAAAATTCTTTCTGATAATTGGTCACAGCTAGACACTAGACTCACAGTAGTAGAGCAGAACGTTTCCACCTTTAGTGATACTACTAAAAGCGTTTCTTTCTTGCAATCCCAAGTTTCAACACTTCAAAAGCAGATCTTGAAAATCATAATAGGAGAAACAACGTTCGCATTTACGGCCTGGCTGAAGGGGCCGAGGGTACAGACTCTATTGCTTTCTTTAATCCTTCCTCCCCAAGATTCTTCATCAACCAGAAGGTATCAACTTAAATATACAACACGCTCATTGATTAGGTCATGTCTCTACCACTAAATCTTCCTCACAGCGACTAAGAGGAGTCATTCTTTACTTTCTAAAGTACACAGACTTACTGAAAGTTCTGACAGCCGCAAAAGATATCCAACGGATCTCCTGGTCTGGCTCCACACTCTTCTTCGTCCAGGATTACTCTAAGGTCACAGCAGCCCAACACAAAGCCTTCCTTGACATGAGACCAGATCTACGCTCCATGGGCGCCAGATATGGCCTTTTTCACCCATGTCTATTTAAAGTCACTTACAACAACAGAACAACATCCTATGAAGATACAGTTCGTCTGCAAAGCTTCATCAATTCACCCAGGATGGACTTTATAGATTCTTCAAGACCTCCCTCTTCACACATTACTTGACTTTCCTAAATTTTTTATATAAAATGTTACCCATGCGATGACTACAAGCGGTAGGCTGATATTTACCCTCAATACACTTATAGTTCAGAGTTGTCTTCTTTAGATCCTCCAGTTAATGTTACATAGTTTAATATTTTCATGTTCGTCATGTATCCTATATTTTAAAATAAATACTCTATCTCTTTTTTTTCTTGCTTCCACAGTTGTGCCTACGTTATGGCGTGTTTCCCCCCCCGGTTCGGTCCGGCCCTCATTGGACATCTCGTCTGTTCCATGTGGTTCCACCTACTCCCACATTGATGTTCCCTTTTTGTAGGTATGTTATTTGTTTTGTCTTTTGTTTTTCGTTTTGTCTTACAGTCTCATACTTTTTCTTATTTAGGTGTCTTTTTCATCCTCAATTCTCCTTGCTTTACTCTTTTTAGACATATATTTGTCATTGCAAATCTAAACTCTTCTATTTCTTTATTTTTTCACTATTTAACTATTGTATGTATTCCCCTCTACAATGATACAATCGACTTCCACCTCTGGCCTTGGCTTCCTGATTTTCCTATTTCATCTTGCTTTGATTTTGAACTAATCGTTTCTCTCTTCCTTTTCTCCTTTGACTTTCTTTGCTACTGTTCTAATGAATTGGACTCTTGTTTCAGATTCCTAGGCCACTTTGGCTTTGACAATTTATGTCACTAAAACTAATTTCATGTAACGTTAGACGTTTAAATTCTCCCATAAAAAGATGGAGGGTCTTAACTCATTTGCCTAAATTAGATGCTGACATAGTATTTTTGCAAGAAACACACCTTAAAGATGCAGAGTCGCTAAAATTAAAAAAAGGTTGGTTAGGGGAAGACTAATTCTCTCAAGGAGATGGTAAACGTAATTGAGTAATGATCTTTTGTCGTAAATCACTCTTATTTACATTACTATGGCAAGAATCAGATGTTGAACGTAGATGGTTGAATGTTAAATTGTCACTAAAGGGTGTTCCAGTTTCTTTCCTTAATGTCTATGCCCCCACAGGGGGCAACACTTCTTTCTGGCCTACATTGGCCAAACAAGTAACCAAGGGCCAGATGTAGGTAAGTAACATTTACCGATTCTTCATTACCGAAAATTAGCAAATTTTACCGATTCGGTAATGAAGAATCGGTAAATGTGAGAGGTGGGTATGTAGGGAATCCAGATGTTCCCTTTTACCGAATCGGCAAAATTCGGTATTTACCGATTCGGTAAATACCGAATCGGTAAAGCCTATTGATTCCTATGGGCTTCAAAGCCCATAGGAATCAATAGGCTTTACCGATTCGGTATTTACCGAATCGGTAAATACCGAATTTCACAAGGGTGCAGGGGGTGTCACTTTGACACCCCCTGGCACCCCCTAAACAGGATTGGGTGCCATGTGGCAGGCATACAAGCCCCAGGGGCAGGTCTGCCTGCCACATGGCATAGGTGTGCATGCACACATGTGCATGCACACCGGAATCGGTATTTTACCATGAAGTTGGATTTCATGGTAAAATACCGATTCGTTAAGGCCTTTGGGACTCAGAAGAGTCCCACCTACATATGGCATTTACAGAATCGGTAAAATTACCGATTCGTTTTTTTACCGATTCGGTAAATGTAGATTTACCTACATGTGGCCTTGGATTTAGGCCCCTACATACCGATTGGCCATTTACCGGTCGGTAAATGGCCTGAAACGGCCACCTACATCGGGCCCCAACTGCATTGAAGATAACTTTATTTTAGCCGGTGACTGCAATCAGACGTTTGACCCGTTCCGTTCATTGACAGGAATTCCAGATTTCCTTTTGTCCCTAATAAGCCACATAAAGCTTTTGTCATACTGTTACTCAGCACAAACTCCTTGACACATGGCGTCTATGTAATTCAACCACTTGAGAATACACTTTTTATTCTCCAACCCATCAGACTCAGTCAAGAATTGATTATATATTTGTTTCCCATAATATTTCTGCAAACCCTCACAAATGAAGAAATTGGCCCCATCTTATTATCGGATCATGCCCCTGTCTCAATTTGCCTTGATATCCTGACTAAAAGTGCTGGCCATAAAAGATGGCATTTTAATAAGGGTCTACTTTTAAATCCAGAGTTTAACGCTTCTTTACTACTTTTTTTGAAGAGTATTTTGAGATAAATCAAACAGAGTCCTTGGCATTCTCAACTATATGGGATGCTTTCAAGGCTTCAGCACGTGATTTCATTATTGCCTTTTTTGCCAAGAAACAAAGAATCGCACTTAAACTTTCTAATGACCTCTTACTTGACATTAAAAAATGGAGCACTCTTATTACTCCTCACACTCGAAAGATTGTTTAACAGCTCTTATAAATGTCAAATTGCAATTTAATAAGAAGTCGACAGATGATGCCCCATTATACTTGTTAAAGTCCAGTGCAAAATTCTAAGGAGGTAAAAACAAAGCAGGGAACATATTGGCTAATTATCTAGAAATTCGACATGATAAACTGAACATTGATTCTATTTATGATGAACACTCTGTTTTAAAGTTTAAAGATGCAGACATTTTAAATGAATTCTCTCTCTTTTACAAACCATTATATACATCCGTAACACAACCCACAGATCATTCCTTGTCACATTTATTTTCTAACATTCAAAAACCTCAGCATATTCCTCCGGATTTGTCCTCCCTGGAGACCGACCTAACACAGCAAGAACTCTTAAAAGCTTTGCAACACCTTAAGAAGGATAAAGCACCAGGCCCGGATGGGTTTACTGTAGAGTTTTATACCCTTTTCTCTAAACTCTTATTGCACAAATTACACTCTTTGATAACTTCTTTTAGCTTCATAAATAGCTCCTCTGGCTCCTTTTTAGAAGCACAGATTTTCCTAATTCCTAAAAAAGGTTAAGATTCTCAATAGTGTAAGAATTATAGGCCTGTATACCTGGTTAACATTGATTATAAAAACAATTCCAAAGCGCTAGCTATACGCCTGGACTCCTTTCTGCCAAATCTCTTGGGTAAAGAACAATCTGTATGTATGTATGTATGTATGTTCTTATATAGCGCTCAACTTACCCTAGGGCATCTCGGCGCTTGCCTTGGGAACCCGTCCTGGCTTTTTCCCTGTGAGATAACCCGTACTGGGCATCCCCAAGGTGAAAGCCAGGCATCCCGCCGCGGGGGGCGTTGTGGAGATTAAGCAAGCTAGTGCCCAGAGTTGCAGAGTGTGAACCCTTGATTAGAGTGGGCACCGAAGCGGGAATTATCGAGTCCGTGGACAATTGGGCTCAAGACCCTGCCACATCGGGAATTGAACCCTGGCCCCGGGTCTGACCTCAGCTTCAGGGTATGCCTCCTCTAACCAGTGAGCCACACTTCTCCACAATCTGGCTTTGTTAAGGGGAGATTCATACAGATGAGACGAGGCTTCGTTTTAACGTCCGATCTAAATTCTCTCACCTAAAACATCCCCTCGTGGCAATGGCATTGGACGCAGAAAAAAAAAATATTCAACAGGGTTGAATGGACTTATTTGTTTCATACCCTTAGATGGTTTGGTTTTGGTCCTAAATTTATATCCTTAATTTCCCTTCTATATTCAAACCCTTGTGCTGCTGTTTGCGCCAAAGGTTTGATTTCTCCATTCTTTGATTTAGGCAGAGGAGTGCGTCAAGGATGCCCCCTCTCTCCCTTCTTATTCAACTTAGCTTTGGAACCTTTTCTTTCCAAATTATGTCAAAATCCAAGTTTATATGGTTTCCAAACTCTAAATTCCCACATTATGCTTGCCGCTTACGCCAAGGATATCCTACTTTTTATGTCAAAACCAAAAGACTCAATTTCTGCCTTCTTAGCAGAAGTAAGGTCATACTCCCTTATATCTGGATATAAACTGAATAATGATAAATGTGACATTTTGCCTTTTACCAAATATACTTTTAAATCGGATTTTCACACCTCCAATTTCATATGGAGTCCTAAACATATGAAATATTTAGGATTACATATTACTTCCTCAATTTTTCAGACACAGTGACATTATGTATGAACAAATGCATTCAAAACATTTCAGACCTAACAACTAAATGGCATCCCCTCTACTTATCCTGTTGGGATCGGTTAGACACTATAAAAATGATGTTGTCACCCATAGTTTTGTCCTCTATGGACCTCAATTGAACATCTTTTTTTGTCTCCCTTCTCTTTTTCAGAATATCTCTCCTTCTCACGTAAACCACAATCCCTCTCTACCCCGATAACTAAACTCACTTCCAAAGTGCTTGAATCAACTTCCCCTTCAAATCTAGTTACTAAAGACTTTTCTCAATTCAACAATTTGGCACAGCAAAAATGTGCTCAATCGAAATAAACCCATTTATTGGAAGACTTGGAGACAGAAGGGACTAATATGGATTCATCAATTGTTCTCACAATCAAACTTTTTTCCTTTTCCTCACTATGTCATTTATTCAATTTGCCTGCTTCATTTAAACATAAATACAACCTTCTTGAAAAAGCTGCAATGCACTCAATTGTCCGCTGCACCTAGTAACCTCATTATTTCAACTGCCTTATCACAACTTCACATCCACTATATATATTTATTTACAAGGCACTGATAATGTCAGACAGAAGTCTAAAACAGAAGAGGCATGGGAACGCAAATTTATGATATCTTGGCTAGTATCGTTATGGATGAAAATATGGTCTTAGATCCGCAAATCTTCCACAGTAGCCAACACAACGCAAACATTATTCTTTGTATATAATAGACTCCTACTAACACTAAATGCCTTAAGCAAAAGGTTTACCACTGTACCAGACACCTGTTGGACATGCTTGTCCTCAAATGCTGATTTATTTCACATGCTATTTTCTTGCCCATATGTACATACTTTCTGGAAGCAGGTGTGGTCCCAACTCAACCTAATTTTTGGTACTAAGTTTTCTTTTTCCTTTATTCATATTTTTGGGGGAAGTCTATCATCTATTTGGGACACTGTTACACTCAATGTCAAAATTATTGATTTGTTGTTAGGTGTTGCTCTTTAGCAGATTACTGTTAATTGGAAATACTTCACAAACGTTTCCTATAGGTCCTGGTGGTATGCAATTTGTCATAATCATAGGTTGGACACTTCCTTTGTCTATCCTATACAGTTAGCTACAAAACGTTTAGACTTATGGTATCCTGTTACAATATTTCTTGATGCAAGTGCAGCACGTTACTCTCAACTTCAGCCCCCCCAGCAAGAAATTCTTAAGTCTCCCTGATTCCACTAATTGTTCCTAGAAACTTCTCTATTTCAAAGATACCCACATTTCATTTGTATAGTTGTGTTATATTTCTTTCTTATGAATAAGTCTGATTCATGCAATTCTATTGTAACAGATTTATAATGTGATGACATGAGCTTAATACTATGTACTATGTATGGACACCTTTATTCTTATCAATAAAACGTTCTTTAACTTAAAAACTAGTTTCAAACAAGTGTGGTAAACCTAGTTTAATTGTTTTTGTACAGTGCTCACCCAGGCTGCATCAGAGCAATCATACAGACTGAGCCTGATCACTAACCTCTGAGACCCTAGGATGGAAAACTGAGCTCACACCTCATTGCTAGCTTTCTATAATGTTTCACATATAAATGCATACACCATGTTATGTCACCACGAATATCATAAAAATGAATAAAAATGAACAGGCTGTCAAAATAATCTTTGCATTCCTGTATCACGTTTTTTGCATGGAAGGGGTTTAAAATTGACAAATAGTTTTATTATGTTGATTTTTTGTCAACATAGAATCATGCGTCATCTTTGTTATTGCTTTGCAGTGATAGCCAATAAGTTGATAAATATGAATGTGTGCTTTATAACTAAGGTATGTCATGAAACGTATATGTTTGCATGCATACAAGACATATTTATGCCAACGTTTGCACTTCCACTTTGACTAGAAGATGGACTTCTTCTCATTAAAGAGAAGGGTATGATATGGGTGTGACATCGCATCTTGTGATGATGTAATATCATTTTACTTGTCTATGCTAATAAGCCCCTTCGCATTGTTTTTCACTGTTTCTGCCCTGAGATCTGGGATTAATTGAAGGCAGCTTGGGTGTTTGGTATTGGTTCATGAGCGTTTATAGTTCTTGGGGGAGATTTACAAACATTTTGCACTGGATTAGCGTCACAAAAGTGAAGCTAACCAGCGCTAAATGGGTTTTTTGCTCTTTACTTTCCAGCGCATAACTTGTTTTCCACTGGAAAGCACCCTCAAAGTAGTGCAAAGCAGTTTGAGGCACTGCTTTGCATTACTTAGCGCAGAGGGGGCGTTACATGGGTGGAACATGGACGTTCCCATGCACGTAGCCATGCCTTTTGACGCAAAACTATATTTACACAGTTTTGCGCCAAAAGTTAACGCCCCTTCAAAGGAGGCGCTAACAAGTGAAATGCTTTCATTTCTCCCTGCTTTTCCCACTTTGTAAGTATGCTGCACTGTACAGCACACATACAAAGTGGGAAAAGCTTTCCATAATGTCTAGGAATAGTATTTTGTACAAGAAGGGCACCCTTCCTGTACAAAACCTATGCAAAACTCATGCTCCCACCCTAGAACTGGGGCGCTAAGGTGTGTGCATGGCGGACGGCTGCTGAAATCAATGCCGGCACAAGGGAAAGCGGAGGAGAGAGCCATATCTTTGAAGATTTGGCGTTCGCTTGCACCCTCTCTGTCACGCAATGCAGTAAAGCCTTGCGGCAGCTGCGCTGCATTGCATGACTTTTTTTGTAAATCTACCCCCAAGAGTCTTCGGCATCTTTTGCAGGGTCTTGTCGATGGCGAAAGACATCTGCTGGTCACACACGACTTCTCAATGGCGGTGCTCGTGACCAGGGATGGGATCCAACCAACTTGTCACGCAACAGAAACCTTGTATATAAAACATGTAATTTAAGGGGGTAGCTCTTTTATTTACCCCATTTTCATGCCCTGTTAAAATATTTGTCACACAGCTTATAGCCACAGGAAACTCACGATAAAAGGTAGGCCTTTTATAGTGCACATACGTTCATTTGAGACTCTGAATAGTATAGTTTAAAGCAAGACTTGTAGTTAAGGAATTTTCAACCTTCTGTGAGCTAATTAGTGTTTTTGTTCGCCCAGTTCCTTGTTAGGTCACTATCTCTGCAATGAGGTTGCAAAGGAAGAACTTATTTTTTTCTTGTCCAAAATGAAATGGGAGGTCCTCTAGAAGATGAAAGGTGGATTTCATGAGGAAGTTGTTTTCAACTAACCCTAACAAAGTCTTAAGCGTGCTATGGAGGACACATGGAGAGGAAATCAGACGTTAAATTCAGATTTATTTTAAGGCAAACTTCCCAGGAGTTATTTTATTTATAGCAGTTAAAAGGGGTATCCATTTCACTGAAAGTTCTATGGGAAAGTTTGCGGTATACTATGGCAGGAATTCGATCGTATAGGCTGTGGGCATCTTATTTGTACATCTTTTGGGTACAGTTCCCTGTGTATGTTGAAAAGTATGCAGCTTTGACAGGAGTTCATGCAGTACTGAAGTCTGCTTCTGGGTCAGCACTTCCTGTCTTGGCTTATCCATATGAAGGGTGGACTATTCCTTCCTCTTAGTTGGAGGTGTACATTTGTCTTACCTATAGGCCCTGAAGTGTTGTAATTGTGGTTGTGGTTAGGTGTTGGCAAAATGTTAATTATGTCTGAGTGAGTGGAGTAATTACGCATTACTTTTGTGATTAAAGAAATTACGCGATTACGCCAGCTTGAGTAATTAAGCGTAATTTTGGACAAAAGTTCTCCTGCAGGAGCACAGGAACAACAACCTAAGAGAAAGCGAGCAGCTGCTGGCAATTGCAGTTCATGTACTGTAGCATTTAGTGCTATTATCTTACCACAAAATGTATCCTTTGGTCCATTTTGGACACAAGGGTGCATTTGCACCAAGAAAATAGCCCTAAATGCTGGATTATGCTTCTCATGTAATTACACATACTTCCGAATCATTTTAAGGCAATTAAGAGTAAATATTGCTATAGAGAATTACACCAGCTTTGTCTTCCCCTAGTTGTGGTCCATTATCAGTTAAATGAAACATGATTTGCCCGTAGAGTATCATCTTTTTTAGAAGCAAAATCTAAAGTTTTAGCCCTGCCGACAAAAAAACGAGATCCCCCTTTCGAAAAACACCCTTTAAAAAAATATAAATGTAAAAAAGTGGTATGTCCATACAAGCAGCATTTACAGTAGCTGTCATTACTGATTTCGGTGGTACTTATTTTACTCAGGCGAAAAGAATGAAAGGTTCAGTTTGCCACAGCAAGATTCGAACCTTTGAACTTTAGGTTACCTAACCAACATAGCAACATTATCAACAATATTTCCGGGGATTCAATGTAGTTTCTAGTGAGATAGAATAGCGGGTAAGGCACATGCTAGTGATTTCTTTTCTGACACAAATCACAGGTCTTTTTACCAGTGAAAAGCAAAGCTATCCACAAGTATAGACAGAAAGACACACAAAAGAGATAAAGTCTGGCTGACAGGATTCACCAAAGAAAATACAGTCATCTCTAAAACGGATGTGATGCCACCACACAAGCAGTGACTAATTATATGGCTTCTGAAAGCATGAGTGTTTGCCCCTGGTTTCTGTGCTGGAAGTACAAGGGGAGCTGAAATTTGGGGCAACCATTTTGACATGGTAACAATTTGCAAACACCTTTAAAACCTGCATTTCTGTAGAGAAAGACTCCATTTGCCTTTTCACTGGGTCACATATTCACCCACTATCTGACCAAATCCATTCACAGCCCACACCACTCCTTAATCTTGACCCTCACTATCACCAGTTTTCCAAACAATCCCACGAGGAGAATTGTGAACATATTTATTTTTCCATATATGTCAAGTGGGTGGGGCTATGATATTGCCCATTAGCGCCAAAACACCTTTGGGTATTCGCACACTCTACAAGTGTCACTAACATAAGATAATATAACAAATAAACCAACGTTTTCAAACAGTTACAATAGTTCTACCCTGTTTGCTCTATTCCATCTGTCATTACCTCATGTTTGCATTTGACTTAGTCATTTCTCACCTGAGAATTTGTTCAAAAGAGGCATGCTAATTGTTCCAACATGTGAGATAAACATAAATCAAATCAAATTGATATTTTATATTTTCAAGGTTGTCAGACTTCATTGGGGGGGCATAAGGCAAGTAGGGGATACTGTACTACATCAATAGTGAGTTGTTTTCCTCTGGTGTCTTCGGGTATATCCTACTATGGCTTTGTAAACTGGGCTGCTTCACTTGACCCTCAGGGTAGAGAGAGCGAACAGTGCAAGGCTTCTCAGCGAGGTAGTGTAGGGAGCTGCAACGCCGAACTCAATTGGAAAACGGGCACAGTACCATACACTTCAGCCCAGTGTATGTCTTAAAAAGAGAAAACTACTTTTATAGCACAGAAAACAAAACACTACACACAGTGATGGGGTTCAGCCACAGGAATATTCAATACTATGGACTAAAACTAGTTCCTATAGCTCTCACATCGACATCAGTGTTTAAGTTCAATGGATCCGATTCACAGAACTAACTTAAGACAAAATCCTACACTTACTACCATTTTGGTATTCACAGAAGGCACTTACTCATTTTGGTATTCACAGAAGGCACCTACTCATTTTGGTTTTCACAGAAGGCACTTACTCATCAATGAATAAGTGCCTTCTGTGAATACCAAAATGAGTAAGTGTCCCACCCCACTGCTGGTTCCTAGAATGGTGGCTTTTAGGCATTTTTTAACGTTTCACTCCTTTTCTCAAATCTACACATTCAGCACCCTCACTTGAGGTTCATTAGGGCAAAATATCTTAAAACATCTACCACAAAGAGCCTCCTTGAGGGGCATGTTGGGCACTGCAGCACTGGCCCAACGAGGAGCTGCCCAACAATGAAGCATGCCACCCAATTGGGTGGGTAAGGGCTCTTGCTCCTGAATATTCATATTCCTGCAATCTTTCTTGGTATGCATATGATACCAAAGGTATCACTCCATTATATGAATTTAGGAACTGCGTACTCTTTGTGCATTAATAAAAGTTTGGGCCTTGCTTATACCCTGGCATACAATCAGCCAGTCCACTACAGGGTTGAAGGTTATTACACCTTCCACCATCAGGATGATTATCTGTCCTGTATAGAGATTTCAGTCTGCATGATCTCTGTGCTGTAAAGGAACCCACCATCACACCGGCTCCCTTTACAGCACTGACGGTTTGCCAAAGGGGAACCTTTACAAAAGGTGCTTGCTCTACAAACTTTTTTGTTCAGAAAAAAGCAATGTCCCAAAACAAAAAAAATGGCCCAACATACAGAGAGTTTTATCCTCGCATGTGGACACCATTCTGTAATTTACCTGTTCATTTTCAGCATGCCATGTTGGCAGGGAAATCGAGAGATCTTTGTTCAGCCCTCTGTAGGGTGGGATGACTATCACTGTGACCTGGTAGATCCTTAGCTTTCGAGCTTCCTGGTAAAAGGTTTATGTTGTAATTTTCCTTTCCTTTTTCCTCTTCCTGTTTTGGTACATTCCTCCATGTTTTCCGCCCTCCCATTTAGTATGTTCTGCCAGAGCTTACCTTAGAATGTTGGCATCCCTCTGGCAGTCTTGGAGAGTGGGTGACAGAATAAAGCCTACTTTGACTTACCTCTGCTTCAAAGTTTCATCTTTTCAACACTGGCGACGAGAGCGGCGCAGGGGGCCCTACAGTCACCTCCCCTTTGAGTACTCTCTCCATTCTCTTCAGTTTCGAGGTTCACGATTATCGTTCGTTGTGTGGAAGAGTCCGGTTCTTCATTCATGCTACACGGTCATCGATCCCTGCTGCTGATGTTAGTGTTCTCAGGGTAACTTTGCCTAGCTGCTGGCATCTCCATCTGAGCATTTCCCTGAGTCGCCACCATCCAACCTTGCCGTTTGGTGCCAGTCCTTGTGAAGAGTTCTCCTGGTGGTCAACATTGCTGCCTGTGCTAGTTCCCTGGGTTACCCGGCTGCCGTTCATTCTGCCGATGGTGCTGGTTCCTGTGGGGATTCGACGATTTATCAGCTGCCCTGGTTGTCTATGGAGGAGTGAGCACGGTTGAAGCTCCGATGGTTCCTGTCAGCCGCATCGTGATCCACGGTGACAGCGAGCAGCAGTCTTCAGTTCCGACAATCGACAGCCTTGTTGTCTTCCTCACAAGTGTCGGGGAAGGCTCCTCCCCTCAAGTTGGGTTCCAGCGCTCCAGCCTCTTTCGCCCACCTCTAATGTGATGTATCCTGTCAGACGACGTGCCCTAATGCCCCAGCTGCATTTACGGTGATTCCTCTGTGAGACGCTCTCGGCGCCCCAGTTATCTCAGGGCCGCCTTTTTAGCATCCTCATCATCAGAGTTCTGTCAAGGTGTTGCAGTTGACAGCACTTTTCACCCAGCGGCTGTCTGCGTAGAGATTACAGTTCTTCATATATTTCACTTTTCGTCACAAGTAAGAGGTTTAATTTCATTATCCCCTGCTGTTCTACTGCTTCAAGATTTCCATCCTTCAGTCCCTGTGCTGCTTTCACTCATTTGGTGTATTCCACGGTGGCACGCATACCTTTTGTAAATCTCAAGGAAAATTTCAGTTACCTTACACGTGCCTTGTGCATCATCCACGGTGATACGCACACCTTCTCTACAATCTTTATTAAAGACCTCATTATGTTACAAGTTTCATCTACCATTTCTATCCTCACTGTCTATTCCTGTTCTTCACCAGTTTTTGTATTTGAACCTATGTACTCACCTGTGTGTCACTGCATCCTTTATGGTGATACACACTCCAATTATTCTCATTCCTCATCCTACGGTGATACATTCACCTGTGCATCCTTGTGTTCTCTACGGTGACACGCACACCTCTCAGCTTCAGGACACATTATCTAACGGTGTCTTTATACCGTCACTCCCTCATCAAGTTTTATAGTTGACTTTAACCTCATCTTATTCCTATGAGATCCTGATTGAACTTTTTTACTCAAGCTAGATCCTCAGTACCCCCTGTACACCCTGTACCTTGTCAATTGTGTGCATTGTAATATTATGCCAGTGATGTGTTACCTAATTGTGCATTTCTTTAATGTTATTCTAGGCGGAGCTTCTACCTATGCCATATCTATGTGATGATAAATTAACTTCTTCAGTGGGTCTATATTTTTATTAGTAATGAGCTATCTTATGGTCAGTGAGAATTTCTTACTCAGTGAGCATCATTAGTTTACTTTATCCTCAGCATCTATCATATTTAGTGGAAGTACCGGTCTTGTTTTTTTCATTCTCCATGGCTGCATCATCCATGAGCCAACCGCCCTCTTTTTTAAATGAAATTGGAGATCCAGAAATCCATTGGAAGGATTGGATTAATTTGTTTGATTCTTACCTTATTGCCATTGGGGGGGGTGGGGGGGGGGGCGAGGACATTTTCTGCTGTCCGCAGACGACATGTGCTTTTACACAACCTAGGTGTTCAAGGTAGGAAAATTTATGATACCCTACCCGATCCCGAGTTAGAAGATGATGAGGTTGATATGGATGTATTTAAAATCACTCTTTTGAAATTAGAAACTCGGTTTGGTGACAAGGTAAATGTTGTCCTAGAGCGGCACAAGTTTTTTTACACAAGTTCAGGGCAAACAAGAGTCGGTCACCAATTATATAGCTGCACCCAGAAGCCAAACTCAATTATGTGAGTTTGGTGAGCTCAATGACTCCCTTATTAGGGATCAGTTAGTAAGGTGTACTCACAACCCCCGTATAAAAGAAAAACTTCTGTCCAAAAACCCTTCTTTAAAAGAAGCTATTAGTATGGCACAATCCATTGAACACACTGCTAAGTGCATTTCGGAAATGAACCCACCTAAAGAACCAGTCTGTAGTGTAATTAATAACAAAAGTGCTCTTCATGACAACAATGATGCTGAGATTTTCAAGATCAGACCCAGAGAAGTTAAGGCGGATAAACCTGTTCGCGTAACTGAAGGTTTAAAATGTTTCAGGTGCGGCAGCAGCAACCATCTTGCGAACACAATGTTCATTGCACTGCCTGCAATGCTACATGTATGAAGTGCAATAGGAAGGGTCATTTCGCAAGAGTGTGCAGAGAGGGGGAGAATAATCAGGTAAAAATGGTTTGCAGCGGAGAGGAACACTCTCCTAAGTACATATTTCAAGTGAAGAATGTTAATAGAAAGATATGAATGATTTATCCCATACAACATAAGTATCCTGAATGTACCATTTTCTTGAACAAAAAACCCTTGGTTGTTTATGCTGATTCAAGTTCGCCATTTACTTTGATTAATCAAGGTGATATGAATGACTTATTTTCTATTCCTAGTCTTAATGTACTAGAATCTGACATATCTTCCATAAGTTATGCAAAAGAACCTATACACCTGGTGGGCATGGTAGAGATGTGCATAGATTTCAGGGGAAGATCCACTAGTGGTATGGTTTATATTGTAAAAGAAGGGTCAAACCAATTAGGTTGGCACCCACCAAACAGAGCTAGGGATCATGCTTGACCCTAATAATAAAGATCAAGTCTGCCTGTGAAAAGGTACTCAAAATCAAGTATCTGCCTTAACAGAGAATGAACGGAGAATTAGTATATCTGAGGGAGAAAATGTAAGCACGTCCAGTAATCCAGATATAGTACCAAATATCCTGTGGTCTAACGTTGCCTTAGAAGTAATTGGTTCATTAGGCCAGTTAGAAGCCAATAAGAAATTCATGTTCTTGCTCATCGACTACACTTCCAAGTGGATCAAGCACATGTTTGTATCAGAGGCAACAACAGGTGCCCTCATTGAATTTTGAAAAGATTAATTCACTAGTGAAGGTGTACCAGAAACCTTAGTCACTGGAAAAAATGTAGTTTTCTCTTCAAGCGAAATGGAAATGTTCATACAAACTTTAGGAATCAAACACAAAGGAACCAACATTGGTGCTTCTATAACCATTGAGTTAATTGCCAAGTCTCTTCAGATGATTATCAAACACATTCAATTTGCTCTTGACAACAATCTGGATGTTGACAAAACTATAAGAAATGGTATTTGGACATATCACACGTCTCCCATTGAGGGACTGAGAATCTCCCCTTTTTCCTCCTTCAGAGGGAGAGATCCATGGTTTTACAACAATCTGCATGGTACCACTCCTTGTTAGTTTCCTGTCAATAATCCTTGGCAGATGTTTTGTTAAATGTTTTGCTTTAGCTATAGGGGATGATATCTACGCTTTGCATGTAATGTTCCTATCTTTTTCATGTTTTATCTACCGGTGGAGATGCCTTTTCAGTCCCCTTTCCCCTTGGTTTCTATAAGGACGGTACTCTAGCATAGAATTAATTGTATATCTCTTCTAGTTGGCCCCAAGATGATCACACGCATTGTATTATTCTTATTATCTCCTTATGTTGTCGAAGGGAGATGTGTTGTAATTTTCCTTTCCTTTTTCCTCTTCCTGTTTTGGTACGTTCCTCCATGTTTTTCCCCCTCCCATTTGGTATTTTCTGCCAGAGCTTGCCTTAGAATGTTGGCATCCCTCTGGCAGTCTTGGAGAGTGGGTGACAGAAGGGGAACATCGTTTACAACGCGGTGTTTACACCGCACTACCTTAACAACGCTGCCATTACAACGCAAGTCGTTACTACAACTTGCGTTGGATGGCACTGTTGGTTAAGGAATATTGTAATTTTATATTCCAACACCTTCCCTACTGTTACGCGGACTGGTGTTGGAATATAAAATTATAATATTGCACAATCCACTCCCTCCAACGCAAGTCGTTGTAACGACTTGTGTTGTAATGGCAGTGTTGTCAAGTACCGCGATCTAAAAGATCGGGTTGTACTGACATACATCCGTGACAGAATAAAGCCTACTTTGACTTACCTCTGCTTCAAAGTTTCATCTTTTCAACAGTTTATTCCAGTGGTGCCAGCAAAAGTTCCACATTTCTCCTGACTGTAAATGGAGCGAGGGATCCACGAGTTTGGCAGGGCAGAAGCACTGCCCATTGATACTGGAGACCCTTAGACATTTATTATGAGTGGCCTTGACCAGTATCCCCTCTGAAGATCCTAATAGGATTGTAATTAGGCCTTATGTGGTTCTTCGAGATCTGCAGGCAGCTGCTGCCCCCAGTTCCAGCCCTCCTTTCTCTTGTTCAACAATGGGAGCTGGCAACACTCTGTTGGACCTTCAAAGCCCAGTCCTGACCCCTAAATAATCACTCCCAAACCCTGATCACCACCTGCTCTCCAGCTGACATCATTCACCTGCTCCGAGCAGCCAGATGATGTCAGTGGAGTTATACAAATGGAGGAAAAGCAAGTGGAAAAAAATTCCTGTATTCCTGGTTCTGGCTGGTTATTGCCCATTCTATGGATAAACCTTCCAATTGTTGGATTTTTCTGCTACTCTAAACCAAGATCAAGAAAACTTCCAGAGAGGGTTTAGTGTGCTATTTAGAGGAGGGTGGGGTTGGGATATGAGCCACACGAGTTTGCTGGATTAATATATGAACATCTGCGAAGAAGATCTAGGGAATGTGACTGTTTTATGTAAATAATTGTAGTTCTTGTTCGTTTTTTACTTTATCTTAACATTTATGAACATAACATTCATTGCTCTGAGAATTTAAACATGTTAGATGGTTCCCTAGCAGCAGATCTGCCACGGGAACAAAGTTTTGAATGATATTCTAATGCAACATTGCCTTAACTACCTACAGCAAAAGAGAGCGTAATTCATCCACTTTTTAGGTGTGATGACTTGTCATTATTATTTGTCAATTATATTTGACCGTATATTAATATTTGAGCCCCTAAGCTCATATAGTGCCTTGCTGAGACCGGAAACAAATTGTCTCTTTTTGTAAGCAAAGAAGCGAAACATCATTTTTAGCATCTAGGGGAAGCTTGACAATGTGCTTTTACTAACAGTAACCCGAGTGTCCTAAAATTGCTGCCGAAAATGCGGGAACTCTTCTGTGTATGTGTCTGCCATATCTACGTGGTATGACATTTTGCGCTTTGGTGATTTCTTGCAAATTTTATGTTTTATTAGTTATATTCTTACTTATAAAATTGTTGGTCACTCTGTTGTGGCCCCTAACTCATCGAATTGTGCATGGATAAAGCATTTAAAACTTCTACAGAGTCTGTGGTTATTACAGGAAAGGTAAATTGTTAAAATACTACTTATTATGCTAACTCCCTTTTCGATCTTTAAGACTTTTAACATAGGTGACAAGGATTGGTAAGTCATGGTTTACAGGTATAAGTCCTAAAAGGAAATTAAGGAACTGATAGGCTGTAAGCAGTAGCAGGCTTACTAGTTCAAAGTGTAAATGTTGAAGGGCCCAGGTGGGTATGGTAAATTGAGCTAGTGGTCCTGTGCGCCATCAATAACATTGTTTTTAAAAAAAAGTTTTTTTGTAGAAACTCGTGTGGCTATTTATGAAGAATTATTCATTTAAACCATTTCTATAATAAGAATACATTAATTTTTAACCATGTAGGCAATCATTACACATTAAATACAAAACGCTGTCATACAGACTAAAAACCAATCTCGTTCATACAAATAAAGTTAGCAGAAGTATTTGTAAACTTATCTCAGCTGTGAGCTGCAACAAAGCAGGAAGATGGCTGCCACTCACTGGATTATAAGGACTTCAGAATGTTTGAGTCTTCTATTCTAAGTTCTTTTTCATTGTTTGTTGTTGCTGCTGTGAGTTGCAATTAAAGAGATATGCATAATGTAGGTATCTGTGCCTTGTGAGAAAATTAAATTCCAATGCTGATGCAACTACATTATGGGGTCCATTAGGATGGCGGACGGATGCATGACTGCTGTACTGGAGGCGGCAGAAAATGCACCTCACCGTCCGCCAGCAGCGGGCTTTCCGTCCGCCATATTAGGAAGGTGAACTGGGCACATTTACCGTCTGCCGCGGAAAAACGTGAACCAGACCCCACGGCGGACGGAGCCAATCCAGCCTCACCGCTGTGTGGAATGATGTCCCGACCGTCCGCAATATTACATAGTCGGAAACAAACCAGAACACTGCAGTGGCAACACCTCCATCTCATAGACGGCGGAAGTAACACAACGGAGAGGGAAAGCAGTGCCTCGAGACCCACCACACGGACCCGACCGCCATGGACCCAGCCCTACACGCCTTGCTGCCCTGTTCGTACTACACTTCCAGCAACTCATGCACCTTCGTGGACGCCGCGTGGAAGGGCATGCTCAGACATGAGTCCCTTGCTCACTGCACCATCAGGATTCAAGCAAGCCGGGCCGAAGACGGCTGTAATGCCAGAAACCGGTCCCCGGAAGCTTGTTTCCTTTCCAGTAAAAGAATTGGCTTGGTAGTTTGGTCTGCCCTGTTCCCATGATGCACTGGGCCATGGACAGACTAATTTGCATGTAGCCAGGTTCTGGGCTGGGATGGTGCAGTGAGCTAAAAAACGGTGATGGATCAAGCCCTGGTCTCTTGACTGGGTACGAGTGTTCTGTTTAATTCAGATACTCTGTCCATCACCACCCCCTTTTCTGAATCGTTTTGTCCACCACAAGCGTGGAAGGGTATGCTCAGATGTGAGTCCCTTGCTCACTGCACCATCAGGATTCAAGCAAGCCGGGCCGAAGACGGCTGTAGTGCCAGAAACCGGTCCCCGGAAGCTTGTTTCCTTTCCAGTAAAAGAATTGGCTTGGTAGTTTGGTCTGCCCTGTTCCCATGATGCACTGGGCCAGGGACAGACTAATTTGCATGTAGCCAGGTTCTGAGCTGGGATGGTGCAGTGAGCTAAAAAACGGTGATGGATCAAGCCCTGATCTCTTGACTGGGTACGAGTGTTCTGTTTAATTCAGATACTCTGTCCATCACCACCCCCTTTTCTGTATCGTTTTGTCCACCACAAGCGTGGAAGGGTATGTTCAGATGTGAGTCCCTTGCTCACTGTACCATCAGGATTCAAGCAAGCCGGACCGAAGATGGCTGTAATGCCAGAAACCGGTCCCCTGAAGCTTGTTTCCTTTCCAGTAAAAGAATTGGCTTGGTAGTTTGGTCTGCCCTGTTCCCATGATGCACTGGGCCAGGGACAGACTAATTTGCATGTAGCCAGGTTCTGAGCTGGGATGGTGCAGTGAGCTAAAAAACAGTGCTGGATCAAGCCCTGATCTCTTGACTGGGTACGAGTGTTCTGTTTAATTCAGATACTCTGTCCATCACCACCCCCTTTTCTGAATCGTTTTGTCCACCACAAGCGTGGAAGGGTATGCTCAGATGTGAGTCCCTTGCTCACTGCACCATCAGGATTCAAGCAAGCCGGGCCGAAGACGGCTGTAATGCCAGAAACCGGTCCCCGGAAGCTTGTTTCCTTTCCAGTAAAAGAATTGGCTTGGTAGTTTGGTCTGCCCTGTTCCCATGATGCGCTGGGCCAGGGACAGACTAATTTGCATGTAGCCAGGTTCTGAGCTGGGATGGTGCAGTGAGCTAAAAAACGGTGATGGATCAAGCCCTGATTTCTTGACTGGGTACGAGTGTTCTGTTTAATTCAGATACTCTGTCCATCACCACCCCCTTTTCTGAATAGTTTTGTCCACCACAAGCGTGGAAGGGTATGCTCAGATGTGAGTCCCTAGCTCACTGCACCATCAGGATTCAAGCAAGCTGGGCCGAAGACGGCTGTAATGCCAGAAACCGGTCCCCGGGAGCTTGTTTCCTTTCCAGTAAAAGAATTGGCCTGGTAGTTTGGTCTGCCCTGTTCTTATGATGCACTGGGCCAGGGACAGACTAATTTGCATGTAGCCAGGTTCTGAGCTGGGATTGTGCAGTGAGCTAAAAAACTGTGATGGATCAAGCCCTGATCTCTTGACTGGGTACAAGTGTTCTGTTTAATTCAGATACTCTGTCCATCACCACCCCCTTTTCTGAATCGTTTTGTCCACCACAAGCGTGGAAGGGTATGCTCAGATGTGAGTCCCTTGCTCACTGCACCATCAGGATTCAAGCAAGCCGGGCGGAAGACGGCTGTAATGCCAGAAACCGGTCCACGAAGCTTGTTTCCTTTCCAGTAAAAGAATTGGCTTGGTAGTTTGGTCTGCCCTGTTCCCATGATGCACTGGGCCAGGGACAGACTAATTTGCATGTAGCCAGGTTCTGAGCTGGGATGGTGCAGTGAGCTAAAAAACGGTGATGGATCAAGCCCTGATCTCTTGACTGGGTACGAGTGTTCTGTTTAATTCAGATACTCTGTCCATCACCACCCCCTTTTCTGAATCGTTTTGTCCACCAAAAGCGTGGAAGGGTATGCTCAGATGTGAGTCCCTTGCTCACTGCACCATCAAGATTCAAGCAAGCCGGGCCGAAGACGGCTGTAATGCCAGAAACCGGTCCCCGGAAGCTTGTTTCCTTTCCAGGAAAAGAATTGGCTTGGTAGTTTGGTCTGTCCTGTTCCCATGATGCACTGGGCCAGGGACAGACTAATTTGCATGTAGCCAGGTTCTGAGCTGGGATGGTGCAGTGAGCTAAAAAACGGTGATGGATCAAGCCCTGATCTCTTGACTGGGTACAAGTGTTCTGTTTAATTCAGATACTCTGTCCATCACCACCCCCTTTTCTGAATCACAGGTACGCAAGCATGCAATACACACATACTATGCCACAGCATACATGAACACTGTTACCTGATCACACCAGCAGCATCGGATTAGCAACGAGGGCTCTAGGGCACTGCCCAAGGGGCCGGTGTCCAGTCCAAGCTGAGGGCTGCTTTTGTGGCCAGCCGTGGTGGACCGATTTGGGTGGTCCCTGCATTTGTAAACGACCGCCAGCGGCCCAGTGGGTGCCTGAGAGGCCTTCCTGTAAGTAAATGTGCGTTCATTGCCAAGCTCCCATCAATGGCAGAGGTGTCACTCCCTAACTCCTGCTGGGCCGGACCAGTAATATATGAATATTGAGCGGTGCAGGGGGCATGATCAAAACTCGCCTCACTTGTTGTCAGGTGCGTCCCCAGTTTGAACTAATCTGTGGTAGACAGGGCATGTTGAAAACACAAGAAATCCACAATGCAAGTACACTGACACTGACAAAGTACACAACATGAGTAACTGACTTAATTAAACATCACAAAGATAGCACTCTGATGTACCCAGGAGCCAGCCCAGCTGCCAGTACACATTGCAGAGCATGTTCATGAGAAGGTGCACAATCAAGGGGCAAGAAGCAGCACAGTTCCAGGCAGGGCAATGAGAGAGTGCAGAGCATGTCCATGAGAAGCTGCACAACCAAGGGCCAAGAAGCAGCACAGTTCCAGGCAGGGCAATGAGAGAGTGCAGAGCATGTCCATGAGAAGCTGCACAACCAAGGGGCAAGAAGCAGCACAGTTCCAGGCAGGGCAATGAGAGAGTGTAGAGCATGTCCATGAGAAGCTGCACAACCAAGGGACAAGAAGCAGCACAGTTACCACAGAGCCAGTGGCCAGAACAGAGCAGGTACATCTGAGGCAGCACAAGTGAGGGGCACATTGCATCCCATTACTTACAGGGCCAGTGCCCAGAACAGAACAGGTGCATCTGAGGTAGCACAAGTGAGGGACACATTGCATCATAACTCAAACAGTGGCAGTGGCTGAACAGAGCAGCTAAATCTGAGGCAGCACAAGTGAGGGACACATTGCATCACATTACTTACAGGGACAGTGGCCAGAACAGAGCAGGTACATCTGAGGCAGCACAAGGACATGTGTCGTACAGACAGTCCCATGGACAAGAACATTGCAAGGGTGGTTACAATCAACAGTCCAGACATCAAGTACAATGATATTTGAGTGATGGGAACTGCACCTCACAGCACAGAATCAGGTTGACTGTGGGACCTCGTAGCTTCGGACACAGTGGCAGGACCTGATACAGGAGTGTGAGAAGCAGCCACAGCTCCAGTGACTGACACATGAGCAATAGACCCTGACACGCGGCCAGGACCTGATACAAGAGTGTGAGAAACAGCCACAGCTCTAGTGACTGACACATGAGCAATAGACCCTGACACACTGCCAGGACCTGATACAGGAGTGTGAGAAACAGCCACAGCTCTAGTGACTGACACATGAGTGATTGACCCAGACACACTGGCAGGACCTGATACAGGAGTGTAAGAAACAGCCACAGCTCTAGTGACTGACACATGAGCGATAGACCCTGACACACTGGCAGGGCCTTTCCCTGGACACTGACCAACAAATACCATGCCAGCATCTGAGACATGAGATTGGACGACACACACAGTGTCAGTACTTGAAACAGGAGAGGGCACAACTGACATAGTGCTACTACATGAGGCATGACAGCGAACAACAGACACAGTGCCACTATCTGACACATGAGAGTGAACTACATCTGACCCACTAGGACCAATGAAATGATGAGCCACAGGGCTGAATGGGCCAGGAGGCAGGGTGGCTCTTGGAGCTGGGGACAGCTGTACTGGAGCGACATTGTGGTGGTCAGGTGTTACCGGTGTGTGTTTCAGTTTCTTTGGGATTTGGAAGGGCACCATGAACATTACTGGACTATTAAGTGGTGCGGGCTCATTTGAAATATCACCCATCAAAGGTGGATCATGTGCATGTGGGGGTCTGCTCTCTGGGGACATGTTGGAACCTGCTTGACGCTTGCTCTGGCCCTGCCTTCTGCCCTCTGGATCATGTGTAATGGGGGATGCAACAACAGTATACTCCTTCCTCTGCTTCACCAGGGTATGGATGGTAGTAGAGGTATGGGGGGCCTCCCCTCTGACCCATGTGGTTTATGGTCCTTCAGCAACACCGGCTTCAGGGGATGCATGGGTGATGGATGTCTGTCCTTGGTGGATGTCCTGTCCATGGGAGACGCCTTGGCCCTGTGAGGTGCCTGCTCTCTAGGAGTAGCCTTGGCCATGGGAGACGCCTTGGCCTTAGGAGATGTCTGTCTTTGGAATGTGCCTTATGTGTGGGCGGTGCTCTGTCCCTGGGAGGTGCCCTGTCCATTGAAGGTGCCCTGTCCTTGGGAGGTGCCCTGTCCTTGGGAGGTGCCCTGTCCTTGGGAAGAGCCGTGTCCTTGGGAGGTGCCCTGTCCTTGGGACGTGCCCTGTCTTTGGGAGGTGCCCTGTCCCTGGGAGGTGCCCAGTCCATTGAAGGTGCCCTGTCCTTTGGAGGTGCCCTGTCCTTGGGAGGTGCCATGTCCGTGGGTGGTGCCCTGTCCTTGGGAGGAGCCGTGTCCATGGGTGGTGTTCTGTCCTTTGCGAATGCCCTGTCCTTGGTCTGTGCCTTGTCCATGAGATGTGCCTTGCCCTTGTGAGTACATTTTGAGGGGGATGCCTGTATGTCCCGTGAATCTGTGCCCCCATCACCCCTTGAGGGTCCTGTGTATCATCTACAGGGTAGCTGATGTTGTGTTCTGTGAAAGATTTCCCTTTCCCAGGGGATGGTGTCTGTGGCCTCCGTTGCCTGCCTTGCTGCCTGTGCCTGCTTCTAGTTCAATACCCTGAAAATGATGCACGTTCAGAAGTGTCACTCTCCCCTGAGACAGTAAGTGGTGTGGATGGGGGAACTGAAGTAGAACCTTGTCCATGTGACTGTTGAATGGCTGCAGACACTGTGTTGGATAAGGACTGTACTGTCCTGTGGAGACCAGCAATATCACCATGCATCCCCTCCATGAATGCTACCACCTGCCCCTACTTCCTATCGTGGTCCAGGAATGCATTTATCATGTTTGTTTGCCCTACACACAGCTGTCGCAGCAGATCAACCGCCTCAGCACTAAAGGTAGTTTGTGTCACAGGGGCAGGGGCAGCGGTGCCTGCACCAAAGGCCACTCTGCTCCCCCTACTCTTACGAGCACAAGCAGTAATTTTTGCAGTTGGTGGCAGTGTGGGCCCAGTGTGCTGTGTACCGATTGAAGGTGTAGATTGTGCACTCCCTGTGTCTACCAACAGTGCTGACTCACCAACGCTGTCTGAAGATGAGGACGATGGTGTCTCCACATGTGAGTCCTCAGGGATAGTCCTGTCTCCCTCTCCGGGGCTGCTCTCTTCCATCTCAGTCTGTGTTTGTGTTGTCTCTGATCCGGATGCATTGCCACCACTTCCCTCCGTCGTCTGTCTGTCAGTGCCTTCGTCCAAAGCTGAAAGATAGAGATCAGAGGTATACCTAAGTGCCACACTCACTAACTGCAAATTACAAAATCCAAACTTCCTTGACTGCTGGACAACATGTCGCAGCAATCCTACACATGAACCACCCCTCCCAGACATCCTCATGTCAAATAATTAGTGGACCCTGTGGCACATGTACATGAAACAAACAGGGCAAGTGCATTTAGGCCACCATACATGTGATGCCATGTGACCACAGACATGAATGGCATGTCCTGGGCCCCTGCACTACAATGCAACTGGTATTTTCAGCTGGCTGACATGGATGCTGACTCTCACTCCGCTAATGACACCAACATGCAATGGCAGCACACCATATACACCATGGATGTCACTACTGAGTCTGACCAGCAATACATGCATGCACTCCCAAGTCACAAACCCATTCAGTGTGCTCATCGCTAGTTTGCTGCTGCTCCCCTCTCAACTGTGTGGACAGTTCAGGATGTGTCACAGCTATGATACGTAACATTAGAGGGGTCATGGTGCGTCGTGCAAGCTGGCCTGATCGGTCAATCAACCCCAGTGTCATCTCCGCCACATTCTTGCTGAGTCTGCAGATGTCGTCCCACCGCTTGTGGGAGTGTGTGTGTCTCCTGTTGCACACCCCACTGCCCGTACATCACGTGCTATGGCCCTCCAAACGACATTGCGATGGTGCAGCTTGACCTACCATAATGGGAGACAAGAGGGGGCAAGTCAGTGAACAGTTGGCCATTCACACAGATGGAAGGTACAGGTAACTGTCAGCAGCCATGCACAGTACAACATATGTGACTGAGGACAATATGGCATTAGTCCATCATGGAAAGCAGGTAAGGCACACACCCACAAGATAGCTGTGATCGGTCGTGACCCAGCACAGCCACAAGACTACACATGCCATGTTTGTGACCCCTTAAGATAACACTGCGCAGCATTGAGGTCAATCAGTCAGTGACAGAACCAGAAACACATCATAGCATGCCTGCCCTGCTGGGGCATACCCACACTGCCTCCCACAGAACACCGCCCAGATTGCAAACACCAAGAGTCAGGGACCACCTCATGCACACCAACATGTTCCCCACTGCACTTACCACCTGTCCTGGGGCACCGTAGAGCCGTTCATAGTGGCTGAGCACACCGTTCAAAAGGACCTCCAGCTCCTCTGCACTGAATGGACGGGACCGGATCTGTCCAACTCTCGCCATGGCAAGGTCCCGGACATTGGCACAACAGCAGCAGTTGGTGGAGTGGGCAGCAGCAGCAGGTAGAGGTGATGGGTGCAGGCAGCAGTTAGTGGAGTGTACAGCAGCAGCAGGTAGAGGTGATGGGCTCAGGCAGCAGTGGCTGGAAGCAGTGGATGTTTGGTGTTCAGACTCACACATTTATAGGGCCCTGAGCTGATATCAGTGGCACACGTCTGCAGCAATTGGTGTTCCCGGGCTGCCTCATTCAAAATGAGCCAATGACAGGCCCCGCTGTGGTGGTGCACGCCTTCCGCATTTTTGAAATTCGCTTACCCGTCCCGCGGTACCTGTTTCCATTGGCTGCATGTGCAAGGACCATCACGGTCACACACCCCCAACCACATGTGCGTGCTACCGCGATGGTGCATCATTTGAAAATCATCACTTGCTGGCATCGCAATGACGGAACATGCTTTCCGTGGGGATGGGGCAGGCTAGCAGATACATTAGAATGTGCAAGTGGCAATGGCAGTTGGTATCCCCCCATTCAGTTACATAGTGGTACCCACCGCCGTTGAACGGCGGTGAGTACCGCTGTCTGCATTGCGGGCCCCTGTACTGAATGGTCATGGGAGGTGACTCACCGCCGTGGAACGGCGGTGGGTACCGCTGTCTGCATGGCGGGCCCCTGGGCTGAATGGGCATGGGCGGTGACTCACCTCTGTGGAACGGGGGTGGGTACCGCTGTCTGCATGGCGGGCCCCTGGACTGAATGGGCATGGGCGGTGACTCACCACCGTGGAACGGCGGTGGGTACCGCTGATTGCATGGCGGGCCCCTGGACTGAATTGGCACGGGCGGTGACTCACCGTCGTGGAACGGTGGTGGGTACCGCTATCTGCATGGAGGGACATACCAACTGCCATTTCACAATGTAGATTTAAATGTTGCGGAAAGCCTGCCCCGCCCCCGCGGTATGCGTGAACCTCCATCGCGGTGCCGGAAACTGGATGAATTTGAAAGATGCACCCTAGCGGCAGCGCACACATGACCGCGCCGGTGTGTCCCCGCCATGGCACCCTATTCAACAGCCAATGGGAAACGCATTTGTGGAGGCTGAATGCAAGTTTTGTATTTGCGGCAGGCATGCACTGCCAGCGCGAGGCCAATTACTGCATGGTCAGGCACACATTCTGTGTTTGCAAGGGGACATGGGTGTCTGAGCAGGCACATGGTACCTGCCAACACATCATGCTGTGGCAAGGGCGCTGTCCAAGGGTGTCCATTGGCCACCATGATCATGCAACAGGGCAGGGCAAACATTGCAAGTTACCCAATAAGACCAGTGCTGAGTGCACATGTCAGGCCAGTGCACATCTGTGACAATGTAGTGATGTGGTGGCTCACATGTGACATGGGTTGTTGGTTGACATTTACACAGTTCAGTGTTACCATGGACCTGCAGATTGTGTTACATGTGAGTCTGTGCATGGTCGGTGCAACGACATGTGATGATGTGATGGATGCACTATGAATTTGTTGCTGTGTGATGTATGCTTGATGGATTGCCCTCTCACGTGTCCTTGTTCAGCTTATGCTAGTCTAGTCAGAGGTGCATGACCTCATGGACTGTGTATTTATGTATTGGCATGGTGCAGCTCATAGATTGAGGCCTGTGGGGATGCAGATCTACACATGAGGTGTATGTTGCACAATCAAGGCTGTCTGTGCTACATGTGGAAACGTGCCTTTGTGCATACACATGGCTGTGACGTCATTGTGGGGATGTCAATGTGTTGCAAGTCTACAGCTGTGCTATTGTTGTGTGCCAGGGCCTACCCACATGTAGTCTGTGGTACCATCACTGGTGATGTCAGTCATTGTTATTGCTGTGTCTGTCATGATGACAAATCTGGTACAGCTGTGTTGTGTTTACAATTGACATGTACTACCATCCTAGGAGGGCTCCGAATGTGCACCGTCCATACACTGTGCTGGAGGACATTGTGGACGACGAGGTGATACACAGATTCCGCTTGGACCATCCCACATTGCAGATCTTGGTTGCCCAACTGGAGCCCCACCTGCAGCCATGCAGGGAATATACCAGGGCAATCACACCAACTGCCAAGGTGATGGCGGCACTTCACTTCTTCGCTACTGGCACTTTCCAGCACACAATTGGTACAGCCGGGGGGATGTCCCAACCCATGTCTAGTGTGGTACTGTGTGATGTCCTGGCAGCCATGATGCTGTTTAAGGATGAATATATCCATTTTCCAGGGGCAGCGGAATTGCCAGCTGTGAAGGCTGATTTCTACGCTCTGGGTCTGATTCCACATAAGGTGGGTGCCATTGATGGCACACATATTGGTCTGGTTCCACCACAGGCACGTGAACACATTTATCGTAATAGGAAGCATTCCCACTCCATCAACGTCCAAGTAGTGTGCCAGGCCAATCAGATCATCTCGCATGTGTGTGCCAGATTTCCAGGCTCTGCACATGACTCACACATCCTGCGGAGCAGTATTGTGCCCCGACTGATGGCGAATATGCATCCGGAACGTGGCTAGCTTGTTGGTGAGTTGTCAGTGTCAAACACTGTGTTGTATATGTGCCCTGCTGTCCCTCCCACAGTGGTAATGTTGAATGTGCCTCTCCACCTCTCCCATAGGCGACTCTGTGTATCCGAACCGCCCATGGTTGTTGAGCTCAGTACGGAATCCCACTACCCCAGGCGAACAGCGATATAATGTGGCACATGGGGAGACACGTCAGGTGGTGGAGCGCACATTCGGGCTGCTGAAGTCAAGGTTCCGCTGCCTGGACAAGACCAGAGGGGCCCTGCCTTACTCACCTGCAAAGGTCTGCAAAATCGTGGTTGCCTGCTGCATGCTCCACAATCTGGCCCTGCGCAAGGGGATACTCCTGATCCTGGACCCTGCAGACCAACAAGTAGCTCCGCATGCTATCCCACCCATGTCCAGTGATGAGGATAGTGGAAAGGAGGAAGGTGTGGACCAGAGACGTCAGCTCATTGAGCGCTAGTTCCCTTGAGTGTGGGTGTCAACGTACGGTGTTGACATGGTATGCGGGAGGGATGGTTGGTGATGATGTCTGGATGTGTGTTGTGACCGCTGCCTGTGGTTGGCTCTGTGCTGGTTGCAAATGTGTGTGGGACATGGTAGTCCTGCACGGCTCACAAATGGGTATGTTGTGACTGGTGCAAATTGTGGAGTGGATAGATAGCACTGCCGTGAAATGCGGTGTGGTGTGAAGGCTGTGATGCAGTCTCCTGACATGTGTATGTTGTTCTCTTGTTGTCCCTAGGTTGCTTCATTTTCACCATGAGTACAGACAGCCATTGTTCCTTGGACATGGTAACGTTTACATCATTGTACACCCTGTGATTAGAACATGGAGTACACATAGACATGAGTGTTTCAAGGGTGTTTATTTACAATGGTGGCAGTGTTGGTGGAGTGCATATTTACAAGATGGGTGGTGGGGATCAGCAAGTTGAAAGTCATGGAGGATGAGAACATTGTGTAGAACCCACATTGTTGTGGGAACCCAGTACAACAGATATATGCGATGGCCTGGGGGAGGATAGTCAGCAGAGTGAATCACAGGCTCAGGGTATGGTAAAGTCAGCGCTTGCTCCTCGTCTGGAGGCTGGCTGGTGCTTTGCCACTGGTTTCACCTGGCTGTTTCCTCGGACGTCCCCTCTGTATTTTTGCTGGAGGGGGGATTGCTGGGGGGGGGGCAGCTTGCTCGGGGGCCACATCCCTCTCCGTGGCCTCAGGGGATGTTTGTGGAATGACATCCTGCAGGTCACTGGGGGGAGGGGGAGGTGGTATATGGCCTGCAGGCAGCTCCCTCCGAGACACTGCTTGCTGCCTCATGATGTCCACCAGTTGTGCCAGCCTGTTGTCGATGGACCGCAACAGCTGCCGGTGCTCCAGTGTGTCTTGGCGTGCCTGTGCCTGGGAACGCTCATAGATGTCCACAACCCTGTTGATAGCATCCAGGGCCTCAGCACCACAATTGGGTGGGTGTTGCTGGCCACCTGCCCTGGCACCTGCCCTCCTGTTCAGAACCTGTTGCCTTACCTGGGTCCTAGCCCGGATACTCTCCCTGCTCTCCTGGGATGTGGAGGGTGTTTCATTGTCTGATTGGTCTGGGAGGGTGGCACAGGGAAGACTTGTTGCAGTGGTGGTGGTGGTAGTGGCAGTGGCAGTACAGGTCCCGACGGCAGGGGCCACTGTTAGTGTTGTGGTCAAGGTGGTGGTGACAGCAATGTCCTGGGACCGTGAAGGCACTGGCTATACTGGTGTACTGGCTTCATCCACAGCATCCGAGGCATCAAGGCATCTGCTCCAGAGAGTACATGGTCTCAGGGGGTGCCTGGTGTTGCTGGTTGCTGACATTTCCTGACAGTTCACGATCACCTGTTGTTCAAAGGATAGAGAGTCATTGATGTGTACTGCACAGGTTGGTTGTTGTGACAATTGGGATGTCATGTCATGCAGCACAAGATTGACAAACTCATCACATTGTTGTGGTACACAGTACTGGGCATCATGACGGGTTAGGGTGGCATACGCCACTTGGCTAGGTGTCACACTGTGCTTGCCCCTCACCCAGGTACATCCCTCCCTGTGAAGATGGCTACCTGCCTGTAACTTTGGTGAGGCTAGCACATGGTGGAGGGACTCCATCTTGCTGGGCTGTGGGTGGAGGGGGACTGTTGGGAGTTGTAGTGCTGGCCCCTCACCCAGGTACACCCCTCCCTGTGAAGATGGCTACCTACCTGTTACTTTGGTCAGGCTAGCACATGGTGGTGGGACTCCATCTTGCTGAGCTGTGGGTGGAGGAGGCCTGTTGGGAGTTGTAGTGCTGGCCCCTCACCCAGGGACACCACTCCCTGTGAAGATGGCTACCTACCTGTAACTTTGGTGAGGCTAGCACATGGTGGAGGGACTCCATCTTGCTGGGCTGTGGGTGGAGGGGGACTTTAGGGAGTTGTAGTGCTGGCTCCTCACCCAGGTACACCCCCCCTGTGAAGATGGCTACCTACCTGTTACTTTGGTGTGGCTAGCACATGGTGGAGGGACTCCATCTGGCTGGGCTGTGGGTGGAGGGGGACTGTTGGGAGTTGTAATGCTGGCCCCTCATCCAGAGACACCCCTCCCTGTGAAGACGGCTACCTACCAGTAACTTTGGTCAGGCTAGCACATGGTAGAGGGACTCCATCTTGCTGGGCTGTGGGTGGAGGGGGACTGTTGGGAGTTGTAGTGCTGGCCCCTCACGCAGGTACACCCCCCTGTGAAGATGGCGGCTACCTACCTGTTACTTTGGTGTGGCTAGCACATGGTGGAGGGACTCCATCTTGCTGAGCTGTGGGTGGAGGGGGCCTGTTGGGAGTTGTAATGCTGGCCTCTCATCCAGAGAAACCCCACCCTGTGAAGATGGCTACCTACATGTAACTTTGGTCAGGCTAGCACATGGTGGAGGGAGTCCATTTTGCTGGGCTGTGGGTGGAGGGGGACTGTTGGGAGTTGTAGTGCTGGCCCCTCACCCAGGTACACCCCTCCCTGTGAAGATGGCTACCTACCTGTAACTTTGGTTGTAATGCTGGCCCCTCATCCAGAGACACCCCTCCCTGTGAAGATGGCTACCTACCTGCAACTTTGGTCAGGCTAGCACATGGTGGAGGGACTCCATCTTGCTGGGCTGTGGGTGGAGGGGGACTGTTGGGAGTTGTAGTGCTGGCCCCTCACCCAGGTACACCCCTCCCTGTGAAGATGGCTACCTACCTGTAACTTTGGTGAGGCTAGCACATGGCGGAGGGACTCCATCTTGCTGGGCTGTGGGTGGAGGGGGACTGTTGGGAGTTGTAGTGCTGACCCCTCACCCAGGTACACCCCTCCCTGTGAAAATGGCTACCTACCTGTAACTTTGGTGAGGCTAGCACATGGTGGAGGGACTCCATCTTGCTGGGCAGTGGGTGGAGGGGACTGTTGGGAGTTGTAGTGCTGGCTGCTTAGCTACATGCGACCCAGGAAATGGTAGTTGCTCCGTGTGTGGGTGGTCATGGTGGATGCTTTTGGCCCTGGCATTCACACATTTGGATGTATGTGTGCTCAACATGCATGGTGTGGGGCCTAGGCGGAGTATCTTAGCAGTTGTGCAAGGCAGTACTTGGCATTGTGATTGTGGTCATTAGGTTGTACTTACCAGCCTCAATTCCCTCAGCTATTCCTTCCAGGCTGTCCGGGTGCAGTATTCCAAGCACTTTCTCCTCCCATTCAGTGTATGGTATTGGCTGGATGGGACTGCCGGCGCCAGTACTTCTTGGCCCGCTCGCGGTTCTTGGCTCTGATTGACTTCACCTTTGCCTTGAGGTCGTGCCACCGCCTCTGGATGTCTCTTTTGTTGCGTGGTGCGGTCCCTGATGCGTTCACTCTGGTGACTATCCTTTACTACATTTTGGTTTTGTTGGCCAGTGTGGTCCGTTGTACAAGGGTTCCAAACAGGTTGGGTTCTACACGTAAGATCCCATCCACCATGACTTTCAAGTCACTCTCTGTGAATTTAGGCTGTTTCTTGTGGGCCACGGTGTGTGCTGTGCAGGGTGTTGAGGGTGCAGGTGTGTGGTTTGTTGGGATGGTGTTGTGGTAGATGGTGAGGTCTGTGTGTTGATGTGCAGGTTGTTGTGTGGCTATTGGTGTATGTGGTGCTGTGCACTGCTGTGTGCCTCTTCCTCTCAGTTCTGCTGTGATGCAAAGGATTGTGGGGATGAGAGGGGCTCCTTTTATTTTCTTCTTTGTGGCTGTGTCCCAATGGTATCTTGCAGTCAGGTATGTTGTGGGTGTGGACCCTTGCCTGTCAGGTGTTCCACCATGGGGGTGTGTTTTTGATGTGGGTTATTGGGGGAGGGGTGTGTTCATGGTAAGTTTGGGTCCTGATTTGCTGGATTGCATGGTACCTTGCAGCCGCCTTTTTTTTCCAGTCAGACCGCTGCGGGGAATTCGCTTTGGCCCTTCCGCTGTTACTTACATTTGTCGGTGTTATTTTCCGCGACGGTCATGGAGGGGGGATCTTTACGTTGCCCTGGCGGTGCTATCCTAATCGTGCGGCCGGTCACTCCGCTGCACGGTCGGCGGTTAGGCCTATTTCCGCAGCCACTCCATCCGCGGCAGTCGTTTTTTTCAATGGTTCTGTCCGCGGTTGGCGGTCTTTGGTGTCATCCGTCCTCCGCGGACAGGTTTTCTATGCTTCCGTCCGCGGTCAGCGATCTTTGGTGACATCCGTCCGCCGCGGTCAGGTTTTGATGTAGGGGAATCCTAATTGCACCGCCGGTTTCCCCACGGTGTGGTCGGACGGTCAATTTCCGCGGGACTGGCGGTCAGGACGCTTTCCGTCCGCCATCCTAATCGGCCCCTTAGTCTGTTTTAAACAGCACAATACAGAATTGAAACATTTATAAATAAAGAGCCATCTTTGACAAAGTGTAGTTGCCAAATCAGTTCATATGAGAGATGAGTAAGGTAGTACACAAACCATTAACACTTTTAAATCAGGAAGAAGGTAGATTTGACTAGACTCGGTTGATCTAATCTCCAGTATTCTTTTAGTTGCCTGTTGTGGGATTTTAGTGTAAATAGAGTCTACGTCCTAGGACTAGAAGTTTATCAGACGTTTTGGGACAATTACTATTTGTAAGCACTGAATTCACTATTTCCATTACCATCTATGGGTCAACCAGATTTGAGTTTGAAGACTTTCGGTAAGCACTGAGACTGGGTTCTCGCGTCACGGGTTCTGGGCCCCTTTTCAGATCAAGCACTTATGGGGACTTCCACCTTATGCCTGGACCTACCTAAGAGGTGGAAGATCCATCCTGTAGTACTTATATCCCAAGTCGAGACTGCTTTATCAGAACCATCTAAGGTACTGCCACCAGTTCTAACAGTCAAGGACAACTGGGCTCATGCTTTTCCTTTTCTGCCTTTTTTTGCAGGGTTTCAGCAAACATAAGCATGGATTATGGTATCATCTGTAAATAAATCATATTTCCAGGTGACTGTAGCATGACCATTGCAGCTTTCCAATGATTAGTGAACAACAGATCTGACATGGTCCTTTTAGAATTGCTATGGGGGGTGACTAACGAGACACATCTGCCCTGATGCGAACCACAGATTAAGTACTAAAAGGGTCGAACAATGGACATTTTAAACATACAATACTAAATGCATGGAATCATATAGGAAAGAGTTGTCCTCTATGTTTCAGTTGGTTCAGCTTGGGCACTTTCATTTTTTTATTGCCAATATTTTCAGTTAACATTCCAATTAACTTTCAATAAATCTGAATTTGTATTTCTGCTTGAATTTTTGGATGTGAGAACAAGATAAAACATATTTTCAGCACTAAGATGTTTGGGCTACACATACTGGACAAACTCAAACAATAATTATAACAATTTTTGTGTACTCAAAGAAACCTCCATTATTGAAGCCATGGTAGCGAATCAGTATGTGCATAATGTACATGTAAGGCAGCTTACAATATAAACAGTTTCTGAAATTGGCACTCCTTGCCAACACTCCACCAGTGCAAAAAATCCTGCTCAACTGTAATTGTTCTGACCAGTCTGATTTGCCCACACAGGGACTTATTTATAGTTTGAAGGACAGGGTGCACCATCAAAACTTAGCTGGTATCTTTTCTGCATTCTTACAAGTGTCATAGGCTATAATGCCCTTGTAATACATTGAATATGATATATCTGCTGCATTTGTGACAGAGTATCCCATCCGTCTAACTCTAAATAAGGCCAAGAGTCTCGATTTGCCTGACAACCGCTACCCCACTTTCCTGTCACTGTAGAGAAGGAGCAAAGCAGAGGACAGAAATTTAGTGCTTTTACAGAACAGAGCATCATGAAAACAATCACAACACTCCCTTGAAAAGGCCAATGTCTTTGTAAAAGTACTCCTTGAAACAAAATCTGTCCACAAATCAGACTTATGTTGTGGAAGGCCAAGGTTTTTACAAACAAAGAAGATCATCTAAGTGTATTTGTTTCTAAGAAAATTGCACACTTTAAAAAATTGCTTTCTTCATAGTCATGATGTTGCTAACAAGAGGAGCATTGTGTTGAAGGCCTGTAGCCCAATCTTTGAGGCAGGTGTGGTCTGCATGGAAGAGTCTCTGACAGGCTGTGAGCCTTTGCAGTATGATACAGGCAAAGATGGATCTACCCTGATTTATCAGGCCAATTACTGGCCTGCCAAGGAAATATATCAACTGGATTGGGGGTTTGCCAAACAAAATTAAAAATAACAAACATGGAATAAATGATGGGGAGCCGGGAACTGCAAGGCTGTAATTCCATCGCGGTGTTTCGGTAACATCATAAACAGCGAGGCTGAAGGTCGGTGCCATTTGTCACTGTCACCCGCGTCGAGACAGCGCTGCAGCACAGGAGCGCAATCAGCTACTTATTTCTACAAGAGAGGATGTGAAATACAGGCCATTATTTAAGCTACTTACTATTTTTGTTCATTCCCTCAGCTCTTTCCAACAATCTCACAACTCTTTCACTGTAGGCTCTTCCCTACCTCTTCCACACCACATTATATTAATAATTTCATTTTGCTAGCTGCATGTTCTGTGACTTGTTAACAGACTTTTTTCTAATGTTCATCATGTTTTTTTCTAGTTTTTCAGTTTATTTTAACTTGCATGCGAAAACACCACCACTTAGGAACCCGGCCGTGGAAGGCGAGGCCGCACCCGATGTGGGCCCGGGACAAACGCCACCCGGGGTGGGAAACACACTCCTTCTTTCCCGTCGCGAAGCCTGCGAAAAAGGGGTGATATAGGGCAAGCTACGACACCCCCATTCCGGGGGCGAGTTTGCTAGCTGCCGGGGGAGTTAAATAAGGGGCGCGGGCCCAGAGAAATCACTGAACCCCCCCTCCCCCCCCCCCGCAGAGAAGAAAGTGAAGGAGACTCACCTGTGCAGTCAGCGATGCTGTCGGAAGCAAGGCCCAAACCAGGCGAGACGGCAGCAGGAACTCAGCATGCCTTCAGCGACGGGAAGTGGAAGATCCCATGACCATCGCACGTCTTTGGGCCTTCGGCTTGGAAGAAGAAGGCAGACCAGACACGGCGGCGGGAGGCACTCACCGTGGGGCTAGCGGATACTGGAAAGCTGGAGCAGTGTGGAGTAGAGGCTGCAGCCAGCAGGTTCCCCCCCACCCAGGGAAATTGGAATCTGGTGAGGCGGTAACGAGGATGGCCACTACAGCCTGCAGTGTCATCGAGGAGCTGCCAGTCGGAGGTTTAACTGCATCTACAAGGGCGGGGCCGGAAGCCAGGATTCAAAGGGGCAGGAGCTCGGGACATGGAAGGGAGACAAAGGAGCTGCATACGGCTAAATTTCCGAAAGGTGGGAGGAAGGCTCCTGGATCGGGAGCAGCTGAGCGAGGTACGCAGCTGACGAGACGGCGGGCCGGCAGCTAGAAAATTAAAGGGGCAGGAGCACGGGGCCGTGTTTAAGAGAGGCGAGAGTCAGTGCATGGCCTGGCTGGCCTTCACAGGATATTGTCAGCCTATTAGACAGTGCAAGAGTGGGATAAACCGCCTCAAGGATTCCCTTAACATTAAAGGGAAGCGGTTGATAGCCATCATTTGGTAGACCTCATCAACAAGGGCACAGAGTTCCGTGTGCAAGTGGGGCGGGGTTGGCAGCAAACTGTTATAGGGGCAGGACCCCTTATCATTAAAGGGAAGTTGTTGGTGTAGCCAAATACAGGCTTAACACAATACAACCCAACCGGATTGCGAACCTCACGGCAGCAAGCTTTTAAAGGGGCAAGAGCCCTAGATATAAAAATAAGTTGCTTTTTGTGCCAGACACGGGAATCCCCTAACAAAGGTTCATGCAACTGAATTGGGAACTTCAATGAGCTGTTTCAGAATGGAGTAACTGTTCCGAGCAGAGCTGCACACGGAAAGGAGAGCAATAGCAGAGAAAATACGGGCAGCCTGGGCAGGACATCTTGAAAAACCAGGCAAAAGTTGGGTTATATGCCTCCCCGCAGAAGAAAGGCAACAGCTTACCAGCGGGGTGGCCGGACGACTTGGGGGCCACAGAAGAGAGGCAAGACTACCAGCATGATTCAGGGAAACACAAGGGCAACAAGAGCCCCCCAGAAAAGGTTTGAAGAGACAAAGGGAAGACGCAGGGCTAGAGATGGGTGCTGATCTGCAGGCCATGTTGGGAGAGGCCAGGGCCCTGGTAGCCCTGAAAGGGAAAACATGGATGGACCAGCAAATCAAAGGAGGGGCCCACGGGAAGGGAAAGAAGCCTAGGCAGGCACCCTCCATGGCACTGGTGCCTAACACACAAGGAAACAAGGGGCATGCAGCCAGAACAGCGGCCCCTAAAAAAAGCGCCAACAATGGATCCAAGGATTGCAAAATGGGGAAACCAAGGGGCAATGAAACAGCAAGGCCCAGGACAGGAGGGAAAGGACTAGATCTCAGAGATGGTGTCCAGCTCGGACACTGAGGACAGCAGCAGCGATGAGGGGTCTGTGGCCACGGGAATCACGGAGAGGAAAGAGCAGCACGACAGACGATGGCTACATAAATCATTGCACACAAAACGCAAAGGGAAGGCTCAGAAGGGGGCAGCACGCTGTAGCAGTGGGGGGCGAACCAGGGCAAATAGCGAACCTGGGAACACAGCGAGGGGTTAATGATCTAGCAACGAGGGAGCCCTGGACGCTACAACCTCCACGGCAGGCAGGGAAAAGAAGTTACCAACAGGGCTTTGAGGGACACGCTTGGGGACAAGGACAGGCCCCCCCTTGGCTTGGTTGCCCTGGTGGCAGTGGCACGGGGCAAGACCCCAATGGTACACCACAAATGGGGGAAGCCAGGGGCCTGATAACAGAGCAAAGACAGGGGGAGTCCGAAGAGCACACTGGGCGAAGTTGAGGAGAACCCCCAAATCCGGCCATGGAAACTGGCCCCAAAACTCAAAACATGGGGTGGCGGACCCCGGGGGCACCACCACAGGGGCAGGAGGAGCAGGGGCAGGCCCAAATCCAGACCCACAGGGTAAACCTGACAGTGAATACATACACCCCTCCCCGGGGGACCCCCGACAACCACGAAACTCCTAGGACTAATCAGCCTCAAGCCCCAGGCAGTGAAGGAGAGGATCTGGTGAAAAGAATTTATAGATATTTTCTCGTTGCTAGAAGTGCGCCAAGCAGGCATAGACCTGACAGCACAGGACAAAAAAGACGACAACAGGAGAGACAGATGTAAGCCCAGGGTAGAAAGGTCCATGGAGAATTGGCTGAGGGCATTTATTAATAATACAGAAATTTCTAAAGCGCGAACAGCTACCTCGCAAGGAGGTGACCCGGCGCCATGTGAGCTGCTTAAAGTAAACAATAAGTAAAGCCGGTGGATCAGATCTTTTAATTAAAAAGCCAAGTTTTTAAATGTTTCCTGAAACCAATCTCTGATGTTGCCGACTGAATGGCAGGCGGTAGGGCGTTCCACAGTTTCACCGTGTTTGCTGAAAAGGTCCTGCCTCCCAAACGTGCCTTTCTGACTCGTGGGACGTGTAGCTGGAGTAGGGAGTTTGACCGTAAGAGTCTCGCCTGTTCATATCTAGGGAGTCTTGCTTTAAGATAGCTAGGACAGGTGCCACGGAAAGCTCTAAAAGCCAGTGTTAGCGCCTTAAATTTAATTCTGCTTGCCACCGGAAGCCAGTGCAGCTCGCGCAAATGCGGAGAGACATGCTGTTTAAAAGGAATATGTTTTATCAGCCTCGCAGCCGCATTCTGCATGGTCTGCAGACGTTGAATCAAATATTTGGGTAGGCCCAAATATAAGCCATTTGCATAGTCCAGCTTCGAGGTGACCATCGCATGGACTACCATTTTTCGGCAGTCTTCTGGAAGCAGCACAAGGAACTTGCGCAAACTCCTCAGCTTGCTCAAGCACCCTGTTGTCACTTGCTGAATGTGGGCAGAGAAGGCCAAGCTCTCATCCCACATTACCCCCAAGTTTTTAGCCTTTGTGCTGGGGGAAGGTGCAGGGCCCATCTCAGATGGCCACCACAGATCCGGGGAAGGGCGAAGGCCTTTCCCAAAAAAGATCACCTCCATCTTGCCAGCATTCAACTTTAATTTATTGGTGTTCATCCAGCTGGCTACATCGCGGAGGCACCCTTTAAATTTACCGAAGGCTGCCTCTGACACTTCTAAGTAGGGGAAGACGAGCTGGGTATCGTCTGCGTATGAGATTGCCGTGACCCCCCATTTGGCAATCATAGTAAAAAGTGGTGCCAGATAAATATTAAAGAGTAGCGGGCTAAGTGCCAATCCCTGAGGGACCCCACACCCCAGTCACTTAGGTTTAGAGGAAAAAGAGCCCAACGCCACCTTCTGTGACCGGTTGGTCAAATAGGAGTGAAGCCACCCAAGTGCTTTATCCTGAAGGCCAATGTCCTCTAGGCGCTGCAGAAGTCTGCCGTGGTCAACCGTATCAAATGCGGCCGATAGATCCAGGAGCACCAGGTGCCTAGCATGTGTGTTCATTGAAAAATTCCCACGGAGTGCAGCGGCACTCATTTTATATGATCGGAAAGTGCACAACGCTCAACAACAATACAGGGGGACGCATGGTTGAGATACGATGAGGGCTTCATGGAAAAGATGCAGACGTGGCAGGTGATCGAATGGGATTTCCAGGACTTGGAGGGGTTCACCACCCACATGGCAGCTGCCAGAGAGGGGGTCTGCATGGGGTGAACCAATTTTCGTTGGAGAATATGAGTGTCAAGGACAGGCTTTCAAGGGTAAGCACCACAGCGGTGGCAAAACTGGGAAGGCATGTTGGAAATTTTACAAAGATGACTGTAAGTGGGGTGCCACCTGCAGGTTCAGGCACGCCTGTGGGTCATGCGGCAGAAACCACCCCACCACACACTGAAAGCAGGCTCAAGGGACAGGGGCTGTCTAAGAAAAAGGGGGCACAGAAAAGTAGGGAACAGGCATCTCCGGCAAGGGGCAGCGGAAGTGCGGACTGGTGACACACACCACCCACCCCTACAAAAGTAAGCAAACCATTATATTTATTAGGACGTTACCCCAGGACACAGGACAAACAAAAGTTAGCTGAGGGCTTCACAACAGGTTTCCCATCCCTTACAAGGGACTCAGGCGTGTCAGGGAGAGTAAAACACTTGAAATCAATATGAGACGACCCAGAGGCAGAAGCACAACTGGGAAGGGTTGCAGGCCCTGTCTCCCCGCCCCCCACTAGAGGATTTGGGGTATCCCCACTGGCCGTGATACCCAAAAAGGATGCAGGCCTCCAACAATTATCAACTGCTCCTCGTGGTGCGGGAAGCTATCGGGGAAGGTGGCAAACCGGACGCGGGGTGATCCACCTGGGGGGGGAATGACCTGGCAGCCATAGGTAGGAGAAGGCCTAGCCAGGGTGGTGCTCCCATCAGAAATAAGAGTGCATAGTTCAGGAAGGGGGGCATTAGATATGGGGCAGTGAGACAATAAACATCACCATGGCAAAAAATATGTAGGGCCAATGGCAGGGGTTTCATGAGACACGAGTTAATCAACTTTAGGTCTCCGGGCTACCACCTGGAGGACGGAGTATACCTGACAGGGGTAGGGATGGATATGTTACGGCTAAACATTGTAGGGGTACTCGAGCAGATAGCTTTCTCATGAAATAAAGGAGCAAATGAGCGAGGAGGGGGCTCCCTCCGGTCGGGGAACCGTATGTAGCGTAGCAGAAGAAACTTACCAAAAGAAGACAGAAGAGAGATAAAAGTAACAGTGGAAGATGGAAGGCTCACCCAGGGGCCTTGGGATGCCTCATGGCAGGGGTACTGAGGGAGCGGAGTGTCAGGGTGCAGCCTCAGGCAGAATAGATGCAAGACTCACACAGGGTCTTTGGGATGCAACACGGCAGGGGCCCCGGATGAGCAGCGAGGGGCCAGCAAAGGGTCCAAGAGAAAGCGGAATGGAACTTGTGGACCAGGCAGGGCTTAAAGGACACCCACCCATTTCGGTAACAAGTGGAAGCCTGGAACCGTAAAAGCATGGGCCCAGATGCTTGGCCCCTCCCACCAATAGATTGTCTGGGAGCGCACATCAACAAGGAGTGGACATTTATGAATTGCAAAGACAATGAAAGTATGCGTTATCATGGATATTGTGAAGAACCAATGAATTGCAAATGTATAACCATGTTATGTTTGAATAAACTGCAATCTTTTAAGGGACCATAGCAAGTTGTCGAGGGGTGTAATTTGAGGTAAGGGGACGCATTTAAAAGGTGAGGGTAGGAGGAGGTGTGACTCGCCCCTGGGAGGGGCTAGAGGTGACAATGTACTCTACAACTATGAACACTCACAAAAACAAACAACAATCAAAAGAGGATTCAGACACAGTCAACAAGGAAAACCATACGTAACAAGCATTGTCAACGCCAATGTGAATGGCCATTTTCTAAGTGAAAGCGTATTTCATCAGTTGAGTCTGTGCTCCTGGTCGTGTGGATGATGGGGTGAATGTGGCAACACATAAAATATTGGGGAGATGAACACCATTAACAGATGAGTCAGTGCATGCATGGGGGAATGAGTGAGTGAATGCATGTATTATTAATGGGTGAGCAAACCAATGGATAGTCTGTTGAATCAGTGAGCAAATAGATCGATGCAGACAGGTTCCATTATTTTTGTAGGTAAAGGCCTCAGGAGAAGTGATAATGTGATTCAAATTCATAGAATTCCTAATATTGCACCAGGCCAAGCATTAAACCAAGGTTGTACACATCATGCTAATAATGCCTACATTATGTTAAGAATCACCAACAATATGTTCACTTTGATGACCCTCATGATATGGAAGCTAAAGACATTAGGTCAGAACTCCATTCTCTACAGCTCGACCTTATTAACCAAGGCTCCACTCACAGACTTGGCCACCTCTTAGACCCTATCTTTGGTAACAACTCTGGAGTACTTTCTACTTCTCCGATTCCAGTCCCCTGGTCCGATTATTCCATCATTCCTTTTTTCGTTCAGCTACCTGAGGCTGAAACTAAAAAGGATTCTGAGCACCGCTACCGGCGTCGGAGGTGGAAACTTTTCTCTCAGGAAACTTTTAATGAATTACTGGTGTCAGAAGGTCCTTTAGGAGCCACAGACTGTGAAACAGCTTACAATCACCTGCAGAACCGCATTCTAAGAGCCCTTGACAAAACCGCTCCTATTCAGAGTGGGAAACATGCTAAAAACGCTAGGAAAACTGCCCAGTGGTATACCTCTGAACTTCAGATGATGAAATCTGCTTGTAAAAAATTAGAGCGCGAATGGCGTGCTAACTTTTGCCCTATTATTAAAACTCAATATAAAAAAATGCAAAAGGAATACTATAAAAAAATACGCACCTCCAAAGCCGGGCACTACAAAACCCGCATTGATGATGCAGATAGCTCCTCTAGGGAGCTCTTTAAAATTTTTAAAGAGATCTCTGTACTCTCTAATGACAATACGTCCTGCAACGACTCTGTGGAAACTTGCAATAAAATTGCAAAATACTTCGCTGGGAAAATCACGGACATTTATGCCAACTTTTCTGGCAACTTGACCTCTAGCCATGATTTTAAGGAAAGCATTGAGACTAGTTTTGTAGAACCCTGCTTACACTGCTTTTCGGTTCCCCCCTCTGAAACTCTGGTAAAAGTATGCAAAAGTATTAAATCAGGCTCCCCCCGGGATCCGGCCCCTCCCGAAAGTACTTACGGCTAGCTTAGAGGTACTGGAACCCTTATTTAGACACATAATTCAATTATCCTTCTCTTCAGCCTCCCTCCCGGGAGACTGGAAGAAAGCAATAGTGCTGCCAATAAAAAAGAAACCCAATGTCAGCCAAGACATACTGGAAAATTTACGACCCATTTCACTCCTACCTTACCTTGCGAAAGTGACTGAAAAATTGGCCAACATCCAACTTATGGATCACTTAGAATCCAATAAATCCCTGCACAGCTCCCAATCTGGCTTCCGGAAGAACTATTCTACGGAGACAGCCCTCCTGAGAGCGACCGAAACTCTGCGGGCTGGAGCTGATGAAGGTCACACAATGGCACTTATTATGCTGGACCTCAGCGCTGCGTTTGACACTGTGGCACACTCCATCTTGCTACAGTGTCTGAGCAAAGCTGGGGTCACCAAGGAGGCATTAGCTTGGATAAAAGCCTTCCTTACTGACCGCAGTTTCCAGGTTTAGAGAAGTACGTTTCTCTCAAACAGCATAGCCTTAGAGCAGGGGGTGCCTCAGGGCTCTGCCCTGAGCCCCACCCTGTTCAACCTATACATGGCCCCGCTGGCTGATGTGGTCCAATCGTACGGCATAAAATTAGTATCTTATGCCGACGATACTCAACTGCTCATCTCCCTATCACAGGCACCCACCTTAGCAGCTGCCAACTTCAAAACCTGCATGCAGGAGCTTGCAGGTTGGATGAACCAACACTGCCTGAAGCTCAATGGTTCAAAAACAGAGGTCCTAGTGATAGGGCGTAATGATGCCAGTTGGACTCAGGAATGGTGGCCTCCATGTCTGGGCCCTCTACCTATCCTGTGCAAGGAGGCTAAGAACCTGGGAGTATGGGTTGATCCCAAACTCTCCTTTGAGAGCCACGTAAACAAAGTAGTAGGGAAATGTTTTGGGGTATTGAAGACCCTAAATCGTACTCCGGACCTGCTTCCTCTTGAGGCCAGACGTACCATGACCCAAGCATTAGTCACCTCCCGTATTGATTACGGTAATGTGTTGTTATTGGGGACAACAGAAAAGAACATTAGAAGGATGCAGGTCCTTCAAAATACGGCAGCACGGCTGGTACTTAAACTCCCCAAAAGAGCTGCATCTAAACCTACTTTGGCTGCTCTTCATTGGCTTCCTATAAAAAAGAGGATCCTGTTTAAAGCACTCTTGATCTGCTACAGGATAACCTCGCTGAAAGCCCCTGAATACCTGAAGGATCTGGCCATCCCTTATGTGCCTAATAGAGCACTTCGCTCTACGGCCATGGGCCTTCTTAAAGTTCCTCGTATAAAGAAGGCCAGAATGGGAGGCTGCTCCTTTCGTGTGTTGGCTGCCAACCACTGGAACTCCCTCCCAATGAACATTAGATTCGCGGAGTCTGAAACAACTTTTAGGAAACTTTTAAAAACTCATCTGTTTACCCTTTAGCACTTCACTCCATCTTGCTGCTCTCTCCACAGCGCGGGGACACGCCGGGATGGCGTCACCATGCGCTCTACAAGCTCCTTTATTATTATGCTAGTGGAAGCAGGAGTGTGCTCCTTCATAGCATGGATGTCAAAATTATGTCAACAATTACTGACAATAAGTTATGCACAGCATTATGCTCATGACTGACACGAAAATGCCATGGATGCCCACATTCTGTTTAGAGCTAGCACCATTATGCCATAGCTCAACATTATGACAAAAGGGAGTACCATTTCCTCATCAGTTTTCACAGTACACAAAGAAATACCATTGTTGGTGCTAGGCCTGCTATGGGTGACCACATCATGCGAATTAAAGGCAGTATGTACAAGACCTTGATTTAGCATTATTTTTTAAATGACAAAAAATCCCAGTGGATACAATATCAAAACACACTAATAAAACAGAACTAAAGCATAACATACTAACACAAAAAAACAGCAAAATAAAACCCTAACAACAAAATAGAACATCACATTATCAACATGCCACAACAAAACACAACCACAACATAACATGTGGTGATCCTATGTTGTACTATTGTGGTGCTGTTATTGCGATTTCATCAATTATGTCATTTTACATGTCATGAGTGATGTACTATGTGAGGTGATAAGCAGTGCATGGGGGGCACATGTTATGGTTAGATCAGCAAACTATTTCTAAAATAATTCAGTGTTTTTTTGTTTTGAAACATTTGTTTTTCATCACCTAATTATAACGTAAATTTAATCTTTGCTTTTTCAGTGAATTTCTAGAGCTTTTTTTTTTAAATTAAGGTAAGATCTTGTTACCATACTTCACTATAACTTCACTCACTTTAACCTTTGGGTTTTTTGTGTGAATTTCTGAATTTTTTGAGTTTTTTCAGCCAACTCTCACAGATTTTGTCTGTGAGCAGGTTGCTCCTACTCTCCGAGGCGAGACGAGCACTGTTAGGACCCAGCACCCAGAGGTCTTAAATGAACACCGACTTACCCGCTCGTGTTCTATCAATTTGTATCGCAACCGGCCCCACCCTTGGCCTGCCCTTAACCCGTACACCGGGTCGGAACTATCACCCGTTCTACGATTTACACACTCCGCCGTAACAGCCCTGAAGAGTCACAGGCTTTGTTTTTTTTTTTCAAATCTTTATTGCCGAGAGTTTTCATAACATTTTGTTCATCCCCCCCCCCACCCACCCCGATACAGGCAATTTTAAACAATACTAATAACCAAATCGTCATACATTAAGTATACGAAACATAATAAAAAACTATTACAGGAACACAAAACTACTGATGTTTTCAGTAAAGTAATTAAAGTCATTACAGTTCTAGACATTCGATCCAATGAGCAAGTGGGTACCAAATTTCTAATCCCTTCTTTTTCCTATTCATACCCTTCCGGCTGTATATTGCTTTTTCCAGGCTATATGTCGATATTAGTCGTGCCCGCCATTGTTGAAAAGATGGAGGAAAAGTGTCCAGCCAAGCCGAAGCCAGACAGATTCTAAGCACGGCTATAGAGACGAACAGAATTCCCTTTCGATTGTCCGCACGGATGTCCCTGTCTACCCCCAATAATATTTCTGATGTAGTAGCTCCGTTTTTGTCGCAAATATTTCAGAAAGAAAGTTAGAAATCTCGCATCTAATGGTACAAAGTGCCCCACATGTAGCAAACATATGTATTATATCAGCTTCTGGCATCACACATCTGGGGCATGATGTCCCTTTACCTTTACTCCATTTTGCTAGCTTGTAGGGGGTGTAATATAAGTGAAAAAAAAGTTTTATAGAATTGAGCTTGTAATTTAGAGGACATTAATAGTGACTGAGAAAATTGAAGTTCTTTCTGGATAGAGCTAACTGGAGTTCCAAGTTTAATCTGCCAGTTATGAGTATGTTTGTCCAAGTCGTCGGGAAAATCAATGATTAAGTTGTTATATATTTCCCCAATTTTAACTCTATTACACTGAACAACAGTTTCAATTAACTCAATTTTCTTGAATCCTACCCTACCACCCCCCTTCTTCAAAATGAAATCCCTAACCTGTGAGGGGCAGATTTATGAGGCCCTTGCGCCACGTTTACGCCGCTGTTACGTCATGCAAGGCGGCATAACGTGGCGCATCCCTACGAACGATTTACAACGTGACGCATCTAGGCAGATGCGTCACGTTGTAAAGCCCTGCGCCGCTTGTGGGCGTTCCGGCGCAGGGTGGGCGTTCCGGGGCAGGTGCGCCTTGCAAAAGTGGCTGAGTGAAATCTATGAGATTTCACTCAGTCACTTTTAAGCCAATGCTGCGTCAAAAGCCTGCGTCTGCTTGAAGCAGGCGTAGGTCTTGACGCAGCATTGTTAAAATGGGGCACCCCTGAGCCTTGCTGGAGCTGCGTCGCGCTTGCGACGCAACTCCAGCAATGCACCACATTTCCGGCACAGATGCGTCACGCATATGTTCCGTTTTTGCACCATGGTGTGCCGCATTATAAATGCGGCGCACCATGGCTGGCGGAGCTGTGGTGCACTGTGGCGCATGTTAACTGGCGCATCCCTGGGGATGCGCCAGTTAACATAAATCTGCCCCTAAGTATTTTAAAAAGTCCAGATGCTCTAAGCCAAATTTATGTTTTAAAGATTCAAATGAAGTAAAGCCAGCTGGCTCATACAAGGAGCCAATTTGACATATACCTAGTCTGATCCACCGGGTCATACAGATATTGGAAAAAATGTCTGGGAGGTTTTTATTACTGATAAAAGTCGTGTAATAGGAGAACCTGCCTAGCCCCAAATGCTTGTGAACATAATTCCAGGCAGCATAGATGCCTTTAAGAGTTTTAAAGCGCACTTTCTTGAAATGGCAATCGCAAGTCAGTCGCCACAGATGTGCGCCCGCTTGCTTCCCAAGAATAAGTTCCTGAGGAGATGGAACTAACCTCTCTGGGGTATCATCCTGATATGAGGTTAACAGCAGTCTACTATATTTTAGGACTGTCGCCCACCAATAAACTTTAAGGTTAGGGAGTGGGAGACCTCCTCTGTCTGTTGGCAATGTGATAAATCTATTAGCTCTACGAATTCTTCCATATCCCCATATAAAACAGGCAAAGATACCGTCAGTTTCCTTAAATAACCGTGGTTCAAAGTTTAAGCAGATTGTGCGAAAAAAGTATAAGAATTTAGGAAAAAATAACATTTTAATTAAATTACATCTTCCTATAATTGTTAGGTGCAGATTATGCAGGTTTTTAAAGCTTTTTTCTGTTTGTTTCATTAGGGGGGTCCATGTTAAATTTGACCAGATTATTTAGATTAGCGGTAAGATTAACGCCGAGATACATCGCATTCTCCGTCACCCTTTCATCCGCATATTACATTTGCTATTGTTTATAATTTGAGTTTTATTCTGGTTCAATTTGTATCCGGAGATTTCGCCAACATTTTTTGCCTCATTTTCCATTGCATCTACAGAATCGTTTGGATCGATCGTTACTATAGCGATGTCATCGGCGTATGCAAGGGACTTGGTTTCACCATTAATGGTCTTTATTGGCGTTATAGATGTATTCATTTCTAACCTGTGGATGAACGGGTCAATAAATATAGCAAATAGCAGAGGGGAACACGGACACCCCTGCCTTGTTCCTCTAGATATTTTGATTGTGGCAGAGTTTTCACCGTTAATCGATACCACTGCTTCTGGCTTGGCATACATCATACGGACCGCATTAATAAATACATCCCCGATCCCACTCTTTGACATAGCAGTCCATAAATATTTCCAGGAGACCCTATCAAAGGCTTTTTCGGCTTCCAGTAGTATTAACGCCATAGGGTCTCCTGTGGCTTCTGCTATGTCAAAGAGTGTGATCACCCTCTGGATGTGATCTGTAGTGGATCTTCCTTGGACGAATCCGTGCTGTCAGGCGGAAATTATTTTGTGAATTACTGGGGCGAGTCTGCTGGTGAGTAATTTAGAATATATTTTGGCATCATTGTTGATCAATGTGATGGGGCGATAGGCCCCTAGTTCCGTTGGATCTTTATTTTTTTGGGAAAGACAATGTTCTTGGCCCGGTCCCAGGATTCGGGCGGTCGACCCCCCTGGAAGACATGATTCACTAGCTGAGTTAAAATGTATTTTAATTGTTTGTTAACTCTAGCATAGAATTCCACCGGAATTCCGTTTAGGCCCATTGCTTTTCTGGTTGGGAGGCTATTAATAGACAGAAGGATTTGGACCAATTGTGGTGCCTCTGCAAGGGTATCTTTATCTGTAAGGGGTAATTGAGCCCCCTTACCGAGACCCAAATATGTATCTATTTTGGATTGACTCTTCCCAGACTCAGTGTATAGGTCCTCATAATATCTATGAAACGCATCCCTAATCTCCTTGGAATCACAGGTAAGGCCAATAATGGGATCTTTTATTGTATTATCACTATTCTGTTGTCTTGTGCGGACAGCCGAATGATGTCAACCTGCTCACTGAGCTCATAAACTTTATCCCTATTCAAAGTGGCTTTACTTATAGCTTTTGTGGTAAGCGGATATTAGGTTTCTTGCAATTGCAACATTTCTTACTGCTCCTTCTGTGTTAATATTTCCCTGGACTGCTAACATCAAATCTTCTTCTTTGGTAGCAAGGTTATCCTGTAGGTTTATTAATTTTTGTTTTGCTTCCTGATTGTTTTTAATAGAGAACCTGCAGGTTTCTCCCCTTACACCAGCCTTTAGTGTATCCCAGACCACCTCCAGCGGGGCGCTCCCCAGGTTATACTTTAAAAATTCGGGGATCCAGTTTTGTATGAGATTACAATATTTTTCGTTAGTCAGTAAAGCCCTTTCAAATGTCCAATTACTGCGGTCTGCTTGCTGATTCCCTATTTTTATGCTAACAGTTAGGGGGTTATGATCAGATAAAACCCTTGGTAGTCGATTTACCGAGCAATTAGATATGATTGTATCTGATACAAAAACATAATCCAATCTTGCATATTTAAGATGGGGATGTGAGAAAAAAGTGTACCCAGGATTAGTTGGGAATTTCATCTCCCAGCAGTCAGAAATCTATGAGTGTTACAAAGATCCCTAAGGGCACTAAATGTTTTGGGTGTCCTCCCCTGATTATGCACAGAAGACCACTTAGGCGGGAGATTTAGATAAATGTCGCCACAAACAATCATCGGAACAGGCCAATGCGCTAGTTCGTTAGCTAAAAAGTTCAGGAGATGGGGATCGTTAGTGACATACCCATATACAGAACAAATCATAAGTTTTTCTCCCTTACCGTATCGGCACTCAGATATGGCCCATCGGCCAGATTTGTCAGCTGCAGATCTCATAAACTGGACCCCTCCACCCCGTGCTAGAATAGCTACCCCTCTGGTTTTATTTATCTGAGTTGTAGCAATGACAACTCTGTATCTTAATGTTTTCAATAAATGTATTTGGGACCCCTCAACATGAGTTTCTTGCAGACAAACGATATCTGCCCCAATTGATTTTAAGCCTACTGCACTTCTTTATCTTTTATTTATATCATTTAGCCCACAGATGTTAATGGTCAAAAATTGCAGCTTAGCCATTGGTACCTACAGGATCTGTCTTGTCTTCTAGAGCTGGTCTCTTACTGATACATCGAGCTATAACTTCCACCTTGATACCTTGCCTGTATATCCACCCCCCCACCACTAAAAGCCACCCGTGCCCCCTCCCCCCCACCATAACTTGAGGCTTCCTGGGTCATAGGCCACCCAGGTGTGGGCGTCTGAGCGTTACATACGTCACCGCTCGCTTAGATTGCCAGAGATGAGAATAAAGGTGTAGTGGATAGAAAGAAGCCTGATGGGTGTAATATTAAGCTAATCTTGTTTGCAAATTCCCTGTTGCTTGTAATGCTTTCCTATGTACACAACTAGAGTAGCAAGAAAAAAAGAGCTATCTTATCCCCATCCTGCTCCCCTACCACCTTTACAGATTATGCCTCAAGGATTATAACTTATTTAATGTTTGAGTTATTTTTAGATGTTTGATAAAGTTTGTCCTCATTCCCCCCCCACCCGGTTTTCCTGGGTCTGAAAGTTCTTGTAAATAAGCCTCCGCTTGAATCTCACTGGTAAAGTTCTTGGTCACTCCTTTATAGATCACTCTTAGCCGTGCTGGGTTTTGCAGGTATACCGTTGCTCCGATCTGTTCAAAAGGGGCAAAGAGTTGCCGCATCCTCCAGCGGCGTTCCACCTTTGCATGGGCGAAGTCTGGGCACGCAAAGAAAATAGATCCATTATATTCTCTTTTACTCGTTGGTCGGGCAATGTCATAAATGGCCTCTCTTAAGAGAACCATCACTGTGTGATGTACTTAACCCCATCAAGGATTTCCATACAGATGTGAAATTAGATAGCCAAAGGAATCATGCTGCTATACAACAACTTCAAGGCGCTATCCAAAAAGTGGGCAACACCTGTTCAGAGATAGTGGACAGAATGGTCTCGGTCGAAAGTCGAACCGAAAACCTTGAGTTAGATGTCACCAATCTTCAAACTTGTGGTAAGGTTCAGACCGGTATCATTGAAGACCTAGTGGCTAAAGTAGAAGATCTCGAAAATCGAGGCAGAAGAAACAATCTGTGCATTCTTGGAATTCCAGAAGGGGCGGAGGGCAATGACCCAAAGGGTTTCATAATCAGTCTTATCAAAACTGCCCTGCCTGAACTCCAAACGTGGGAACTGGATCGAGAAGTCCAATAAGCTCATCGCTTTCCCTTAACACTTCCCAAACATTTCCATTGAGCAAATCAATACCCGAGGGCAATATTGGTTTGCTTTGGAAACTTTCTCTTAAAAGAGTCACAGGTTTTGACCTGGTGACGAAACACATGTCGGTGGCGTTGTTTTTTTCTTCTAAAGAACACCATCTACATAAACAACTGACTTTGAACTACCGGTGTTGACTTTCCAATGAGTACCTTCACTGTACCTATACTGTTTATTTTATATGTGTGCCCAGTTCCCATTGTATTTGTTACAGTGTTAAGAGCCTCGCCCTTAACTCACACAGAGGTTTAGGGTCTTCCTCTGTACTGGCAGCACCCTTGATATATTTGTTTTCATAATTACTACCACTCATTTTCTTATTACCTGCTTCAGCGCATTGCCCTGCTCACCTCCAAAACCCCTCGCAGAAGCCTACAGCAGTTGGGGTTTGACAGTAGGGGCTACGGTCCCATTAGAGGGTGGCTAATACAAAGAACCCAGGCCTTGCAGCCAAGACCCTACTGTGCACACCCAAAGGCTCTGTGCAGCAGGTGAGTTGGCTGAATCGGATTAAAAACAAAATAATATTTGAAAAGACCAGCGGCCAGGACCCGCCCCCAAATCCCCAATGACTGCCAAACCCCCACAGCCCATGGCCATAGACTGTGCACAGCAGGGGGTGACTCCCCAGAGTAGAGTTGGGTGCAGGGTAGCCAACTCCTATTGCTGTGCTTAGAGGAGGATTGACCGCAGGGCCTGGACTTTGGCCATGCTTTATGCCAAACCCTGCTGTGGATAGCAAATCTTCCCACTGCACAAAACCTACACAGCTGGAGTTTGACTGTAGGACAGGTCCCGGGCCAGGCCCAGAGCCCAACCCTCAGTGTTATTCCTGCAGTACTGGTACTCAAGCTTTATACCTTGGGAACCGTAGTAGTGTGCAAGCTTTTCTAGTTGAATCTTCGACAGAACAAAACACCATGGTGTTGGACCCTCTGCCACAACTCCCACAGGAGAACCACAGTTCAACACAGAGTGCTGTGCTGGGATCCGCCCTGCAGCATGAAAACGTTTCATTTTTTAGGTTGTGGCCCTGGAGATCCCCCCACAAAATCTAGATGTTTAGGTGTCCTCACCTTGTCCCCTTATACTGCTTTTTAAAAACACATTGAGGACATGGAGAACAAGTACCTGAGTCCAGTAATGGTAGCCACAACACTTTTCTCTAGGTTGTAGCCAGCCAATTACATTACTCGGTACTTCGGGACTGGTAATTTGGTCCCAGGACCCCATCCCCAGGGCCAAAATGCATCGGAAACAGGAGGTAGCCACCTCATCCACCTCCCTGAGCCTAAAAAGGCCCCAGGCACCCTTCCCCGTAGTAAATAAATAAAAGGATGGGGCATGCAGCTACCCTCCTAGAGCTTAATTGGGCTCCAGGGACCCCATCCCCAGAGCCTTATTGTTAATTAAAGGGAGGGCAGCCCCCTCCCTGAGCCTTTAAAGGCCCCGGGGACCCCACCACCAGGGCCGGCTCAGTTACTGTGTCCCGGGGAGCACACCACTGGAACAAAGTAGTTTTCCTGCCCAAGCCAGCTCACGTAGAGAAACATCTGCTTGCTTCTGCCTGGCAGTAACATTCTTAATTCTCCCACCAGGTAGGAGCAAGAATATAAGTCTGCTCCTACCCGGCAAGAGATTTAGAAATGCTTTCTCAGACTGGGTGCAGACTACTGTTCTGTTTCCCTGCCCACACTCCTGCGTGCAGGGACACAAAACACATATTGCTGCCTCCCAGAGGTAGCAAGTATAGATAGCTGCTCCCTCTTACTTACCAATACACTCTCTAGCACACCCCATTCTTGTACCCATACACAAACACTCATTTAGCCTCTCAGTTACCCATATATATACTTATATGATGGTTCAGTCATCATATAAAGACACTCCAGCACCAACTCATTCACCATTGATAGCTACTGACAGACCCACACACTCAACAATACAGCCACTCATTCACCTTCTCATGCACCCTTACAGCAATGTACATACCCACTCACCCACCCATAGAGAAATGCACATAGCCACTCATTACTAATAGGCCCAAAGACTCATCTGTTCACTAATCCATACAAACACTTACACACCCACTCAGCCATGTATACAGTCTGTCACATACCCACTAATTCTTCCATACACCACATACACACCCACTTAGTCACCCATGCAGACACTTCCACAGCCACTTACCATAGTATATATGTTTGACACCCAGTTTCTTTTAGAAAATAGTTATAATCACCTGATGATGTGGTCAGTGATGTCATCAGTGATGCCATTTGAAATGTAATCAGTGATGTCATTGGTGATGTTACCCATCATGTCATGAATGATGTACTATGAGAGGTATAAGAAGTGCATTGTGGGGGCATAAGTTATAGTTAGTTCAGCTAACTATAACTGCTGAATTTCTCTGGTTATTTACAGGTGAAATATCAGCCTAACTATAAATCCCCTGTAACCTTCGGTCTTCTCAGTAAATTTCTAAGGATTTTTTCAATTCCATTTCCTAACTATGACATCCTTGTAATCTTTATTTTTTTTCAGTCAATTTCGAAGGTTTTTAACTAGAAGTCTTGTTTGCAGAGTGGTGGAGAAAGGGAGTGGGGCCTTTGACCAGCTCTCTGGAATCCAGCTGTGTCGGACTTACTGGATGTAAAAGGAGGGCTTTTTGACTCCCAAGGACCCTAAGCATTCAAAAGGACTTCATCTCCCAACCAGTAGTGCGCCCGGGAGGTGTGTTTGCTGAGTGGTGGAGAAAGGAGGTGGGGCCACCAACAATCTCCTGGCAATTCTGAGGTGTGGGACTTACTGGAGGTTACAGGACAGGTTTTTGGCCTCCAAGGACCCTTAGCATCCAAGAAGACTTCATCCCACAACCAGTAGTGTGCTTAAGGGGTGTTTGCAGAGTGTGAAGAAAGGGGGTGTGGCCTCCAATGACCTCTCAGCAATACCGCTGTTTGGGACTTACTGCAGGTAACAGGAGGGCTTGTTGGCCTCAAAAACCTCAGCAGTCAAGAGTACTTCATCCTACAGCCAGTTGTGCATCAGGAGGTGCATTTTCAGAGTGGTGGGACAGGGGGCGGGGCCTCTGGTGACTTTCTAGGGCCGGCCGTTTCAACAAAAATCTTTTATTATGGAAGAGACCGCGTGGCCCCGGAGACTCCATCCCCCGGGACCAGGTATTTATGGAATTGGGGAGGGTAGTGCATGGACCCCATCCCTGGGCTGATTTTGTGCCCGAGACCCTATCCCCTGGGCCTGATTTTTATTTTATATATTTGTAACATGGGGAGGAGGTCATTTTGGCCCTGGGGAGCCCATCCCCTGGCACCTGACCTGCAGCCATCCTCACATTTTATAAAGTTGATTTTGGACCTAGAGAGGTGGTAGTCTCCATGGCCCCAGGGTTCGTCAGCCCCTGCATTTCAAAATTAAACAACCTTGGTGAGGTGGTGGTCCCTGGAGCATAGGGGTCCACAAGCCTCCCCAATTGTATTACTATTAGGCCCGAGTAGGTGGCAGATTCTGGTGTACAGGGTGCTGCGCAGGCAACACCCACATAATTAAAAAGAAGTGCCAGAGGAGGTAGCACACTCAGGGCTTTTACAAAGCATAGGAGGGGGACCCCATGCACCTACTTCTTTTCATTTATAATGCGTTCATGCCCCTGGTATTTGGCCCACCCGGGGGCTTCCTTGACAATTTTGCAGTGAATCCACAGATCCATCCACAAATTTGCAGCAAATATGGTTAAAAAATGCTATTAACCCTCCTCGTGGTCCCTGTGGGACCCCACCACTACTTTTAGGGGGTCAGCGTAGTTCAACTCTGCCCTCTTTTCTTTATTTTTTACGTTTTTTGTGGGACTCAGCTGAAGCCGAGTCCCAAAATGGCTGCCAACACTTCCTGGTTGAAGTGTTGGCAGCCAATCATATTACAGAATGGGTACTCTTGGATCCCCAGAGGATCTGTATCCCTAAATATACAAATTTGTTTTAAGCTTACTATCTCTAAAACTACTGAACGGATTTACACCAAATAACAAATACCACAATCTGTGGACAAAAAAGTTAGTTTTCTGCCAAATTTGGTGTAATTCCGTCCAGCAGTTCAGGCTGTAGTTGTGTCTAAAGGTCCTATGGGAATTAACATGGGGAAAACACATTCTGGGACACCCCCCATTTTTCTCGGTCCCTGCTACATGAAACACCCCAAAACTTTCCATACACCTTTTGAAGTACCGGGCAAAAGTTTGGGGGAAAATATCATGGAGATTCATCTACTGGTGACAAAGATATAGGTGCCTGAATATGACCTTTTTGATAGAATCTCAATCCTATCTATAAACTCCACTATTGGTGACAGCAAGTAGGTAATCTACATATATATTACCTACTAGTGGTCGCCAGTAGGTAGTTATAGTTAGGAACAATTTCCATAGGAAAACATTTTTTTTACTTGCCTATAACTTTGGCGTTGTTTTACCAATCTGCAAGAAATGTTCTCAAAAAAGTGTCAAAGTTGGTTCTGTGTGTCATGGAAAGTTTGGACGTCATCGATGCAGTGTGGACCGAGACATAGAGTCGCAAAATAAGGGTGCGTTTGTAATGTTAATTCCCAGAGGAACATGTTGTCAAACCTACAGCTAAAACCGCTTGACGGAATTACACCAAATTTGGCAGAAAGGTAGATGTTGTTACACAGATTGTGCTTTTTTTATTTGGTGCAAATCTGCTCAATACTTTTTGTGAAATGTAATCCGAAATGTATACTGATCTCTCTGGCCGCAGATATTTTGCAACAGCTACGCGCATGTGCGCCAAACTGGAATGCTCTGATTGACTGGAAGCAACCTGAACAGAAAGTTGCGGCCCCCATTCTATTGGCCGGGAACTGTTTCTGGGGCTCAAAAGTTCTGTGAAAGCTAACATAATGGGTCAGGGTGGAGATACTCTGACCCCATGTTTGAGAAATGGGAGTATTAGTGACACAAATTATGTGTCCAAAATTGATTTTATTAATCTAGTGCGATATTTGCAATGATGCCGCAATTGCAGCCCTCCCATGTACCATCACGGGGAAATCGCAAATATCACAATGGCATTGCTAATATTGGTGAAATTATAAGAAAATATTTATTAGTACACACTCGCTGGTCACTGGTACACACTCATGAATGCACTCAAAAACTCATTCAGACACTTATATACCTATTCCCAGTCCCACTCACACACTTATACATTCAGTCACATACCTACTCAGATACCTATACACCCACTCATACCCATTCAGGGACTCATGCACCCACATATAGACTCGCTCAGAGTGTGATGTACCCATGTACAGACCCACTCAGAGAATCATGCACCTAATTAGAGACCCACTCATAGACTAATGCATACAGTCTCATACTCATTTAGAGACTTTTACACCCACTCACAGACCCACATGGGCCCTCATGCACCCACTCACAGACCCACTCAGATACTCATGCACCCACATGCAGACTCACTCGGAGAGGCACACACCCTTGTACATACCCACTTAGAGACTCAAGCACCCACTTACAGAACCACTGACACACTCACATATGTACTCACAGGTCCACTCAGACACTCATACACCTACCCACATACCCATACAGTCATTTCCACACCCCAGTCACAGACCCTCTAAGAAACTTATGAAACCAGACACTCACTCATACACTCAGAAACTCACACACCCGCTCACAAACTCACTCAGATATACATGCACCCACTCACTCACCCACTGAAGGCTCATGCAGTTATAGTTAGCTGAGCTTACTATATCTTGTGGCCCTAGCAGTGCACTGCTTATGACCTCACATATAACATTGCCCATGACATAGTGACCACACTGATGATATCACTTATGATATCTCAAATGACATCACTGATCACATCACTGATGACATCATCCACAGAATCTCTGATGCACCCACTCACACCCCATAAAATATGTCATACACCCATTCTAACTTCCATGCTAACATTCTCAAAACCATTGACACACCCATACCAGTACTCACATACCCACTCACTGGTTTCATAGGTCTACACACACAGCCACTCATTTATCCATACATCCATGCATACACCTATTTATACACCAACTCACTCACTAATACAGCCACTGATATATCCACTCATACACCCATACAGCCACTCACACACTGTCAGTCACTCATACAGGTACTCACTCCCCAATTCACTCTCCTATAGAGTCAATCACACAGCCATTTACTCACCTATACAGTTATGTACACCCCCTCACTTATTCCTATAGATACTAACACACACTTACTCACCTATACAGTCACTCACATAAGTATACACTTACCCATACAGCCACTATCACAATCCCTCACTCACACATACCGTCACTTATGTACTCCAACAATCATCTATACTGCCTTTCACATATCCAGTTGCTCACCCATATACCAATGACACATCCATTCACTCACAGACACAGCCATACACACACTCTATCACCTATACAACCCCTCACGTATGCACTCACTAACCCATACCGCCACTGACTCACCCACTCACTCATCCATGCAGGCAGTCTTACACCCTCTAACCCACGCACAAAGGTACTCATACACCGATACAGGTACTCAGACAACCCATCAATCACCCATACAGCCACTCACATAGACACTCACCAACCCATATAGCCACTTAGACACCATCTGACAGACTTATACAGACATTTAGACAACTTAGTCAATAACCTATACAACCACTGAGACACCTAATCACTCACTTATATAGTCAGTCAAGCATCTACTGAATCATCCATACAGGCACTCATACACCCACTGATTCAACAATATATCATGTTATATATATTTGACACTCATAAACATTTTAAAAACACTCACAGTCACTGGATGATGTCATCATTGATGTTATTTGAAATGCCATCAGTGATGTCAATGACCATGTCATCAGTGATGTAATAAGTGAGGTCATGAGCAGTGCATTGCCGGGACGTGAGTTATATAACTGCTGAATTTCACTGGCTTTGTAAGGAGTGAAACCTGAGCCTACTATAAGAACCCTGTAACCTTTGTTTTATTCAGTGAATATATATATAAATTTACATAAATATATATTAAGGGTGGGCAGAGTTGGCCAAGTGCCACTACACAGAGTTCCACAGAGTTAAAAAAAAATCAGTAGAACTCCACTCCGTTCTGCCCCAATTAAACAAATGGGAACTTCACACACCTTTGGTAAAGCAACTATACCTTTACATGCTAAAGAGCATATAGCCACCTCTCAAAAGTGAGCTTGGAAATATATTAAGCAGTGAGAGTGGCAATGATTTTGGGGTCCGCCGTAACCTAGTTAGAGGACCAAGCAGATGCCTTGAACACAAAGAGCTCATCATGCTTAACGAATCAGTGGTGGTCCCTACCTACAAGGACCACCCCAAGCAAAGTTATGGGCAAAATTACAATCCCAACCAAAGACCCGGCAAAGCATTATGGGGTGAGATTTTAGATTGCAGTGAATATCATAGTAATGGCTCTTCCACGTCATAGCCCTCTGAATATGCTAATAAAATAATTTGAAGAAAGATACCTTAGTCATTGTGTTGAATTCCGGTGCCTGAAGAGAAACACGCTGGTTATTGTTCGGATATATATATATAATATCTATATCATAGCGATATCCACTATATCAGTCAGTACAGTTTTGCTCTCTATATTCTTGCTACAAATGTTTTGTCCTTTACATTATGTCATGGCGGCATTATTCGTCATACTGTTGCTGTGCCTGTGTTATTAGCATTGTCTTGTGCTTTTAATGTGACATATTAGTGTGTGGCATGTTGGTGTGTTGTGTTGTGTATTATTGTGTTGTTTTTGATGCACTTTTGTGCATATTGTTCAGTATGTTTGCACCAAGTATTGCTTACTGGGACAACTAATAGCTTTGTTTGTTAAATCTGCGCAAGCTAATGCTAAGCTTTGAACAATACTGCCCTTTTCCTCTGGTTTCACATCGACCTCGGTCAGACTGAAAAGAAAAGGTGCAATGTCCTACAGCACACATATTTCCTGTTCCTCCGAAAGTGGAGGCACTGACAAGGAATAATTGTGCGGGAAAGTAATTCATTTACATTAATGTTAATTACTTTAAGTTGATTACACTGCACCTCACAGTGCTCAAAAGCACTTTGCCACACAGGGGAGCTCATGTATTGTACCTACTTGCTAGTGTGCCAGAAGGTCCCGATAGGTCTGCGCAGCACACAGGCTTCCATACTAGGAAAATTGCTTTCAAGTGCTCATTCAGGGGTCTGTGCAATTTATTTGTCTTAATGCAATCACCATTAAAGTAAATACATTACCCAGACTGCTTGTGTTCCTTAAAGCAATTGTGGTGGGGTTCGGCATATTTTTTTTCACCTATGGAACAACCCTAAGTTTGTTCTGCAGATAAAACAAATTGGAAATTTAGCCTCTTTAGAAAGTATGACTGTTCCCTACCATGCTAGATTTAGTTATGATAATCTGTGCCATGCTTGGCTTCCTTAGTAAAAGTCCATGATGTTTGAATGAATAAATGGCATTGTGTATGGCTTGTACAGACAAAGAAAAAAATGACAGAAGGAAATCATTGTTTGCATTTTCCCATTCCTTAGCAGGTTGACTCAAGATATTTCGAAAGCTTCCACTTTGCCTTTTGCTCGCCACAAACTATATAGATATTCCAGATATTCCAGGGCTGACAGAGTTTGGGAAACTAGTAATTGCAGATCCATGCCTAAAGGTTGTGCAAGATAGAGTGACCCTAAAAATATAACCGGTTTTATCTCAAAGTATGCTCTGGACTTGATGTGAAGCAGAAGATGGTATTGTCAGGCTTATTCCAGAACATATCTTCCTAAGGAAGCATTGCACACTGTCGGTGTGCATTAAGACCTCCTGATTCACACAGGCTTTTTCCCCAGTGTCAAGCCCCATAATCAACTTTGGGACACTTGATAAAGTAAAAAGAAAACATGCATATCCACAATTACTGGAGGGGCTAAGTTTGCCACCAGCAAAGGGTATGAAGTGACGGACAGCTGAGTCTGTGGGATCAGAGACGGATCACTGACACAACATCATGGTAAATAATATCGTTGACAAAAATATCTTGTAAAATATATTGTTTACCATATTATCGTGCTCCTATACTTATGATGGGTAGAACAAAAACATCACAAAAAAAAATCGGACACTAATATAGAATTTAATGTAGTAAATGCTAAATATTTTAATATATATATTGAATATAATGTAAATTATTTATATTCCACAACTATTTAATATTATATAAAAATGTATGCTTCAATAACATACAAACACAATTGTGTTTGCATTTCTATAAAAAAAAAAATATATATATATATATATTAACCCATTGCGTGCACGCATCTGCCAACAGCCATTGCAAGCACTACCTCGGTAGTGCTGCGCACGCCCGTTGGCCGACGCGGCCCCGTTCACCTAATAAAACTCCTGCACTGTGGCAGAATTTGCGCTGCGGTTAAGAAGTTAACATAAGTGATACCATTTAATTTATATCATATTACTTTTATATATTTTACATGTATTACAATGAATATATATATATATATATATATATATTACCTACTGGCGGTCGCCAGTAGGTAGTTATAGTTAGGACCTAGTTTCCATAGGAAATCCTCAACATTCTATTTGGAATAACTTTGGCCCTGGTTGAAGAATCTTAGCGAATTTCTCAAAGAAGATGGCTCGGTCCGCTGCGCTCCTTCCCTAAAAGTTTGGGGGGGATTGGTCAAGTGGGGGCTGAGATAAAAGGGGGGTCCCAAAACGTGTTTTCTCCATGTTATTTTCCATAGGACCTTTAGACTCGGCTACAGGTCGAACGGGTGAATGGATTTATAAGAAATTTGGCAAAACTGTACAGTCCGGCTCGCAGATTACGCTTTTTTTGGAATGGTGTAAATCCGTTCAGTAGTTGCTGAGGAAATTGAAGTTAAAGTCAATTATATATCTATACGCGCGCATACGTGCGCGCACCCAAACGGCTGCGCGCGCGAGCGGAATTTTGCTGCGTGACGTCTGTTAACATTCGATTCGAAGGAAATCAGGAAGTGTTGACCGCCATTTTGTCATTGCGAGTAAATATATTGTTGATTTCAAAGCGTTGGAGCATGGAAAGGGGAGAAGGTAGAGATTGTTTTGATGCGTTGGTTTTCTCAGGGTGTGCAGTAAGGCCCTTAAAGGCGAAAATATATATATATATATTTTTTTTTTAAGTTGCGTGGTGCGCGCACTCGGTCGCGCACACCTTTTTACAAGAGTGTGAAAATGGAGATAAATCAGAAGTTTGAGTGCTTAGATATAAGGTGGCTCTGAAAAGAGCCATTGTGTTAATTGAGTGTTTTCTGCATTTATAAGTAAGTACCGATGCAGAGCCTGATGTTGCAGAGGAATATTCTGTTTCCCTCATTCGTGAAATGAACACCGTCTCTCCTATAGACGTCTTGCATGTGGTATCGCAAGTTGTTGTGGTAAATAGAACCCATGCTATAATCTCTGAGGAACGCAGAAACAGATTTATTTACATGTCTCCTTGCTTTCTCAAATTGTGCACAATGGTGATTGGACCAATTCCATTTCTGTCTTTGGCATATATTGGAATATACCAAGGCAGATCGAGGAAAAAGTGTCATCAATTGTCGAAAGGTGTCTTTTAGAAGCATTTCCAGACCTACCCCAGTGATTGTGCCTAGATCGTTCCCACCACAGTGCACAATTATAAGGTCTGGTTCTGGGAGATGCATAAAAGTTTTCACCAATTGGTGACATTTCAATCCTCTTTTGGAAATCCATGTTATGTGTACATTTGGTAAGCTGAGGTTGCAAATTCGTCTGCTTACTGCATATTTTTCACTCCAGTGAATATAACTGTGTCCTATTAGCCAGACCTTCATTTTCAAGGGATTTGTAGTCGTCCTCCGATCGGTTCTGGAAGTGGAATGGTAGTTAGAAGTTGAAATTCTAAATAAAGAAAAAGGAAGAGGCTGGGTGTGGTTTAAAAAATAAAAATGATTGGTTGATTGTAAGAAGTGGAGATTGAACAGTACGTTGCATGTTAATGTTTATGTTAAACGAAAAGTACTATTGGGTGTGAAAAAAAAAGACATGTAACAGAGCTGTGGATTGGCAGGTGTTTCTGGAGGGAAAACAGTGTTGTTACTTTGCTGTAGAACGTTGAGATATGAACTTTTGACCTGTGCCTTCAGCCAGGTGCAGAATGAGGTGTTACCATGGAAACAGCCAGAGATGGCAGTGGGTGATGGGTGACTTTTATGTGACATTGAAAATATTGTGAGGGAGAACCAACTGAAATGTAAATGCTTACGTTACGCGCTCCGCATTGCTTCCGGGAAGCTGCGCTTTGCGCCTCGCGCACCGGAGCACTTCCGGGTGCGCTAACGCGGCGCGTCATATGACGGATTACGCAAGAACGCGATACGTCGTTGGGGCTCCACCGGAACTGATCGAATTGGTAGTCTACAGTGTTTCTGGATGTTTCAGACTGAAGCTGGCGTCAGCATGAGAGCACCCCGTGGCTACGTCGTGGCCATTCCGCGAGCAATCATGGCAGTCGCTCCCCACCGGAAGTCTGCAGGAGTCGGGGGCCTCGGTGACTCTTGTAGAATCTTCAAGGCTGAGGGGACGCTTTTGGGAATGGGGCTCATGCCCTAGCAGTCAAGCGTCCGAGTTCCAGGGTTGCCCAGAGCCATCCTTGCAGGCCAGGCCCAAGTCTGTGGAGCCGACCGCCATTTCCTGAGCTCCGTGGCAGCCGCCTGTTGCTGTATCGGAAGAGTGGGTGCAATTCAGCCGGATGGCGGGTGAGACGGTGTAAATGTGATGGTCGGACCAGGGCACCGCAGGACGTGTCTTCAGGTCAAACGGATTGTGGGACAAGGTCCAGAATGGAAGAGGCATCAAAAGGCAAGAAGTTCCGCCTGACCCCGGGAGCCGGCCGCCTATGTCGGGGGCGATCTCAGGCCATACCAGGGGAACAAGACTTGGGGAGGGGGCAGGAGCCAAGCGCCCCCTCCGAGTCCGCGTTTCTTGGACCTTGAAGTATGGCACTCAACATTCAGAACTTATGACATTTGTGCAAGGCAGGGACATCGAAGCCTCTCAGGGACCAAGTATATCCAGAGTCCTTCCTACAGAAGGTGGTGGGGGTGGCGGCATTAGCAAGGCATCCCCCCACACAACTTGTCGGACCCTGAAGTATGGCTCTCAACATCCAGAACTTATGACATTTGTGCAAGGCAGGGACATCGAAGCTTCTCAGGGACCAAGGATATCCAGAGTCCTTCCTACAGAAGGTGGTGGGGGTGGCGGCATTAGCAAGGCATCCCCCCTCACAACTTGTCGGACATGACCTCTGGATGTACTGGGTGTTCAATTTCAGAATTGAAACTACTAAGAAGCAATTAGAAGTGTTGTTTTTTGATGTTGCAGTAGGCTGCCATGTAAATAGTTATTTAATAAAACGTTTTATCCTGTTACTTTGCTGGTGTGTTGTATATATTTATAATATTTGCATAGTGTTTGTCGTTATTTTGGGCGGGGTGGGTGGCGGAGCCGAGCTGTCTTGCAGCCATCATGGCGTCGAGCTCGGTTCGTCTCTCTAGTTTCATGTTTTTTCTAACGATTTATATGTTATAGTTTGCTAGCACGATACAGGGGATAGTCCGCATTTTATATATATGTCCTTTTTATTAGGGGGGTCCTCCCGTGGAGTCGGACGATCTACCTCTAATAAACGGTCCGGGTTGAACCAACTACCAACAAACGGGGCAGAGATAGGCATGACGGGTTACAAAGGGGACAAAAGTGTGCACTACCTATCCTTCACTATCTGCAAAAACTAAATAGAGTATTGCGACTTTATGCTTATTTGTGAACAGAGAATGACTCAAAGAGAACCAATTTCGAACAATCATAGGCTATTGGCAGTGGGCAGAGAGGCCATGACACAGAAAATGGCTGTTACTTACGTGCATGATGGGGCCTAAAAGGGACTAGATGTCGTGGCCACTGTTTCGCGACTTTCACTTTACTTTTAAAAATGGCTGTGGTGAACATAAATGAACGCCGCTTATGTATACCTAATTTTAGTCATTTTCCACAAAAAAGCTTTTGATATTTGCTATTAAAAAACCAAAGAAAATCACTGAAAAAACCATAGGTTATAGACCATATATAGTTAAATATCTGAAGTCCATCTCTGCACTCCATGGAGATACAGGTCGTCGATCAGAAGATGTGCTGGCCACCTCTAATGGTAATAGCGTGGCCAGGGCTCTTGTCGTTGCCTCTGCAAATTGCAGAGGGTGTACTTGTTTGACATGCCGCACCATGGTATGTATGGAAAAGGAATATTTTTTTGCTGGATTTCTTCTTGAGAGAACCAAGTCACATATCGTGCAGGTTACTTTTGGTGCATTCACTTTCTTTTGATCTTCAGGATAAGTGAAAAATTGCCAGATGAAAGATTTATTTTTTCTTATTAAAGGTAGTCGATCATTTTGGTCAGATTCGGAAGATGAATGAGATACGGTAGCCATTCCACCAAAGTCTTCCGAAAGATGTAGGACGTTGTTGTCTCTTGAGAGTAGAAAAGATAGTGAGGGAAGTGGGTGGAGTGCTGCGTGTAAATTCCAGAATTGAAACTATTAAGAACCAATTGAAAGTGTTGTTTTCATGTTGCAGTAGGCTGCCATGCAAATAGTTATTTAATAAAACGTTTTACCCTGTTACTTTGCTGGTGTGTTGTGTATCTTTATAATATTTGTCGTTATTTTGGGTGGGGTGGGCGGCGGAGCCGAGCTGTCTTGCAGCCATCATGGCGTCGAGCTCGGTTTCTCTCACTAGTTTCATATTTCTCATGAGGGGTTGTTCCTAATTTTTCTATTTTAGCGAGGTCAAAAAAAGATCCCATCAGTGGCCTACTGATTTTGCTCGATTCCTTTTGTTTTTTCTAACGATTTATATGTTATAGTTTGCTAGCACGATACAGCGGCTAGTCCGCATTTTATATATATGTCCTTTTTATTAGGGGTGTCTTCCGGTGGAGTTGGACGTTCTATCTCTAATAAACGGTCCGGGTTGAACCAACTACCATCATGATTTTGTATATCTTCTGAGCTGGATTTAAGCACACAATTGTTAAAGTATGAAACGTTTTATATTTCTAAAAAAATACCAAGGTGTGTACATCCGGTAACGCACGAAAGTTTAAAAAGACATTCGGCTCCATTTACTGAAAAGTTTCATAAGAATAAAAAAGAAGTCTAGGTACAGTCTCTTTGACGTACTATAAGTTCTTTGAGGGGTGTATGAAGAAATTCAATAAGTTCAAATTGCAAGGTTTTTATGAAACATATAGGCCTGTGCGCGCACTCGGTCGCGCACGAAAGCCTGGAAATGCGATATCCATTTTATTGACAACTGTTGCCGAGAGTGCGCACACCGGGTCGCGCACGAAAGACAAATTTTAATGTGTTTAAAAAAAGGCAAGGTACAGACTTTCGAATTCTGTATTGCTTTACAAGGAGTCTCTATGCAACTTCAACAGTGAAGAAAATGGCTTGTTTTCGAAAAAAATATTGCCAGAACTTTATTGCCAAAAGTATAGGTTGCATATACGACATTTTTCTGAATTAGCATTTTAAAAACCAATGAAATTCACAGAAAAAACCATAGGTTTTACACACGTTATAGTTAGGAAGTAGCATTTAAAAAACCTATGAAATTCACTGAAAAAACCATAGGTTTGACACATGTTATAGTTAGCTGGAAATTTTACTGACATAAAACCAATGAAATTCCACGTTATACTTAGTTGGACTCACTATAACTTGCGCGTGCAATGCACTGCTGATGACGTCACATATTACATCACTCATGACATGGTCAGTGACATCACTGATGACACCATCCTTGTGACATAGTGACAGACCTCCTTTCACTGTAATGTAACCCTTGAAACACATATTCAAAAATAGAAACTGAAATTTAAAAAAAAATGCAGATACCCATATCAGTTTCAACAAGTAATTCAGTAATTCCACCATCTATATACACATCCACTCATACATATACTCACTCATCATATGAAGTGATACACCTATACATCCTGTTACACACCGACAATCATCGAAAAATTACTCACACACATACTCACACGTGGAAATAAACTATTGAACATCCATTTATTTGAATATAGAGTTATACACACACTTCCACCTTACTTCTATTGAAAATTACACATATTTATTCTCTTAAACAATCACTTATAGAAACACATACTTATTTAAACAGGAACTCTTTCAATCTCTTACTCTCACATATAGTCACTTATATACATCAATATTCACATATACTAGATTAAAACATATGTCGTTACTGATAAAGACACTAGTGAGACAGTCATTCACTCAATAACAAACACATATACACACTCATCCACCCATACACTCCTGCACATATGCTGTCTTCAAAACACATACAAACAGAGAGTCAGTCACTCATGCATCTATGTGCTAAGTAATACCCCCACCAAACCATATAGACACTCATACTGATACTAAGAGAAACATCTAATAACCCATATACATACACATGTAGCTACTTACCAACACATGTAGCCACTTATACACAAAGTGAAACACTAATATATATATTTAAATATTTAAACATTATTCACTAATATTTATTTTTCAGTAAGATACACATTCACTGGATGGTGTCATCAGTGATGCCATGAGTGATGTCACTGACCATGTCATGAGTGATGTAATATGTGACGTCATCAGCAGTGCATTGCACGCGCAAGTTATAGTGAGTCCAACTAACTATAACGTGGAATTTCATTGGTTTTATGTCAGTAAAATTTCCAGCTAACTATAACATGTGTCAAACCTATGGTTTTTTCAGTGAATATATATATATATATATATATATATATATATATATATATATATATATATATATATATATATATATATATATATATATATATATATATATATATATATATATATATATATATATATATGTATATATTTCGCAGTTCCGCAGGTGAGTAGTGCCTTTGCTTCTCGCCTCCCTTCTCAGCAAACACGGACACGGACCACTCAATCTTGTGCAATTACTTTATTTCCGCAGTTTCATCGCCATTATATATATTTATGCACAGAGACTGCGGTGACTATGAGTCAGGGAGGATTCTAACTTACAGCAACAAATACGATCACCTCTATGACACCTCCAAATCATCAAATCCCGATGCACAACAAAAAACCGCCAAGGCAAGAGGAAGAAGCAACCAGTATTAGTGATATCAATACAGAGGACTCGGAATCCAATAGAACCTCGGAGAGCTCATATCAGACGCAGAAAGAGTCACTCGTCCAAAAACGAATTTTTTAGACGAGTACCGGCTCATGAAGGAGAGCCGGCAAATAACAAGATCCATGTCCAGTATGAATCAAATGGAGGACTCGTCGAAACCGAGGGGAAGAGGGAGAGAAAGAGGAAGAAATACAAGAGGAAGAAACGGATTGGACAAAGAAGAAAGAAAAGAGAAAAATACGGAGCACATGGGAAGAAAAACACGATCCAAGAAGAACTTCTAAAGGATGACGAGATGGTAAATAAAACCATTGTCAATTTAAGTTCCAGAAACATCAGCAACAAAGATAAACAAACACTTTGTCTAGGACTATCTCTCTGTCCATCTGTACCTATGAACTACGTGGACAGTAAAATTGATGTTTTTAAATTTTGCAGAAAGTTAAAACTTAAAAAGTGGCACAAACTGAAACCCACCACTAGCAGAGAACCACACCACATAGATCGGCCCACCCAAGACCAGGGACTAGCCATAGGTGACATTGATACCATGATAGTCCTACATGAACTACAGCAGAACCCAGATGAAATTCTCAATAGCAGGGATGCACGTCTCATCTTAGATGAGTTAGAAATCCAACATGATAAGGCAGAGTGCAGTAAATTTAAACCACCTTCCACCTTTGTTGCGATAATGCCTCATGATAATATAGACACCTTCCAGGATCTTGTGAGCAGTGAGATGCTGAATTTCAGACAAAAGAACTGGCCAAAGAAAATTAGACAGCTCAAACACAATCTTACCGCCACCCTAAAAAGAAATGGGAGACTTAGCAAAAGATGACAGTATAGTCGTAAGACCAGCCGACAAGGGTGGCAATATTGTCATATTACCCAAAGACATGCACATCAAGGAAGCTTTGAGACAGCTTAATTATGATAAGACATACAATGTCTCTACCAGGGTAGAATACAGCAGCAGCATCATTACCATTTGGGAGAAGTTGCATGAGTGGAAGGACAAAGGATTCCTCGAATGGGAGGAGTTCTGTTTCCTCAAAAAGGATTACCCCATCTTACCAGTTATGTACCTTCTCCCAAAATTCCACAAGGACAAGAACAATACCCCGGGTCGCCCCATTATTTCATCTAGAGGAAGCGCCCTAGAAAATGTCTCGAGATACGTAGACCACTTCCTTAGAGGGTTTGTGTTCACTTCACCCTCCTTTGTACGAGACACCAAAGACTTCCTAGGTAAAATAGCTGGTCTAAAATGGGAAGAAAACTACATCCTTATCACCATAGATGTGAACTCTACACTGTAATAGATCATACACAGGGAGTGAATGCATGTGAAAGATTTCTCAAACGAAGAGATGTCAGGTACCTTGACCACATAAACATGTTCTCAGACGTGATTAAATTCTGCCTCAAGTACAATTTCTTCCTGTTCAACTGGGGAATTTACAAGCAAAAACTGGATACCGCGATGGGTAATTCATTCGTGCCGAGTTTTGCAAACCTGGTCATGGGGGCATGGGAGGAGGACAACCTTAAGAACTTACATTATCAGGCAGCCTTCTCAAGGGTAAAATTGTGGCTAAGGTATATAGATGACATTTTCTTGATATGGCAAGGAGAGAAAAGCGAGGTTTTACTTTTCATTGAGGATCTCAATCAGAACGATAGAAAACTTACCTTGACCAGTACCATTAGCACAGAAGAAGTTGAGTACTTGGACACAAGGGTAATAATTAAGAACAATGCCATACAGACAGTCCTATACTGCAAAAGCACAGCAGGCAATACACTACTCCATGCTCTGAGCAGTCACCCCGACAATTTCAAATGGAGCATACCGTATGGGGAGCTGCTCAGAGCTAAGAGAATTTGTAGCTCTATACCAGACTACCAAAAGGAAGAAAGTGTAATGATAGAGAGATTCAAAGCAAGGGGTTACCCCACCTGGGTCCTTACAAAGCCGTAGAAAGAATCGCAGAGATTAACAGGACCAACATTCTGAACACGGCAGGACATCTTGAGATGGACACGGTTAAAGAAAATACTACTCGTATGATCATGACCTTCAATGGTAACTCTAAACAGATACAGAAGACAGTCAATCGACACTGGGGCATACTTAAGAACAACGCCATAATAGGTAGCAAGATACCTGACAGACCCAGCATAACCTGCAAAAGAGGCAGAAACCTCCGTGATGTGCTAGTTCAGAGTGACCTGGCATCCAACACCGACAGGAAAGGCATAGACCTTCAGGACTTTTTTCCACGTGGCCACTGTAAAGCCTGTGGCAATAGTAAATTGGTCAAAGAATACTGGAAGACTAGTACTAATAAAATGGTGAGCATCACACAATTCCTTAACATGCACCAGCACATTTGTAATCTACGTGCTAGAATGCCTGTGTAAACTAAGATATGTGGGGAGCACTACACACATGGCGAAGAAGCGTGTCCTTGAGCATATGAGGTCCATCACAAATAAGGACAAACAATACCCTATAGCCTGCCATTTTGCCAGTCACCACTTTTCAGACTACACCAAACTGACATACTATGCCATAGAACAGGTTTTACCCAAGGCCAGGGGAGGCAATAGAGTGCTGAGACTCAGACAGAGGGAATCCAGGCATATCGTTGGAATGTGTACACATTAACCTAACAGGCATAATCTTGATGATGAAATAGCAATACACCGGCATAATGAATGATGTTCTAGCTAGCAGAACTTTATGTCCATCAAACTGGATTCTACTCTATTCTAGTTGATTTTAGTTCACTTACAAGTTAATTGTTTTTACTAATACCTGTCTTAATTGTATATATGTATCTCTTCTTTACAGGAGGAAAGGAAGGGAACTCGTCTCCAAGCCACTGGCAACGGGATCCTTACCCTTTTCTTCAGCTCATCCTCCGATCATACTCCAAGCATCAGATACGATTTTAATATAAACTTGCACCTTTTGATCGTTAGTAGAAACAATAGGGGTATAACACAAGGGTCACACAACAGTGGAAACCAAGATACACCATTGACAGGACTACCCATGATTATTGAAAAGGAACTCAAAACACCCACCAGGAAGAGTTTTTTTACTTGCTATACCAACCATTGCTATTTCAGCGGACATCTTTCCACTCATATACCACAGTGGTCTGATCAGAGGCTCTCTATTCCAAGATGCCCCTGAGAATTAAATTAACTACACCCATGTAGAAGGGTTATTTGATGACAACCTTTCTTACTCATGTCATCTCTTCCAGAGACACATGGACCCACTAACCAGGGTTATACATTATACTAAGTCCAGTACAGCTGGCTTCACCGCCGGAATTTGTCAATTAGGGAGACACAAGCCTCACTTAGAGTTGAAATTACATTTAGACATGGGTCTGGAAAACTACAACATCCAGAATCCCTTGCGCGCCGCACGCACAATCGTGATGGAATTCAGAATGAAGGCACTGAAGCCATTTATTAGAAATGCATTACATAGTATTTGCTATCCTTTAAGGATATACATGAACGCACAGTGCAAAAGAAATTGTCCTTTCAGCACAGTACAACACCACTGAGTATTTCAGACACAACAAGGTGGCGCTCACTATTCCAACTAAACACTACCTCGAAACTGAGTCCCTCTACCATGTCAATGCCAATGTGTATGTAATGGTTACTTTGTTTGTGTAAACGCTGTGTAAACAAGCCACTACGGTAGCGAAACACGTCACAGCGGGTTTATGATTAACAATAAACCCCCAATTTGATTGTACCCTTCTTGTGATTACTGTGTGAGGATCGTTCTGAGAGCACGAGTGGAACTCTGTTCTTGCATGGATATTGATTAAAACCGACTTCTCCACCGGTATCGTGCCACCCCGAAGATTGTGATCATATTTTGGAGTTTCTCGTTTGGATATATATATATATATATATATATATATATATATATATATATATATATATATATGAGGTACGTGGCGCTCCCGCAAGCAACACACAGCAATTCAGCGGATCAGTCGACACAGGAACCAGCAAGACCCGTAGTTTGGTGCAAATATTTTATTTTAGTTTGTAGCCCTGCACCAGTCCGCCATGACGCGTTTCGGCTAGAGATAGCCTTGATCACATGACAACGTCACGAGGGCTGATCACCCTTTTAAAGTGCAATGTGCCATCACATGGGATAGAAACAGACAAAATACTATCAATGTTTCTAGCCTTCCCAAAACATAATATTACGGCATGAATGCCCGTGTTTTACAATAGTCCCACAGTAAGCATCATAAATTTTTGTTTAAGTGTCAAACATTATGAAGTTATGCACAATATTAAAACTCTCAGAAGATTACATGATAATACATGACAATTACATGGCATTGGCAATGATAAACTTTTAAAATTAATACAAAAGTTAAAAGCCTATTAAATAGTTATATAAATATTAAAATATAACTAAAATTGTAATTGATTTATTTACACATTTGATCCAGATGTCTTATGATAATAGCAATGGATCAAGGTAAAGTGCAATGATGCCCCAGTGGGCAAATACCAAAGCCTGAGATGTAAACATTATATTGTGCAAATATGCTTATTGTGCAATATCAGCTGATGGCAAAAAATGTGCTACCATGTGCGTGATAATTAAATAAATCAAAATTATGAAAATTCTGTTGGTCATGGAGGGAAAAAGGGATTAAGTTGTTTAAACAGAATATATACTCTCCCCAGTTCAAAATCACAGGTACAATTTCAAATAAAATTTCAAATAAAACAACTCAGATCATAAAGTTCATGGATGACAGGCTCAACATGTCTCGCATAGATATATTCAGAGATAAGTGTGGCTGTCCTCCCCATGTTAAGGCTTAGCGGTGCCTTAGTATCTAACAGTATTATATAGCGAGTCTCAAGTTTCCTTAAGAGTGACTCTCTATCACCGCCCCTCCTTTGGGGAGGAACACAATCTATCGCTAAATATCTTAGCAAAGACGCATCCTTTCCATGGGTACTTTCGAAATGCCTAGCTACTGGATAAGATGCATCTGCATGAGTGATTGCTCGCAGGTGTTGTAATATGCGCTTATGCACCTGTGGCCTAGTGCTGCCCACATATCTTAGGCCACACGGGCACTCCAAAACGTACACAACAAATTCTGATTTACAGTTTAATTTTTGTTGGATTTTGATTGGAAAGGGTGACAGCGGGGTAGAAACCTCCGTCTTACTGATGCCATGTTTACAAGCTTTGCAGCTCGAGCATCTTAAAAAGCCTTTACTGTCATTTAACCATGTTCCTGAAAGTACTTCAGGGCTGCTAGACACTAGACTATCCTTCATTGAGTGTGCTTTACGATAGGTAATGCTGGGATACTTGCTGACAGAGGATCCAATCACTGGATCACAGGAGACCAAAGACCAATTGTCTTTAACTATTTTATGGATACTCTTGTGTTGTTTATTGTATGCCATAATTAGTCTAGTCTCACTATCAGTACTCACAATAACAGAGCTAGTTAGTGCACTACCTGAGCCCAGGAGTGCAGTTCTATCAATTTTATTGGCTCTGTTAGTGGCATTATCTATGGTGTCTGATTTATAGCCACGCTCAACAAATCGGGCCCTACATGCAGATTGTGCCAGCCGGCATTCATCTTCACTACTACATATCCTTCTGATACGGAGCATCTCCCCATAAGGGATGCTGCGTATCAGATGTGCTGGGTGGTGGCTTCCAGCATGTAGCAGTGTATTCCCAGCTGTGGGCTTACGGTATAATCTAGTTTGTAAGCTGTTATCACAAACATATAATTCCACATCCAAGAATACAATGGATTGTCTGCTCAGGGTACTTGTGAATTGTATATTTAAGCTGTTGTTATTCAATTCTTCAATAAAATGAATCACCTCTGACTCAGATCCATCCCATACAAAAACGAGGTCGTCTATATATCTTAACCAAAGTTTTACTTTGGTATCCATGACGGTAGGAAACTGCTTCCTCAGGACCTGCTCCTCCCAGTACCCCATGTGTAGACAGGCGTAACTGGGAGAGAAGCAGGCCCCCATTGCCACCCCCCTGGTCTGTATGAATAACTGGTTGGCAAAGAGAAAGATGTTATTCTCAAGACAGATATTAATCATATCCAACAACATTTTAGAATGATCATGGAAACACTGATTTCTTTTCCCCAAAAAATGTTGCACGGCCCTCAAACCATCAATATGGAATATGCTGGTATACAGCGAAGTGACATCCATAGATACTAGGACATAATTGGGGCACCATATGAAGTCTTGGATCTTTCTCAATAAGTCACTGGTGTCAAGAATGAATGAAGGCAGGCCCTTCACGTATTCCTGTAGGAAAAAGTCGATATATCTGCTCATATTCTCCAATAAGCTATTACAAGCAGATATTATAGGCCTGCCAGGGGGTTGTTGTAAGTTTTTATGTACTTTGGGGATGAAATATATCACCGGTGTAACCGGGTAGTCTTTTTTAAGGAACTTATATTCATCCATCGTGATGAGGCCCTTGCTTCTCCAAGCAGATAGTTTGAGGTAAATTTCGTTCCTAGAATTAGATGCCTCTTGCATGGAAATGCGGCGATAGCACTCTCTATCGTTGAGTTGTTTGTGGGCTTCCTCTAAGTACATTTTGCGTGGCCAAAGGACCACGTTGCCCCCCTTGTCAGATTGTCTGATCACCAAGTTTTTATTCGCTCTCAGTTTTTTGATTAAAGTGTGGTATTCTCTGTCTCTGTGGTCATATCGTTTGGTTTGGTTGACAGTCCTGATTTGTAGCTCCTTGAGTTGTGTGACAACACGGTCGTGAAAAATATCTATGTAGTCTTTGGGCATCAGGGGGCAAAATTTCGATTTTAACTTGAAATTGGTTACACAAGATGTTGGTAAAGGTTCACCCCCCAGCGCATTTTGACTCTCAGTGTTGGGACCAAATTCCTCTTGTTGTAGTTCCAACCATTCTTGTGTTAAAGCCGCTCCTAACACAGTAGTATCGCCTTCACTACCAGTTGAATTCATAGTGGGAGCTGTGGCTTCACAAATATCAACAAAATTATCATTGGAACTAGTACGTGATGCAAAGTATTTCCGTAGCTTGAGCTTGCGAACAAACTTAAATACATCAATTTTTGTGGTCGCATAGTCAAAATTTTCTTTTGGACTATACGATAGCCCCAACGAGAGTATTGAGGTTTCTTTGGGTGTTAGGTTCACATCAGATAGGTTGATGACCGCTTGTGAGTTGAGTTGGAAAGCCTCTGAGGTTGCTACTGTTGTTGAGCTACCTGCGGTTTGTTCCACTGCTTTCTGGTGCGCTGTTTTCTCGGTTTGCCATTTGCGTTTGCGGCGTTTGTTGCAGGCCCGCCTTTCTGCGCGTTTCCTGTTTTTGCGCTGGCGGCGGCCGATTGTGTCCCAGAACGAAGAGTGAGCTTTCGGTCCTGATGGACCATTTCCATCTCTTGCCCTGGGGTGAACTTGCAAAACCCCGACATCTGTTGGCGTCTGATCTCCGATTCTGACTCACTCTCATATTGTGAACTTTCACCCGAAACTGAGGATGCTTCATTCTGTCGTGTTGCTGAAATTGCACTTTTATCAGCGTTAGTGGTGGGAGCTGTATTTAAAAGTTCTTTTCCATGTCGCTGTTTGATTTTATCGTAACGCTTGGCAAACGTGAAGATTTGACCATTCTCGTAATCCAGTCGATCACGCTGGAATTTGTAGGCCTTCCTCTTCTTAATTATATCCTCCTCACGCTTAAGTCTCACTGCCATTTCCTCTCTGTACTTAGATATCTCTGCAGATGGAGGAAATTTGTAAATTTCAGCGTTGATAGAGTCAATTTCTTCAAGCAGTTTGACCCTATCACTTTCAGCGTATTGAATTAGGATTCCCATCAAGCGTTTGGAATTTTCTAAGTTACATTGTATATATTTATATATATATATAAATGTGCACAGAACATCCTTGACCAACAAGAAGAAGAGGCCACACAGTGGAGACAGCGGAGACGTCTTTAATCAGCAGGTAAACCAATCTTTCAGGGCGAATGCATTTCAGCGTTGTATGTTGCCTTCATCAGCGCCAGATGGTTCAAGCAGGAAATGGGCGCAGTCCGAGATTTAAATACCTTGTGCCCCTCCTGCTTAGTGTCAGCAAGCTTCGCCCCCCGAATAGTGAATGTTCACAATGTTCAATATTGTTCACGTAGGACGCCCAATGCCACATCACTACAAGTTCCAGCATATATATATATATATATATATATATATATATATATATATATATATATATATATATATATATATATATATACATATATATGTATATATATATGTATATATATATATATATATATTACCTACTGGCAGTCGCCAGTAGGTATATATAGTTAGGATTTTTTTGAATAGGGATTTCTGAAAATTCTTTGTTGAATAACTTTGGCGTTGATGGACGGAATTGGCTGAAATTTTCAGGAAAATGGCACATTTTATTTCTGAGCGTCCCCTGAAAGTTTGGGGGGGTTTCGTCAAGCGGGGGCCGAGAAAAAAGGGGGGTCCCAAAACATGTTTTTAACATTGAGTTTTCCATAGGGCGGTTGGACTCACTTTTAGCTCGAACGGCTGAATGGATTTCCACAAAACTTGGCAAAATTGTAGGGACTGGTAGCCCGATATGCCTTTGCTATGTCTCAAGATATATGCTCCAGTGGTTTTTACAAAAATTAACTTTGAAAAATATATATTGGGCTACATTGGGCTATATATATGTTAGAGCCCAAATGTAGCCCAATGTAGCCCAATGTAGCCCAAAGATGGCCACCAGAGACAAAAAAAACAAATGTAGCCCAAATATCAGCCAGATGTAGCCCAACTATAGCCCAGTGACAGAATGTCCCAGAGTGTTCTAAAGAACAACTAGAGCGCTAACAGTCTTACTTATGACAAAAGTATGGCACACCTGAAGTCATCTTGATTGGAATAAAGTGGTAACACTTAAAACATTTAATTTGCAAAGGAACAAAATGAGGGGGTTCATTTTGCCATAGAAATTATGATTAGTGCTGAAGAAAGAAAAATTAGGGCACATTTTGAGTGACTTCTCAAATCCTCTTATATTTCATTTACAAAATTCTGATATGCAGTCTCCCAAGATGGCCACCAGAGACAAAAGAGCCCAAATGTAGCCCAAATATCACCCAGATGTAGCCCAACTATAGCCCAATGACAGAATGTACCAGAGTGTTCTAAAGAACAACTAGAACGCTAACAGTCTTACTTATGACAAAAGTATGGCACACCTGAAGTCATCTTGATTGGAATAAAGTGGTAACACTTAATACATTTAATTTGAAAAGGAACAAAATGAGGGGTTTAATTTTGCCATAGAAATGTTATATATATATATATATATATATATATATATATATATATATATATATATATATATATATATATATATATATATGTATATATATATATATATATATATATATAAAACCTACTGGCGGTCGCCAGTTGGTATATATAGTTAGGATTTTTTGAATAGGGATTTCTGAAAATTCTATGTTGAATAACTTTGGTGTTGATGGACGGAATTGGCTGAAAGTTTCAGGAAAATGGCACATTTTGTTTCTGAGCGTCCCCTGAAAGTTTGGGGGGGTTTGGTCAAGCGGGGGCCGAGAAAAAAGGGGGGTCCCAAAACGTGTTTTTAACATTGAGTTTTCCATAGGGCGGTTGGACTCACTTTTAGCTCGAACGGCTGAATGGATTTCTATGAAACTTGGCAAAATTGTAGAGACTGTTTGCCCGATGTGCCTTTGCTAGGTCTCAAGATATGTGCTCCAGTGGATTTTGAGAAATTAACGTTCAAAACAAAATATATACCTGTGACAGCGTCCCGGTTAGCGCCCCGGTTCGCGTACCAGACACGTAACGGAACTTCGCGAGGAGAAGTGGATTGGCTCTCCGGTGACTGTCAACATTCTAAACAGTCCGAAGCGGCCGCCATCTTGTCTCTCGGTAGGATCGAGAGACAAGAGGTGGAAATAAACGAAGGGGGAAATGAATGAAAGGGGGCAAGGTAGACCCCTCCGGACCCCCTAGGATTGATGTGGGAGCTATTAAAGGGCCCCGCGGGGCAAAAAAAATAAAATAATTTTTTTTTCGATTTTTCGCAGTGGAACCGCTACCCGGTACGCGAACCGGGTAGCTCACCGGTAGCATAACGGGAGTTCGCTATCTTGTGTTTCGGACGAATTTAGTCACAAGATGGAGGATAAACAATGTTGGGAATGGGTATAAGGGGGCACGGGAGACATATCCTGACCCCCTAGGTTTTCTAAGGGTGGCTGAGGAGGCCCATATATGTAAGTTAGCACCCGGTCCGCGCACCGGGTAGCGTTCCGGAAAGCGTAACAAGGGGAAAACCAAGGGAAATAGTAAAATAATATTTTAGAGTGCTTTGAGGTAGGGTAGCTCTGAATAGAGCTGTTCTGTTGTGTGGGTGATGTAAGTACCAACATGTAGGTACCAATGAAGAGTCTAAAATTCAATGTACACCGTCTCCTCTGTAGATATTTTGTATGTTCTAATATGGGTTATTTAAATGTAAATGTGTGGAAAAGCACTTCATGCTTTAAAGCAATTGTATTTTTGAACTGATTGTTCTTTCCTCTTAGTCCTCCTCTTTGGTTTTTTTTTCCCCACACTCTTCTTGAGCATGATAGTTGATAAATTCGTTCCCTCAAAAAATTTATATACATAAAAAAATTATATTAAATTCATATAAAATATATTTTTCCTTTAAAAGAAGAATACATTTTACAGCTTTTGATATTTGCTATTAAAAAACCATTGAAATTCACTGAAAAAAACATATGTTATAGACTATATATAGTTAGGAATTAGCATTTACAAAACCTTGAAAATTCACTGAAAAAACCATAGGTTATAGACCATATATAGTTAGGAATTAGCATTTACAAAACCTTATTTTACTCACACAAAACCATTGAAATTCGCATATATAGTTAGTTGCACTAACTATATATCGCGCACCCGCAATCCACTGCTGATCATGTCACATATTACATCATTCATGACATGGTTAGTGACATCACTGATGACATCACTGATGACATCTCAAATGACATCACTGATGACATCACTGATGACAACATCCAGTGACTGTATGTTTCTGTAAAGTTAAAATATGTCTTACATATTGAAGAATGAGTGGATGTATAAGTGTCTGGATGAAGGATTTAGTAGGTGCATGACTGACTGTATGAGTGAGTGATCAAATATGTCTCACTGAGTGCATGGGTTAGTGACTAAACTGTCTTAATTTGTGCATCATTATGTCTGTTGTTCTGTAAACTGCTGCATGTGTTGATCAGTATCTATATGAGTAACTATATGGGTTATTGATTGGTTGCCCAAGTATTTGTATGGGAGACTGAGTGTGTGTGTGGGTGGCTGAGTGACTGAGTCTGTGCATAGATGTGTGAACAGTTGATTCACTAGATGTATGGGTTCAAAAGTGCATGTGGAAACAGACTGTGTGCATGAGTGTAATGGTGAGTGAATGGATATCTCAGTGCTACATGTCAAAGTAAGTACATATGTAAAACACAGTACATGTGAGAGTTGACATATATAAATAACTGTGCATAAGAGCCAGTGAATGTGTGAGTCACTGTATGGATCATTGTGAACTTGTATCAGGGATTGTATAAGAGAGTAAATATGTGTTAGTATATGTTTGAATAAGTAAGGTGTGTATAACTGTAGAGTTGAGGAAATGGAGGTGTGATTGATTCTTTGCATGACTGACTAGGTGTGTGAGTAACTCCATGGATGAGTGACAGTCTGTGAGTGTCTGTTTACACTGAGTGTATCTAAGGTTATATTGGAGTCTGAAGAGGTTCATCGTATAATCACATGAATGATGTCATCAGTGATGTGATCAGTAATGTCAAATGAGATGTCATAAGTGATGTCATCAGTGATGTCATTTGAGATGTCATCAGTGATATCATCAGTGATGTCATTTGAGATGTCATCAGTGACGTCATCAGTGATGTCATTTGAGATGTCATCAGTGATGTCATCAGTGATGTCACTGACCATGTCATGAATGATGTAATATGTGACATGATCAGCAGTGGATTGCGGGTGCGCGATATATAGTTAGTGCAACTAACTATATATGCGAATTTCAATGGTTTTGTGAATATATATATGTATATATATATATATTCACTGAAAAAACCATAGGTTATAGACCATATATAGTTAGGGATTAGCATTTACAAAACCTTATTTTACTTACACAAAACCATTGAAATTCGCATATGTAGTTAGTTGCACTAACTATATATCGCGCACCCGCAATCCACTGCTGATGATGTCACATATTACATCATTCATGACATGGTCAGTGACATCACTGATGACATCACTCACTGATGACATCATCCAGTGACTGTAGGTTTCTGTAAAGTTAAAATATGTCTTACATATTGAAGAATGAGTGGATGTATAAGTGTCTGGATGAAGGATTTAGTAGGTGCATGACTGACTGTATGAGTGAGTGATTAAATGTGCCTCACTGAGTGCATGGGTTAGTGACTAAACTGTCTTAATTTGTGCATCATTATGTCTGTTGTTCTGTAAACTGCTGCATGTGTTGATCAGTAGCTATATGAGTTACTATATGGGTTATTGATTGGTTGCCCAAGTATTTGTATGGGAGACTGAGTGTGTGTGTGTGGGTGGCTGGGAGGTGTGTGACTCTGTGCATAGATGTGTGAACAGTTGATTCACTAGATGTATGGGTTCAAAAGTGCATGTGGAATCAGCTGTATGGGCGGTTGACTGTGTGCATGAGTGTATTGGTGAGTGAATGGATATCTCAGTGCTACATGTCAAAGTAAGAACATATGTAAAACACAGTACATGTGAGAGTTTACATATATAAATAACTGTGCATAAGAGCCAGTGAATGTGTGAGTGGCTGTATGGATCATTGTAAACTTGTATCAGGGATTGTATAAGAGAGTAAATATGTGTTAGTATATGTTTGAATACGTAAGGTGTGTATAACTGTATAGTTGAGGAAATGGAGGTGTGATTGATTTTTTGCATGACTGACTAGGTGTGTGAGTAACTCCATGGATGAGTGACAGTCTGTGAGTGTCTGTTTACACTGATTGTATCTAAGGTTATATTAGAATCTGAAGAGGTTCATCGTATTATCACATGAATGATATCATCAGTGATGTGATGAGTAATGTCAAATGAGATGTCATCAGTGATGTCATTTGAGATGTCATCAGTGATGTCATCAGTGATGTCATTTGAGTTGTCATCAGTGATGTCATCAGTGATGTCACTGACCATGTCATGAATGATGTAATATGTGACATCATCAGCAGTGGATTGCGGGTGTGCGATATATAGTTAGAGCAACTAACTATATGTGCGAATTTCAATGGTTTTGTGTGAGTAAAATAAGGTTTTGTAAATGCTAATCCCTAACTATATATGGTCTATAACCTATGGTTTTTTCAGTGAATTTTCAAGGTTTTGTAAATGCTAATCCCTAACTATATATGGTCTATAACCTATGTTTTTTTCAGTGAATTTCAATGTTTTTTATTGCAAATATCAAAAACTGTTAAATGTATTATTCTTTTAAATGAAAAATATATTTTATATGTTTGTAATATAATTTTTTTATGCATCTGCCAAACCCTAACCTCTTAATAGTGCACTGTGGTGGAATTGATTTTGGGACTATGACTGGGGTTGGTCTGGAAATGCTTTTAAAGGACACCTTTCATCAATTGATGTCACTTTTTCCCCAAACTGCCTTGGTATATTCCAATATATGCCAATGACAGAAATGGAAGTGGTCCAACCAATTTTTTCCACAATTTGGGAAAGCACGGAAACATGTGAATAAATCTGTTTCTGCTTATATGAGAGAATTTACAATGGGTTTTAATATACAACAATAACTTGCGTTACAACATGCAAGACATCTACAGAGGAGATGGTGTGCACTTCTCCGATGAGGGGAATAGAATATTCCTCCTGAATTTAAAACTGTGCATTGGAACCTACTTGTAAGTACCTTAATTAGCCACAGAACCCAATAGCTCTTTTCATTGCTTCCCTACCTCTGATCATTCAAAACGTTTATCTTTTTCTAACTTTTTTTTTTCACCAAAGTACGCTCCCCGGTTCGGTTACCGGTGCGCGTACCAGGCGCTCCCCCTGCAAAATTTTTCGAATTTTTATTTTTTTATTTTTGCATATATCAGCGTCCTAAGCCCCCCTCAGAAAACCTAGAGGGTCACAAAGTGTCTACCGTGCCCCCTTCTACCCATTCCGAACATTGTTTGTCCTCCATCTTGTGTCTCAATTCTACCGATACACAAAATGGAGGACTACCGTAACGCTGCCGGTTCGCGTACCGGGGCGTGCACCGGTGAGCGCTCGCTAAAAAAAGGTGGGAAAGTAATTTACAGAAAAACCACTAGAGACACTTTCATCAAATATAGAATAGGCCCTACTTCATAGCAGTCCTTACCATTTACCCAAATTTGATGGAATTCCATTGAGAAAATTATGCTGTCGGCCTGACTAAATATCCTGAGGTAAATTACCTAACAAAAACACTTATGAAGTGTTAGAATTGACAACCAATTAAAATGCTACTTTCATTATCTTCTATTTTTTCATGACATTTGATTGGTTATGTACCTGAATATATATAAAGAAAGAGAGAGAAACACAGCCATTTTGACTACTGCTTCCTGAAGTACATTTCAAGTGCATTTCAACTGAGAACTTAAACGTCTTTTTGAAAGGTAAGATGTTATTTTAAAAACTGAAGTATGTTGTGCACTTTAAGTTAATTAGAAAAACATTTTCTGATAGTTATATACTATCCCTCTGTAATAGTTATAGAATAAGATTGTAATAGTTATAGAATAAGATAGACTTCTCTGTTATAGTTATGGATGGAGTTAGGCTTGTCTTGTATAATTATGAATTTACTTAGGCTTTATCACATATACTTTTTTATATTTCCACTTCCAGTCTGATACCATACACTGCCCAAAGATAAAATCATTGTTAAAAAAACCAAACTACCTGTCTGAACTTAAACCCAACAGTGCCCTATCTCTACTGATATATTTTTTTTAAATTCAAATTACAGCACAAAATTGGAAGGAGAGCAAAAAAATACCATCGAAATTGTTCTGGAAAGCAACAAAGATACAGATATTGAACACAATGACTCTGAATTCTTTGATGAATCACGGGACTATGAACTTCTTCAATGTGTAGAATCAGTAGATTTCCTGATTGAAAATGAGGACATTTCTGACAATCAATATATTAGAAGTTCTTTTAAATTTTGAAAATGAATCTGAGAAATAAATTTATATTTAATAATTCAAAAATTGTTTGTGACATTATTCATTTTTATATGTATTTTTTAAACTAGTACCAAATTGATTATAATGTAAAGTCAGACTTTAAATATACTGTGCAACTTTTTTGTGTAACATAGTAAGTTTGCTCGTAGTTTCTTCCTTTCTCCCACTATTTTATCTCCAATGTGTATTTAACATCTCTTTTTCATTTCCTGCCTCCATATTCTTTCTGCTTTCCTCACATACTATGCTATGAATTCCATATACCACAATAACTTCTGAAACTTCATGCAAGATATCTACAAAGGAAACGGTGTATTTTTATTTTTAGACTCTGCATTGGTACCTACATGTTGGTACTTAAATAAAAAAAAATAAAAAAATACAACAAAAAGAACAATCAATATACATACATTATTTAAACATTCTTTCATTCTATTTTCCCTATATTACGCTCCCCGGACCGCTTCCCGGTGCGTGTACCGAGCGCTCCCCCCGCAAAAAAAACTATAATAAAAATTATTTTTTTTTGCCCCGCGGGGCCCTTTTAAAGCCCCCTCATCAAACCTAGGGGGTCAGGGAGGATGTACTCTGCCCCCTTATGCTCATTTCCCCCTTTGTTTTTGTCACATCTTGTGTCTCGATCCTACCGAGACACAAGATGGCGGCTGCTCCGGACTGTTTAGAATGTTCACAGTCACCGGGGAGCCAATCAGCTTCTCCTCGCGAAGTTCCGTTACGCGTCAGGTACGCGAACCGGGGCGCTAACCGGGACGCTGTCACAGATATATCTGTTTTTTAAAACGTTAATTTCTCAAAATCCACTGGAGCACATATTTTAAGACATAGCAAAGGCACGTCGGGCAAACCATATCTACAATTTTGCCAAGTTTCGTGTAAATCCATTCAGTCGTTCGAGCTAAAAGTGATTTCAACCGCCCTATGGAAAAATGAATGGGAAAAATGCGTTTTGGGACCCCCCTTTTTTCTCGGCCCCCCCTTGACGAGACCCCCCAAATTTTCAGGGGCTGCTCAGAAACAAAATGTGCCATTTTCCTGAAAAATTCAGCCAATTCCGTCCACAAACGCTAAAGTTATTCGACATAGAATTTTCAGAAATCCCATAGGAAAAAAATCCTAACTATATATACCTACTGGCGACTGCCAGTAGGTAATATATATATATATATATATATATATATATATATATATATATATATATATATATATATATATTCACTGAAAAAATCATTGGTTATAGACCATATATAGTTAGGGATTAGCCTTTTCAAAACCTTATTTTACTCACACAAAACCATTGAAATTTCATATACAGTGAGTTGCACTAACTATTTATCGCGCACCCGCAATCCACTGCTCATAATGTCACATATTACATCATTCATGACATGGTTAGTGACATCACTGATGACATCACTGATGACATCTCAAATGACATCACTGATGACATCTCAAATGACATCACTGATGACAACATCCAGTGACTGTATGTTTCTGTAAAGTTAAAATATGTCTTACATATTGAAGAATGAGTCGATGTATAAGTGTCTGGATGAAGGATTTAGTAGGTGCATGACTGACTGTATGAGTGAGTGATTAAATGTGTCTCACTGAGTGCATGGGTTAGTGACTAAACTGTCTTAATTTGTGCATCATTATATCTGTTGTTCTACAAACTGCTGCATATGTTGATCAGTAGCTATATGAGTAACTGTATGGGTTATTCATTGGTTGTCCAAGTATTTGTATGGGAAACTGAGTGTGTGTGTATGGGTGGCTGGGAGGTGTGTGACTCTGTACATAGATGTGTGAGTAGTTGATTCACTATATGTATGGGTTCAAAAGTGCATGTGGAAACAGCTGTATGGGCGGTTGACTGTGCATGAGTGTATTAGTGAGTGAATGGATATCTCAGTGCTACATGTCAAAGTAAGTACATATGTAAAACACAGTACATGTGAGAGTTGACATATATAAATAACTGTGCATAAGAGCCAGTGAATGTGTGAGTGGCTGTATGGATCATTGTGAACATGTATTAGGGATTGTATAAGAGAGTAAATATGTGTTAGTATATGTTTGAATAAGTAAGGTGTGTATAACTGTATAGTTGAGAAAATGGAGGTGTGATTGATTTTTTGCATAACTGACTAGGTGTGTGAGTAACTCCATGGATGAGTGACAGTCTGTGACTGTCTGTTTACACTGATTGTATCTAAGGTTATATTAGAGTCTGAAGAGGTTCATGGTATTATCACATGAATGATATCATCAGTGATGTGATCAGTCATGTCAAATGAGATGTTATCAGTGATTTTATCAGTGATGTCATTTGAGATGTCATCAGTGATGTCATTTGAGATGTCATCAGTGATGTCATTTGAGATGTGATCAGTGATGTCATCAGTGATGTCACTAACCATGTCATGAATGATGTAATATGTGACATCATCAGCAGTGGATTGCGGGTGCGCGATATATAGTTAGTGCAACTAACTATATATGAAATTTCAATGGTTTTGAGTGAGTAAAATAAGGTTTTGAAAAGGCTAATCCCTAACTATATATGGTCTATAACCAATGGTTTTTTCAGTGAATTTTCAAGGTTTTGTAAATGCAAATTCCTAACTATATATGGCCTAAAACCTATGGTTTTTTCTGTGAATTTCAATGGTTTTTTAATAGCAAATATCAAAAGCTGTCAAATGTCAAGTACGTGATAGGTAAAAACTTTTTCGTGTTTATGCACGCTGATGTGCTTTGAACGCTGCCCCCCCCTCCCCTCTTTTCTCTTAGTAGTACTCTCTCTTTGCAGATAGTGAAGAGTAGTTAACGCAGGCCTTTACCCCCGTTGTAATCCGTCGTGCCTGCTTGTCTCTCCATTTGATTGATTGTTATCCAAGCATTTACTGTTTTACAATTGATTCTCTTTGGTTCATTCTCTATTTACAAACAAACACAAAGTCGCAATACTCTGTTTAGTCTTTGCAGATAGTGAAAAATCGTGAAAAATCGTGTAAAAAAATAAAATTAATCAAGCAAAATCAGTAGGCCACTAATTGGATCTCTTTTTGACCTCGCTAAAATAGAAATATTAGGAACAACCCTTCATGAGAAATACGAAAATAGTGAGATGAACTGAGCTCCACACCATGAGGGCTGCAAGACAGCTCGGCTCCGTCACCCACCCCGCCCAAAATAACGACAAACCCTATGCAAATATTAAAAATATATACAACACACCAGCAAAGAAACAGGGTAAAACATTTTATTAAATAACTATTTACATAACTATTTTATACTTTTTATTGCCCGATCCGGCTAGCTCAATCGATCGAGCATGAAACTCATGCACTCTGATAGCAAGCGTTGCTACTGATGCTATGCAGACCAAAACTGGCTTTCAGTTTGTACATTTTTCTAGATTTTTCCATCCAAGGTTGGTTGAGTTTGTAGAACGATGGCTTCAGATTTTCAACATACGGTGTGGTGGCGCGGACTGGGAGGGGGCGGTTCGCTCCTGCCCCCTCCCCAAGTAAGATTTTCATACGTGAAAGTACGTTAATGGTTTTGGTCCCTGAGTTGCTTCGATGTCACTGCCATTCTCAAATGGCATAAGTTCTGGATGTTGGGTGCCATAGTTCAGAGTTCTGAGCAGCGCTTGTAACACTGTCTGAAGCTTATTTCCACCTACTGCAGCTTCACTATTCTCAAAGTAAGTGAGAGTCGTTTGTGGACCTGACTGCATTTGAAAACAATGTGATATGGTACCTCCCTAAACCGCTTGACGGAGGCCCCCGAGGGGCGGTGTGATGGCACGGACTCGGAGAAGACGCTTGGCTCCGACCCCCTCCCCAAGTCTTATAGCACCGGTTTAGCCTGAGATCGCCCCCGACATAGGCGGCCGGCTCCCAGGGTCCGGCGGAACTTTTTGCCTTTTGATGACTCTTCTATTCTGGACCTTGTCCCACAATCCGTTTGACCTGAAGACACGCTGTAGTGGGGCGCCCCTTTACCGTTTTAGTTGCCATTCCGCCCGCTTTTGCTACACTGTGCCTCTTCCGCCATTCAGCTGTTTACCGCCCGCTCTTGCGACTACAGCGTCTCGCTCACCATGTAGTTGAGTTGCTCCCGCTCTTGCGATGCAACGATAAGCGACTGCCACAGGACTCTCAAAATGGCGGCCGGCTCTTCAGATTTGGGCGTGGTCCACTAAAATGGCCCTGGGACACCTTGGAACTCGGACGCTTCCTTGATAGGGCTTGGGTCCCATTCTCGAAAGCGTCCCCTCAGCCGTGAAGATTCTACAAAAGTCTTGGGGGCCCCCGACTCCCGCAGGCTTCTGGTGGGGAGCGGCTGCCATGTTTGCTCGTGGAATGGCCACGACGGACCTACGAGATGGTAGTGCTCTCATGCTGACGCCAGCTTTAGTCTGAAACATCCAGAAACACTGTAGACTACCAATTCGATCAGTTCCGGTAGCGCCCCAACATGACCCGGTAGAGAAGAACTTGCCCTCCCCTCTTTGACTGATGGTTCTTGTTGCCTGTCCCCTCTGTTGTCATTTAACAGAACTTTTTGGACTGCTGAAAGGGGTTGTGTTCCGAACGCTGGTTGGTGGAGACATTTTGACTATATTCTTGACCTACGTTGTCGCGTAATGCGTTATATGACACGCCGCGTTAGCGCACCCGGAAGTGATCCGGGGCGCGGCGCGCAGCGCGTAACGTAAGCATAACAGGTCATGTGACTTGTTAATAAAACTTTTTATTGGTTCATTTTACTTTTGTTATTTTAATAATGAAAAGCTTGGTCATATGACCTAAAAAATACGCTTTTTATTGATTTCGATTTTTTTTTTTTAAACATATATGTTATAATATTCCAGGCTAATGTACTTTCCCGGAAAATTTACAACTGTCCTGCAAGTAAAATATATTCCTTTTTCAAGAAAAAGGGCGTTTCTTCGTTCCATGACGGAACGGTTGAGTAAAAGAGACTCGGCCTGCTGTCTTAGTCGCCGATACGCCTGATTATCAGATTCTTATTGATCACTTTATGTTGCAGGAGTGGAAAACACAACTGCCCTTGACCATTTATCTTTACTGCGTTCCTACGTATTATACCTTTTATCCGTCATGTAATTGGACTGCTTTATTTCACTTGCCTTTTACTGATTCGAAAACAGTGACTAAAAGTAAAAACTTTACCAATGTAAATACTACTACCATGTCTGGTTTTAAAAACCTTTATTGTGAAAATGTCAGTATACAAATACGGGCCTATAACCACGTGGGCCGGCCACGGAGCAAACTGAAATCGTATATGATGAGGAGACATTTACATTATAGAGGAACGTAACGAGCGGGCCATTAGGTTGCAAGAACTAAGGTGTCTAACAGTTGCGGAATCGGTGGACGTACATTTTGTAATTAAATTACGACAGGGCCACTTACAAAAAAATCATCTAGATATACATTTGCAGGCAAGTACCATGGGTGACGTTAATTCGAACTTTCAATACTACAGTAATCAATAACACATCAGAACTTAATATCAATAGGGATGTCAAAATATTCAATCAATTCTTGTCCCCGCCCGCCATGAGCATCAAAACTGCATTCATATCTCGTGATATCAAGGTTGTTCAACCAGTACACAACAAGGAGTTATGAGTCCCATTTATACCGGCGCCATTTTGGGCGAGGCCGGGCAGGTGCAAGATATAGTCAAAATGTCTCCACCAACCATCGGCCAGACCAGAACCCATTTCGGCCCTTTATGCTACAAGATGGTGTCTTCCATTCAGAAAATATTGTTGGCAGCATTTTGAAAGGAAAGATAAACAGCCGTTCTCCTAGTGAGTCTCACATTGTTACATTTAGGAAGAATGTTGAAGAGTAGTATGTGGAAAATCTGAAGCCATTTTTCTACAAACTCTCAATCAGCCTTGGATGGAAAAAAAAATCCTGAAGAATGTACAAACTGAAAACCAATTTTTGTCTGTATAGCATCAACAGCAACGCTTGAGTCAGCTTTGTGTGAAGCCGCCATTTTGATTCAATCAATAACGTCCCCCTGCACACATTCAGGGACCTGGTCGTGTCTTCAGGTGAAACGGATTGTGGGACAAGAAGCAAAAAGGAAAAGGAAAAAAGTTCCGCCGGACCTCGGGAGCCGGCCGCCTATGTCATGTGCGATCTTTGGCCACACCAGGGCAATAGTGAAGCTGCAGCAGGTGCAAATACGCTTCAGACAGTCTTACAAGCACTGCTCAGAACTCTCAACTATGGCACTCAACATCCAGGACTTGCCATTCGGATCTTGGCGCCTTGTGATGGTTCCGACCTATTCACACATCGGTCCACTACTGACATCACCTCATAAGCCAACGGGGCACCCCACGCCGACTTTCGGCGCAGCATTGTAGGATGGCCACACCAGTGCAGCAACTTGCTGGACACCACCTCGGTGCCATCCGGATCTCGGCGCGTTCGAGTCACTGTACCGCAAAAGTGACCGGAACTCAGCTGGACACGCCGTCTTTCGGCGCAGCATTGTAGGATGGCCACACCAGTGCGGCAATTTGCTGGACACCACCTCGGTGCCATCCGGATCTCGGCGCGTTCGAGTCACTGTACCGCAAGAGTGACCGCAACTCAGCTGGACACGCCATCTTTCGGCGCAGCATTGTAGGATGGCCACACCAGTGCGGCAACTTGCTGGACACCACCTCGGTGCCATCCGGATCTCGGCGCGTTGTGCTGCCTTCGGCCTACTGTAGCCGCAAGTGCGGACGCAACTCAGTTGGACGGCAAGTGAAACGCTAAGGGGCGCCCCACTGCAGCCGAGGAGCCTCCATCTTGGGGGAGACGCACAGCCCCCACTGACTGACGCGACCTCACAGGCCAACGGGGCGCCCCACGCCGACTTTCGGCGCAGCATTTTAGGATAGCCACACCAGTGCAGCAACTTGCTGGACACTAACTCTGTGCCATCCGGATCTCGGCGCGTTGTGCTGCCTTCGGCCTATTCGCACATCGGTCCGCTACTGACGCCGCCTCACGTGCCAACGGATTTTCTACGCTTTTTGTAGCCCTATGCCGCATAACAGGTCATGTGACTTGTTTATAAAACTTTTCATTGGTTCATTTTACTTTTGGTTTCCAAAAGATGGAAGGCTTGGTCATATGACCTAAAAATAACACTTTTCATTGGTTTAGAAATTTTTTTTTTCCCAAACGATGAAAGCCCCACCTTGTTTCTGGATGATTCAGACTGAAGCTGGCGTCAGCATGAGAGCACCACCATCTCGTGGCTCCGTCGTGGTCATTCCGCGAGCAATCATGGCAGCCGCTCCCCACCGGAAGCCTGCAGGAGTCGAGGGCCCCCAAGACTTTTGCAGAATCTTCACGGCTGAGGGGACGCTTTCGAGAATGGAGCCCAAGCCCTAGCAGGCAAGCGTCCGAGTTCCAAGGTGTCCCAGGGCCATTTTAGTGGACCAGGCCCAAAACCGAAGAGCCGTCCGCCATTTTAAGAGTCCTGTGGCAGCCGCCTATCGCTGCACTGCAAGAGTGGGCGGAAGACAACTACATGGTGAGCGAGACGCTGTAGCCGCAAGAGCGGGCGCAACTCAGCTGGATGGCCGCCACCTGGGGAGGCCCGTTCACGCCGCCTCCCCCACGCCCCCCCCGGGCCGCCCCACGCCAATTTTCGGAGCAGCATTGTAGGATACCAAAACCAGTGCGGCAGTTTACTGGACATCACCTGGGTGCCATCCACATCTCAGCGCGTTCTGCTGCCTTGGGACTATTCGCACAACAGACCGCTACTGACGAGGCCTCCCCCCGCACCACCCGGGACGCCCCACGCTGTTTTTCTGAGCTGCATTGTAGGAAACCAAAAACCAGTGCGGCACCCAGGTGACATCACCTGGGTGCCGTCCAGAACTCAGCACGTTGTGCTGCCTTGGGACTATTCGCACAAAAGACAGCTTCTGACCATTGTTGCTTTTTTTTATCAAAAAATGTTTAAATGTATTTACAGTTTTTGTTGCGTTCGTTATATTTAAAAGTTAATAAAGTTTTATAATCCTACTTTGTTGGAGTGCTATATATTTTTAAAAAATCGGGTGAATGGGGCCTTGAATCGGGTTATTGTCATGTGTGGGCTTTGCAAGTGTACTGCTACAGGATCGGACATTTCAAACTCAAATGCACGTTCTTTTTCTTACCTTTCCGAAGCATGGAGCGCAATAGCAGGCAGAGAAAGGGTGATGCAAGTGTTGAACACTGCCTGGCCTGGCAAGTTGCTGGCAGTGCCCCCCCCCCCTCGCCCGCTCCTGAAAGAGGGCACACACACACCGCCGCCCGAGTACTTCACAGATCTTTAAAAGACCATGCGCTTGTTCATGAGGCTTAAATGGTCTAGAGCCCCTGCATCGACCCTCTGACGTTTCCTGGAAGAATTAGCACGTAACACAATACCAAGCCCTGTCAGCTGAAACCCCCGAGGAATCGTGGGGCATATTATCAAGGGGGTTTATCTCCGCTTTTTTGGCTTTAAAAGCCAAGAAAGCGGAGATAAAATTATCTCCCTATTACCAAGCTGTGGCTAACACCAGTTAGTGACAGCTAAAAGGAGATCACGACCATCTTGGGCCCCGCTTTGCATGTCAGTGATATTTATCACTAATGACATGCAAAGTGGGCGTGCCAAGATGTTAGCGACTGGAAACAGTCCCTAACATCGCTATCTCCTATTACCAACTTTTGGAGATATTTGCGCTAAGCGCGAATATCTCCAAAAGCTAACACCTGCCCTGAGCAGTTCTTAGCCATGTTATCCAATGGGAGGTGGATAACATGGCTAAGAGCATTTGCTCGATAATGCATGAATATCGCTGACTTTTCAGCGATATTCATGCATTGCGGCCGTTTTTTATCGCATTTGCGATAAACCTTGCTAATAGCAAGGTTTATCTGCGATAAAAATCGCCGATGTGCGGCGATAATTTTTGTCTCTAAACAAGTTAGAGACAAAAATTATCGCTAGTTGTTGGTAATATGCCCCCGGGTTTTTGCTTGCAGAAATCGGGAGGCGGGAGACTAGCACTGAAATCAGTAGTCTCACGCCTGAATCGGGAGGGTTGGCATGTCTGGATTCTCTACAGCTGGGGCCATAAACTACATCCGCAGGGCTAGGTGATAGCCTGGGACCGGCCTGGCATCTAAAATGGCTGCCGTGCACGACAAAATTGTGGCATTGGAAAAAAGGCAAGATGGCGCAGACAATGTTTATCAATAAGGATTCATTTATAACAAAATATTTTATCGCACTGACAAATTGGCGGTCAACACTTCCTGAATCGAACGTTAACAGACGTCACGCAGCAAAAAAAAAAAAAAGCTCACGCACAGCCGCTGGAAGACATGTGTCAACATATATGAGCCTCCTCAGCCACCCTCAGAAAACATAAGGGTTCAGGATACGTCTCCCGCACCCCCTTATACCTAGTAATTTAATTAAAACGAAACACAAAATGGCGAATTCCCGTTTCGCTACCAGTTTGCGGCCCGGGAAGCGCTTCTACCGTGAAAAATCAATTTTTTTTCCCCACGGGACCCTTTAATAACCCCAACATCATTCCTAGGGGGTCAAGAGGGGAATACCTTGCCCCCTTTCATTAAATTCCCCCTTCGTTTTTCACCTCTTCTTCTCTCTCGATCCTACCGAGAGACAAGATGGCGCACGCACAGCCGCTGGAAGACATATATCAACATATATGAGCCTCCTCAGCCACCCTCAGAAAACATAAGGGATTAGGATACATCTCCCGCACCCCCTTATACCTAGTAATTTAATTAAAACGAAGTACAAAATGGCGAATTCCCGTTTCGCTACCAGTTTGCGGCCCAGTTCGCAGCCCGGGAAGCGCTTCTACCGTGAAAAATATTTTTTTTTTTATTTTCCCCACGGGACCCTTTAATAACCCCAACAACATTCCTAGGGGGTCAAGAGGGGTATACCTTGCCCCCTTTCATTAAATTCCCCCTTCGTTTTTCACCTCTTCTTCTCTCTCGATCCTACCGAGAGATAAGATGGCGGCCGCTCCGGACTGTTTAGAATGTTGACAGACACCGGAGAGCCAATCAGCTTCGCATCGCAAAGTTCCGTTTCGCGAAAAGTAAGCGGACCGGAGCGCAGCCCGGAGCGCTGTTACAGATATATATCTTGTTTTGAACGTTAATTTCTCAAAATCCACTGGAGCACATATATTGAGACCTAGCAAAGGCACATCGGGCTAACAGTCCCTACAATTTTGCCAAGTTTCGTGCAAATCCATTCAGCCGTTCGAGCTAAAAGTGAGGCCAACCGCCCTATGGAAATTAACATGGGGAAAACGCGTTTTGGGACCCCCCTTTTTTCTCGGCCCCCCCTTGAGGAAACCCCCCCAAAGTTTCAGGGGCTGCTCAGAAACAAAATGTGCCATTTTCCTGAAAATTTCAGCCGATTCCGTCCACAAACGCCAAAGTTATTAGACATAGAATTTTCAAAAATCCCATAGGGAAAAAATCCTAACTATATATACCTACTGGCGACACGCCAGTAGGTAATATATATATATATATATATATATATATATATATATATATATATATATATATATATATATATATATATATATATATATATATATATATATATATATATATATATATATATATATAAAAAACCTACTGGCAGACGCCAGTAGATAACTTTGGCGTCGTTTGATGACTCTTCATAAAATTTTCAAAACTAATTCTTTATTCATATCAGCTCCTATGTTTAAAGTTTGGGGGTGATTCGTCAAGTGGGGCCGAGATAAATGGGGGGTCCCAAAACGTGTGTTCTCCATGTTCATTTCCGTAGGAAACTTTAGACAAGGCTACAGGTCAAACGGGTGAACGGAATTACCCCAAATTTGTCAGGGAGGAGTGCTTTGGTCTACAAAGCACGCTTTTTTTATTTGGTGTAAATCCGTTCAGTAGATTTTTAGAAATATCAAAATTTACAGATATCGATATTTATGAATTCTGCCATCTGATTGGCTGAGGCGTTACGAGCACAAGCGTGCTGCTTATTGGCTTCAAGCGCTGCAAGTGGTTGCAACCAGGAAGTGTTGGACACCATTTTGTGATTCAGTTGAAGCGAGTAAGGGGAAAAAAAGGCAAAAAAGTTGGAAAGGAGGGTAGGAGCAGTGTAACCTATGCGGGGGAGTGTGAAGCAAAGTAGTCACTCTTACCTGTCTGAAAGTGCAGTGTTGCTCAGAGTGACATGGTGCTGATATGATATGGTGCTACACTCGGGTATGAAACCGAGAGCCTAAACCGTGAGGCCATTGCTGTAAAGAGGTGTCGCCTGGTCTTTGTAGCATACGTGTGCAAGTAGTGTTAGTAGGCGTTTATACCACACAGGGAGTGGGAAGCGAACTACTGACCGCTATTGTGCGTTTATTGTATACCGGAAGCGGGAAGTGAAGTACTCACGCTTACCGGTGTGAAGATTTGGGGATGAAACCGAGGTGATCTCTGTAAAGGGATGGGCTCTGGGCGCTGTAGTATACATGTGCAAGTAGTGTTAGTAGGCGTTTATACCATACAGGGAGTGGGAAGCGAACTACTGACCGCTACTGTGTGTTTATAGTATAGCGGAAATGGGAAGCGAAGAACTCAGCCTACCGGTGTGAAGAGTTGGGGATCAAACCGAGCTGATTGGTGTAAATTGATGGGCTCTGGGGGCTGTAGGATACTAGCTGCTGTAGTATAAGTGTGTAAGTAGTGTTAGTATGCGTTTATAGTATATAGGGAGTGGGAAGTGAACTACTCACCCCTACTGGTCTGAAGACTCAGGGATTAAACCCTGAACCTAAACTGTGAGCTCATTTCTGTAAAGTTATGTGCAATGGGTGCTGTAGCATACCTGTGGTAGTAGTGTTAGTTTGCGTTTATACGATACAGAGAGAGGGAAGCGAACTACTCACCCCTATCGGTCTCAAGACTCGTGGATGAAATCATGAGCTCATTGCTGTAAAGTCATGTGCTCAGTGTAGTATTCAAATGTAAGTCATAGTAGAATGTTAGTATGTAATTTTAATTGAATCTAAGTATGTAATGTTGGAATGAAGGGCTGTCATGAGGGGAACCTTGGGGAGTTTGTAGACGGTACTGGAGAAGACGGTTGCCTTGCTGTCAGCTCCTATTGGTGGCTGTTTCAGGTGTCTTGTTTTCCTGTAAAATATCTACTTATTGGATCCACTGCTGTCTGCCTCATCACTACATAAATTTGGTGACGAGCGGGAAAAGGTAAAAAGAAGGCTGCACTCAAAAATATTTCAAAATTGCTTGCGTTGTGCTGAAGACCCATTTTCTTTGTGTAGCTGTTTCTACTCATGCCAGGGTCGTCGGCTCATTGAACTATGTAATCCGACTACTGGTAGGATTTATATTTTTCGATTTTGCGCTTCCTCTGCTTCTTCACTACATTCTGGTCACTGTACTACATGTGTGTAACTAGCATTAGTATTCGTTTATACTAACAAATGCATCATGGTCCTAGGGAGGGCGACTTCTCAGGCGCAGCTCATACAATGTCCTATTTGTGTTTGCTATTAGAGGGTGGATGCATGGCTTCCACCCTGTGATAGCAAATCCTTGTTTGACTACTTGAAGCGAGAGGAGGAAAAACTCGTATCGCTTTAATAGAGGGGATGCGGAAACCCTTTCAGAGAGAGGTCACACACGAAATGGATCCAAAACTTCTTTAATATCATCAGCTTGCCAGCAGGCTTCCAGCACCGGTATCAACAAAGAAATTGCTTGCCAGACGCGTTTCGAGAGCTGAGCTCTCTTCTTCAGTGGCAAAGGCTACCAGTCACACAAGAAAGCCTTCAAATTACGCACATATTTAAACCTTCCTGCCCACTGGGCATGTTCCTCACAGCGGCGTTATGGGATCTGTAGTGCCACATTATATTCCAAGAGGATGCATTCTCGCATTAATAAAACCAAATCTAGTCCCAGTGGATGTGTATATATATTCCAATCCTGGATTCCTTCGTACGAAAATCTGGCGTTGACACCGTGGGAATCAAGATACCAAAGAAAAAGATTTAATCCATACGATTAGCTTGATGCATTTCGGCGGCAAAACCGCCTTCTTCCCAACATCATAACACTGAAAGTGAAGTGCATTATATACAAGTGATTGGCCTGGCAGTAGGCTACGTGGGTTGCCATGGAAACTTCCCTCATACAACAGGCATGGAAAAGGTGTGCTCTGTGACATATGGTGAGTCATGGTATGTCATGCAGTATTACTTCTAGCATTATCTACTATTTGTAATGCTGTTATTTATGTTTTGTTATTAGTGTAAAATATGTAACTTAACCAGGCAAAACAAAATAAATTGATTGTGGAACGGAAATGTTATAGGCACATTTTAAAATCCGCATTTGTGTGGAGGGAAACGTTTGAATTCTGGCATTTGTTACCTTTAAGAAAACATACGTGCAGTATATGCAATGTGCTTACTGTATTTCTTTTTACACAAAGAAGAAGAAAGATTACATTTATGCATTTACCATGGTACAACCTTTCACATATTGGAGTACTTGATATGATGTTGCATTAGATGGGTATACCCATGAATGTCGGGCCAATTACAGTACATACCAATTCATGATTAGAATGGCTAATGTTCCATGGTTACAGAGTCTCTACCTGTTTGTTGGTCTGCATCCGTCAATTTATGTGTTTGCATGGCTAGAAAATCCTCAGAGGCATGTGTGCTGCTCTTGACTATTGTTTGATGCTCGTGAATTGACTGTTGGATACACAACCAGAAGGCATGTGCGTCCCTTGTTGCCCAAGTGGACATGCGTGACACAGATGTGTCGCAGGTCAGAGACATTTGGGACATAAGTGCTGTTCAGTGTGCGGTCACTTGAGTTTTGGCATGGGAATAAGTGCATAATGTAAGGGTTTAAAAGGATTGAATTATAAAACTTAACCAAAGTAATGTTTGTTTCTGCCACCAAGCCAGAAATGGAGGATTTATTAAGAAAAAGAGTAAAATGTTTCTGTGTTTTAAGCACTTGTGTTAAAATGTTTATTGAGAAGTTAGTCCAGGGAAGGAGAGGTGTATTGGACTAATTACTATATATGAGTGTTAGGTGGGTTCCATGCGGTTTCAGAGATGGACACTCATTGCTTTTTCAGTGAAAAAAAAATATATATATATATAGTTTTTATTTATTTTTTTCACTGAAAAATCCATAGGTTTCAGGCACGTTATAGTTAGGTTGACATTTCACTCATACAAAACCAGAGAAATTCAGCTGTTATAGTTAGCTGAGCTAACTATAACTTGAGCCCCCGCATTACACTGCTGATGACATCACATATTACATCACTCATGACATGGTGAGTGACATCACTGATGACATCTCAAATGACATCACTGATGGCATCACTGATGACATCATCCAGTGACTGAGTGTTTCTAAAAACTTTAAGAATGTTATTTATAGATACGCAAAGGTGTATTGAAGAATGAGCTTGTGTATGAGTGTCTGAATGGATGATTTAGTTAGTGCGTGACTAACTGTATAAGTGAGTGATTAAACGTGTGTGAATGGGTGAATGACTAATCGGTGTGATTGTCTGTATCATTGGTGTATAAGTGGCTGCATGGGTTGGTGAGTAGCTACATATGTGTTATCGATTAGTTGTCTGAGTACCTGTATGGGTGCCTGAGTATCTGTGTGGATGGGTGGGGGTGTGTTTGACTCCCTGCACGGATGTCTGTGTGGGTGATTCACAGGGTATATGGGTTTATGAATGCATGTGTTAGGGACTGTATGGGTGAGTGAGTGTGCATATAGCTGGGTTGGTGAGTGAATGGATGCCTCAGTGTATATGTGTAAGTAACTACATATGTTAAAGGCAGTATATGTGAGTGTTGGAGTAGATAAGTGAATATATGTGACAGTGAGTGATTGTGAGAGTAGCTGCATGGATAAGTGTGTACTTATGTCAGTAGTTGTTGAAGAGAGTACGTATATAGTACTATCTATATGAATAAGTGAGGTGCTGTGTGTGTATAACTGTATAGGTGAGTACATGACAGTGTTATTGATTCTTTGGGCTACTTACTAGGTGTTTGCGTAACAGTTTGGGTGAGTGGCATTGTGTGAGTGTCTATATCGGTGTATGAGCGGATATATCAGTAGATGTATTGATGAATGACTAAGTATATGAGTGACTCTGTGGGTGAGTGAGCGGAAGTGTGTGTAGATGTATGAATCAGTGAGCGGGTATGTACAGACTGGTCTTGGTCTGTCTATGGTTTCAATATTTGTAGTCTGTATTTTAGAGTGTGTGTATAAAAGGTTATATAAGGGTGTGAGGAGGTGCATCAGATGATCACATGGAGGATGTCATCAGTGATGTCATTTGAGATGTCATCAGTGATGTCACTGACTATGTCATGAGTGATGTAATATGTGATGTCATCAGCAGTGCATTGGAGGGGCACGGGTTATAATTAGCTCACTATAACGGCCGAATTTCTCTGGTTTTGTGTGACTGAAATGTCAACCTAACTATAATGTCCCAGAATGCCACTGAAGAAAGTTTACACCTGAAACGCGTCTGGCATGATGTAGATTATATATATATATATATATATATATATATATATATATATATATATATATATATATATATATATATATATATTCACTGAAAAAACCATAGGTTTCACACCAGTTATAGTTAGGAATTAGCATTTAAAAAACCTATTAAATTCACTGACAAAACCATAGATTTCACACCATTTATAGTTAGCTGGAAATTTTACTGACATAAAACCATTGAAATTCCCACGTTATAGTTAGTTGGACTCACTATAACTTGCGCGCCTGTAATGCACTGCTGATGACGTCACATATTACATCACTCATGACATGGTCAGTGACATCACTCATGACATCACTGATGACACCATCCAGTGAATGTGTGTCTTTCTGAAAAATAAATTTGTTTTATATATGTATTTGTAAAGGTCGATGGAAGAATAAATGTTTAAATACGTGTGTAAATGGATTTTTTTTTTTGAAAAAAAAAATTGGTTGGGTAACTGGCTTATTACGTGTATCTTAGTGAATACATATATTAGCGAGTATTGTTTAAATATTTAAATGTTTGTATCAGTGTTTCTCTTTGTGTATAAGTGGCTGCAGGGGTTGGTGACTGACTCACTGTTTGTATGTGTTTTGAAGACAGCATATGTGCAGGACTGTATGGGTGGATGAGTGTGTATATGTGTGTGTTAGTGAGTGAATGACTGTCTCACTAGTGTCTTCATTAGTAACGACATATGTTTTAATCTAGTATATGTGAGTATTGATGTATATAAGTGAGTATAGTATATATAGTGAGAGATTGTAGAAGTTCCTGTTTAAATAAGTATGTGTTTCTATAAGTGATTGTTTAGGAGAGTAAGTATGGGTAAGTTTCCTTAGAAGTAAGGTGGTAGTGTGTGTATAAATGTATATGCAAATAAATGGATGTTCAATAGTTTATTTGCATGTGTGAGTATGTGTGTGAGTAACTTTTGGATGACTGCTGATGTGTAACAGGATGTATAGGTGTATCACTACATATGATGAGTGAGTATATATATGAGTGACTATATAGAACTGTTGGTGAATGAGTGGATGTGTATATAGATGGTGGAATTACTGAATTGGTTGTTGTTACTGGTTTGGGTATCTCCATTTTTTTGAAAATGTTTGTTTCTATTTTTGAATATGTGTTTCAAGCGTTACATTACACTGAAATTAGGTCTGTCACTCTGTCACAAGGATGGTGTCATCAGTGATGTCATGAGTGATGTCACTGACCATGTCATGAGTGATGTAATATGTGACGTCATCAGCAGTGCATTACAGGCGCGCAAGTTATAGTGAGTCCAACTAACTATAACGTGGGAATTTCAATGGTTTTATGTCAGTAAAATTTCCAGCTAACTATAAATGGTGTGAAATCTATGGTTTTGTCAGTGAATTTAATAGGTTTTTTAAATGCTAATTCCTAACTATAACTGGTGTGAAACCTATGGTTTTTTCAGTGAATTTCAAAGGTTTTTTAAATGCTAATTCCTAACTATAACTGGTGTGAAACCTATGGTTTTTTCAGTGAATTTCAAAGGTTTTTTTAATGCTAATTCCTAACTATATAAGACCTGAAAGCCCACCAGGAATCTCCAGTATGCGCCAGGGGACTGCATTGCAGAGAGGTGTAATGAAGCCACAACCCTTTTTACACCTCTCTGCAACGCAGCCCCCGTGCATGTTTGAAGAGGGGGAACTAATTCCCCTTGCATACTGGGGGCCCCTGGGGGCCAATTAGCCCACCTGGAACCTCCAGTATGCGCCAGGGGCTGCATTGCAGAGGTGTAATGAGACTATGCCCCTTGTTACACCTCTCTGCAACGCAGCCCACTGCCGCGTTTGCAGAGGGGGAACTAATTCCCCTTGCATACTGGGGCTCCCTGGGGTCAACTGGTCCACCAGGAGCCTCCAGTATGCGTGAGGGAGCTGCATTGCAGAGAAGTGTAATGAGGCCACACCCTTGTTACACCTCTCTGCAATGCAGGCCACTGGCGCGTTTGTAGAGGGGGGACTAATTCCCCTTGCATACTGGGGGTCCCTGGATCATATCTGCCCAAACACCGATATTCCGAACGATTGTAAATTACTTTTACTACTCTCTACTACTCACTCTACTATTCACTCTACTACTCTCTACTACTCACTCTCTGCTACTCTCTCTACTGCTCTCTACTACTCTCTACTACTCACTCTCTACTCTCTATTACTCACTCACTACTCTCTACCTCTCTACCTCTCTCTTCTTCTCTCTCTACTAATCTCTACCTCTCTACCGCTACCTCTCTACCTCTCTACCTCTACACCTCTACCTCTCTACCTCTCTCTACACGCACACATATACACATATATGCATATATATATATATGCATATGCATTTATATATATGTATGTGTATGTATAAAAAAAACAACAAAACATTTTTTTTTTAAACAGCTACTTTTAAAACTGTCATTCTTTTTCCCCATGGTAAGCTCCCCGGTACGCTTACCGGTGCGCGTACCGGGCGCTCACCCCGCGAAAATCAAAAAATTTTTAAATTTTTTTTTTGCTCCGCGGGGCCCTTTTATGGCCCCCACATCAAACCTAGGGGGTCAAGGGGGGTCTACTCTGCCCCCTTATGGTCATTTCCCTCTTTGTTTTGGCCACCTCTCGTGTCTCGATCCTACCGAGACACAAGATGGCGGCCGCTCCGGACTGTTTAGAATGTTTACAGACACCCCAGAGCCAATCAGCTTTCTGCGCGCAAGTCGCGGTAAGCGCCCGGTGCGCGTACCGGTGCGCGTACCGGAGCGCGGCTATAGATATATATATTTTTTTGAACCTTAATTACTCAAAATCCACTGGAGCACATATCTTGAGACATAGCAAAGGCACATCGGGCTACCAGTCCCTACAATTTTGCCAAGTTTGGTGTAAATCCATTCAGCCGTTCGGGCTAAAAGTGAAATCGACCGCCCTATGGAAATTAACATGGGGAAAACGCGTTTTGGGACCCCCCTTTTATCTCGGCCCCCGCTTGACGAATCCCCCCCAAACTTTCAGGGAAGGACCGGAACGCCGCGAGGCCATTTTGAGGAAATTTTGAGGCAGATTCGTCAACCGGCGCCAAAGTTATTCCAAATAGAATTTTGAGATTTAACATTGAAAAAAATCCTAACTATAACTACCTACTGGCGACCGCCAGTAGGTAATATATATATATATATATATATATATATATATATATATATATATATATATATATATATATATCAACCCAACTCCGGTATAGAAGAAGCCGTCTGCAGGGCGGTCCGTGGTCAGGGCACCGGAGCCCTGTACAATGTCACACCAACACTTCCTCACTCGAAAGAGATCACCACGGACACCTCACATGGATTGCAGAATGTTTAATCATAGACTGCACAGCAACGCGTTTCGACTTAACGTCTTGATCACGCTAAATAAGCTACACAGTAACACACTAACATATACTGTTGTGAGTAAACATCAACAACGGACTTACACCCAAGTAAAAAGATAGTTCATAGTGGTTCCGCCATTTTAGCCTAGTCAAAGAGAAAGAGCAATTCATTTGAAAAACATGCCCACAGGTGTCCGCTTCAATTATAAACAGTTTGTCACACTGAAATTTCAATGAAACAGAAAAACATTTAAAGCATTTAAAGCATAATGCCCGAGTGGGCAGTTTAGTTCTTTACACATATTCCAAACAGCAGTGGGCGGAGCGGAAGGTGTATTACGCTTAGTCCAAACAGCATTGGGCGACGCGGAAGGTCTTGCCCCAGTGGGCAAAATCTAGTACTATGTCACTGCACCCAAAGTCTTATATAGGCAAAGTCCAAACCACATGTCAACATAAATCGTGTGCCACCACCTGAAAATAAAGAAACAGTGCTCTAGTCATGTATATTATACACATATATATACAATGTTAAAAACAGAGAAACGGCAGCAGATAAAACATAAGATCTTATTGGATAGTCTTGCAGATAAGAGTATGCACAAGGGAAAATTAATGTAGGTGAATTGCTAATTCCTCACTGGAATTTAACCCCTGTGGCATCATAGTTTCCAGGTCTATGATGTATCTGGATTCCAGTTTGCGCAGGGCAAGCTTACGGTTTCCCCCCCCGATACTGTTGGGGACATCATCAATTACAACCATCCGCAACAACTTTTCGTTTTGGAAATGTTGCTCGAAAAAATGTCGGGCAACCGGATATTGCCTATTATTGTGCCTGATAGCCCTGATGTGTTCAAGAACACGTTTCTTAGCACAGTGTATGGTGCTGCCTATGTACGCCTTATCGCATGGGCATAATAAGGCGTACACACAGTACATAGTGTTGCAGTTCAGTTTTTTCTTGATGGAAAGTTCTTTTTTGGTGCCTGCCATATGGAAGATTTTACAGTTCGTGCTGTTACTACAGGCTTTGCAATTACTGCATCTCGTGTATCCCCCTGCTGATGTTCTGTTTGTTTGCTCCTGAGAGGTTATAAAACTCAGGCTTAATTGAATTGAAATAAATTTATTGAGCGCGGTTGCTGCCCAGGGGCGTCCAAGCGCTGAGGTGAGACAGAGAGACGAGACGGAGCACCGGGGTTAGAGCTCGAAGGTTTTGGCAAATAGTAATGTCTTCAGCTTTTTCCGGAATGAGAGCAGGTCTGGGTTGGAACAAAGTGAGAAGGGGAGGGTGTTCCAAAGCTTAGCGGTGTTCAGCGAGAACAGCCTACCCCCAGACCTGGCTCTCTTCACTCTAGGAACCACTGCTAGGAAAGCCTCAGTGGAGCGGAGATTCCTGTTTGGGTGGTAGGGGATAACAAGGTTGTTGTTGATTGCGGGTCCCGTTTTCCAAAAGGCCCGGTGCGCAATACACAGTGCCTTGAATGCCACTCTGTGCTTCACTGGCAACCAGTGAAGTCTTTTCAATGCAGGTCTAGCTGACTGAGCTCGCGGAATCTGCAGCAGGGTGCGTGCGGCGCAGTTTTGCACCACCTGCAGCTTCCGGAGAGTCATCTCGGGAGCCCCTACATATAGGGCATTATTTGAGTCCAGGCGGGACTGGATGAGACCTTGAACTGCCACCTTCTTGGCTTCTAGAGGCAGAAGTGGGAGGACTTTCCTCAAAGTTCTGAGTATGCCAAAGCAGGTGGCGGACAGCTTGGTGGCCTGGGTGGAAAAGGAAAGCTTCTTGTCCAGCCACACTCCTAGGCTTTTGACGCTTTCCTTGGGAGTTGGAGGGGCGCCCAGAATTTGGGGCCACAGGGAGATGAAAGGTACTGGCGAGGCTGGGCCTAGAAGCATGAGCTCTGTTTTTCCACCGTTCAGTTTGAGGGAGGAGTTGGTCATCCACTCCTTGACGTCCTTTAGGCAGTTCAGCAAACCTCCCTGGGGTTGCCTGATGTTCTCTTGGGCCAATGAAACTACTAACTGAGTATCGTCGGCGTATGACACAATTTTGATGCCGTACGGTTTGACGATCCCAGCCAGCGGTTTCATATAAACATTAAATAGTACAGGGCTTAGAGAAGAGCCCTGTGGTACTCCGCAACTAAGAGGTTTGCAGGTTGATACTGTGTCACCGTCGAAGATCTGAAAAGATCTGTTGGACAGGAAAGAGTCGAACCACCTTAAAGCGTCGCCTGAGACTCCGATGTCCTGGAGACGGTTCAGCAGGGTGGTATAGCTGACCGTGTCGAAGGCGGCGCTTAGATCAAGGAGGATCACTGCCACTGATCCTCCCTGGTCCAGAACCCTTCGAGATTCTTCGGCGACCGCTAATAAGGCGGTTTCGGTGCCGTGCTTCGGTCTAAAACCTGTCTGGGACGTATCCAATAAGGAGTGGTTTTCAATAAACTGGACCAGCTGGGCATTTATGTGTTTCTCCAGCACCTTACTAACCCAAGGGAGGAGTGAGATGGGGCGGTAATTGTAGTGGTCATCGGGGTCCAAGTTGGGTTTCTTCAACAGCGCCCACACCATAGCTTGCTTCCATGCTGTGGGGACTGAGCATGCGGATATGGACGCGTTTAGAAGTTCCAGGATTACAGGCAGGGTGGCTTCGTGTGCCTGTATCAAAACTTCTGGTGGGGCTGGATCACGTGGGGAACCCGATTTAACTTGGCGTGCAATTTTTCCAAGAGTGTCGAGGTCCAGAGGGAGGAAGTGCTCAAGGGTTGGCTGGTCTGGGAGGGGCGGGATTCTCGGAAAGGGTGGATCAGTTGCCTCCGGGATGTGACGATTGTTGGGAAGGTGGAGTAGATTTTCAGAACTTTATTGTGGAAGAATTCCGCAAGCTCATTACATTGGTCCTGAGTTTTGGTCGGCGGGGGGGCAGTAGTGACACTGGTACAATGTTTTATTATTAGAAAAATCTCCCTGGGCTTCGATTTGGCCTCCAGGATTTTGTCAGAATAGTAGGTCATCTTCGCCATTCTAACCCCTTCTTTGTAAGCTCTTAACTCGTCTCTGAGAGAATTGCATTTCTGGAATGTTATCTGAGGTTGTTGGTTCAGGTGTTTCTCAAGGTGCACATCAGTCAGCAGGACATGCCAATGCTTCTGCAATACCTTGCGAACTTGTGTGGCCTGGCCAGAAAATGTGGTAATAAACTGGAGGGTGTTAGTATCTCCTGGGGCCTCGATGTCAGGGTAAAGTAGTTTAGTTCTATCTACTGCATCTACTTTAACACAGGCTTCATTGATGGTCTTGTTATTGTACCCCCTCTCTCTGAACCGTTCAATCATAGTTTGTCTTTCCAGTTGGTAGTTCTCATCAGAGCTGCAGTTACGTCTGGCGCATAAAAGCTCACCATAGGGGATGCTGTATACCAGTTGCCTCGGATGAGAGCTAGCAGCATTCAGAATACTGTTGCCCTCAGTACTTTTGCGGAATAATTTTGTATGCAGGGTGTCATCCACAACTTCCACTAGAACATCCAAGAATTCTATCTTGGTGTGACTTATGTGTTCTGTGAAACCTAAATTGTACTCGTTATCATTAAGAAGTTTCACAAAATCCTTGGCGGATTGTAAATCGCCATCCCAAATCAAAAAAATGTCGTCTATGTACCTCAGCCACAAGACACAGCGATCATGATGTTCTAACTGGGCGGCCACCTGCTCCTCCCACCAGCCCATCACCAAATTGGCATAGCTGGGGGCAAAGCAGGTGCCCATCGCTGTGCCCTGTAGCTGGTGGTAGACAACATCATCAAACAGAAAAAAATTATTTTCCAAACAAAATTTAATCATACTCAAAATCATATTAGAATGGGACAAAAAGGCGATAGAGCGTCTTTTAAGGAAGTGTTCCACTGCTCTAAGTCCTAAATCATGTTTTATAGACGTGTATAAGCTACACACGTCTAATGTAATCAGGATGAAAGTCGGCTCCCAGTGGATGCCATCAATGATGGTAAGAAAATGAGTAGTATCCTTGAGATAACTGGGTAAGCTCACAACAAACGGTCTTAAATAGTGATCAATAAATCTAGATGTCATTTCTAACAGGGACCCAATTGATGACACGATGGGTCTCCCTGGTGGGTTTGTGGAGGACTTGTGAACTTTTGGTAACAGGTAAAGAACAGGGATTCGTGGGTATGGGCATTTCAAATAGTTATACTCTTCCCACTCCAAGAGACCCTGTGCTTGCCACTCACTCAACATTTCACCATACTTTTTCTGCGAGAGTAGAATACTTGATCTGTCCGATTTCACATAACAGTTCTCATCCGACAACTGCCTTATACCTTCATTGAGATATGCCTCTTTATCAAGTACTACTACGTTCCCTCCCTTATCAGATGAACGTATAACAATTGATGTGTCCGATTTTAAATTTTCTAAGGATACCAGCATCACCATCTCAGAAAGCGTTATATCTGATGGGAAAATTTCGGATGGGTCTACCAAATCGGCACCTGCAATCCCCAAACAAAAGAAGATGCCTAATTTTTTAGACCAGTTCCAAATGATTCATCAGGGAAGGACAGAACAACAATCTCAATATCAGGGCCAGAGCCAACAGAGAGGGGGCGGACGCGGAGGCAGAGGCAAAAACAGAGGAACAAACAAGCCAAAAAACGACACAAAAAAAGACGCAACCCCGGTGGGAATGGTTACAAGGGGCAAGAAAGTCCAAATATGACTGTGATGAACTTGTCCAAACGTGAACTGTCGGAGGAAGAAGTTGGACTACTGGGACTAGGTTTGTCTTTTTGCCCTACCTCTAATTTTAACTTTGCCCAAACACGTATTGACTTGTTCTACTTTTCTCGTAAATTAAAACTAAAAAAGTGGTTTGATACCAAACATCAATCAAATGTGGTTAAGAAAACCGAGACCCATAGTAATCTGAACTCGAATGATGTGGATCTACTTAACATCCTGACATCACAAGAGGACTCTAATGATATGGCTGATGTTGATTTGTTACAGTATGATCTGAGTGGGAATAGCAATCCGCAGAGTGGCTTTAAACCTAAATCAATATTCTTGCCACTGGTGGAATGTGATGCCATTGATGTCTTTGAAAAAGGTGTATTGAAAGATCTAAAGAGGATGAGGTATTGTCAGATACCGAAAGGTGATAGGAATCTCACACGAGAACAGTGGGAAGCCTTAGAAAATTTAAAATCGGACACATCAATTGTTATACGTTCATCTGATAAGGGAGGGAACGTAGTAGTACTTGATAAAGAGGAATATCTCAATGAAGGTATAAGGCAGTTGTCGGATGAGAACTGTTATGTGAAATCGGACAGATCAAGTATTCTACTCTCGCAGAAAAAGTATGGTGAAATGTTGAGTGAGTGGCAAGCACAGGGTCTCTTGGAGTGGGAAGAGTATAACTATTTGAAATGCCCATACCCACGAATCCCTGTTCTTTACCTGTTACCAAAAGTTCACAAGTCCTCCACAAACCCACCAGGGAGACCCATCGTGTCATCAATTGGGTCCCTGTTAGAAATGACATCTAGATTTATTGATCACTATTTAAGACCGTTTGTTGTGAGCTTACCCAGTTATCTCAAGGATACTACTCATTTTCTTACCATCATTGATGGCATCCACTGGGAGCCGACTTTCATCCTGATTACATTAGACGTGTGTAGCTTATACACGTCTATAAAACATGATTTAGGACTTAGAGCAGTGGAACACTTCCTTAAAAGACGCTCTATCGCCTTTTTGTCCCATTCTAATATGATTTTGAGTATGATTAAATTTTGTTTGGAAAATAATTTTTTTCTGTTTGCTGATGTTGTCTACCACCAGCTACAGGGCACAGCGATGGGCACCTGCTTTGCCCCCAGCTATGCCAATTTGGTGATGGGCTGGTGGGAGGAGCAGGTGGCCGCCCAGCTAGAACATCATGATCGCTGTGTCTTGTGGCTGAGGTACATAGACGACATATTTTTGATTTGGGATGGCAATTTACAATCCGCCAAGGATTTTGTGAAACTTCTTAATGATAACGAGTACAATTTAGGTTTCACAGAACATATAAGTCACACCAAGATAGAATTCTTGGATGTTCTAGTGGAAGTTGTGGATGACACCCTGCATACAAAATTATTCCACAAAAGTACTGTGGGCAACAGTATTCTGAATGCTGCTAGCTCTCATCCGAGGCAACTGGTATACAGCATCCCCTATGGCGAGCTTTTATGCGCCAGACGTAACTGCAGCTCTGATGATAACTACCAACTGGAAAGACAAACTATGATTGAACGGTTCAGAGTTTCGGGGGTACAATAACAAGACCATCAATGAAGCCTGTGTTAAAGTAGATGCAGTAGATAGAACTAAACTACTTTACCCTGACATCGAGGCCCCAGGAGATACTAACACCCTCCGGTTTATTACCAAATTTTCTGGCCAGGCCACACAAGTTCGCAAGGTACTGCAGAAGCATTGGCATGTCCTGCTGACTGATGTGCACCTTGAGAAACACCGGAACCAACAACCTCAGATAACATTCCAGAAATGCAATTCTCTCAGAGACGAGTTAAGCCCGAGTTTTATAACCTCTCAGGGGCAAACAAACAGAACGTCAGCAGGGGGATACACGAGATGCAGGAATTGCAAAGCCTGTAGTAACAGCACGGACTGTAAAATCTTACGTATGGCAGGCACCAAAAAAGAACTTTCCATCAAGAAAAAACTGAACTGCAACACTATGTACTGTGTGTACGCCTTATTATGCCCATGCGATAAGGCGTACATAGGCAGCACCATACATTGTGCTAAGAAACGTGTCCTTGAACACATCAGGGCTATCAGGCACAATAATAGGCAATATCCGGTTGCCCGACATTTTTTCGAGCAACATTTCCAAAACGAAAAGTTGTTGCGGATGGTTGTAATTGATGATGTCCCCAACAGTATCCGGGGGGGAAACCGTAAGCTTGCCCTGCGAAAACTGGAATCCAGATACATCATAGACCTGGAAACTATGATGCCACAGGGGTTAAATTCCAGTGAGGAATTAGCAATTCACCTACATTAATTTTCCCTTGTGCATACTCTTATCTGCAAGACTATCCAATAAGATCTTATGTTTTATCTGCTGCCGTTTCTCTGTTTTTAACATTGTATATATATGTGTATAATATACATGACTAGAGCACTGTTTCTTTATTTTCAGGTGGTGGCACACGATTTATGTTGACATGTGGTTTGGACTTTGCCTATATAAGACTTTGGGTGCAGTGACATAGTACTAGATTTTGCCCACTGGGGCAAGACCTTCCGCGTCGCCCAATGCTGTTTGGACTAAGCGTAATACACCTTCCGCTCCGCCCACTGCTGTTTGGAATATGTGTAAAGAACTAAACTGCCCACTCGGGCATTATGCTTTAAATGCTTTAAATGTTTTTCTGTTTCATTGAAATTTCAGTGTGACAAACTGTTTATAATTGAAGCGGACACCTGTGGGCATGTTTTTCAAATGAATTGCTCTTTCTCTTTGACTAGGCTAAAATGGCGGAACCACTATGAACTATCTTTTCACTTGGGTGTAAGTCCGTTGTTGATGTTTACTCACAACAGTATATGTTAGTGTGTTACTGTGTAGCTTCTTTAGCGTGATCAAGACGTTAAGTCGAAACGCGTTGCTGTGCAGTCTATGATTAAACTTTCTGCAATCCATGTGAGGTGTCCGTGGTGATCTCTCTCGAGTGAGGAAGTGTTGGTGTGACATATATATATATATATATATATATATATATATATATATATATATATATATATATATATATATATATATATATATATATATATATATATATTAGGGATGGACGTAGTTTGCGAAGTAGTGATTCACAAATCTACGCGAAGTGCACTTCCCACTTCCCACTACTCGAGCTACGCATAGCACTATGCGAACTGCATAGTAGCAAGTTCGCACTGTGCAAGATGCCGTTTTCAATGACTGCACAGTGCGGACAAGCATCCGGCATTGTGCAATCATAGAAAACAGCATCTTGCACAGTGCGAGCTGTAGTTTTCTGCCGCTCAAGGAGATTTTTACTCGAGCGACAGCTTTCTCAAGCGCACTGGTAGTTTCACATCGCGAGTGGTCGCGAGCATACGCGACCTCTCGCAATGAGAAACCAGACCTCCCCGCATTGAGAATCACGCAGGGAGGTTTATTTTCCACGCTCGCGATCGGCAACTTGATGTTGCTGATCGCGAACGAGGGAAAAGTCTCGCCAGGATGTCATTTTGCTTGCTCGCGGTTGCCAACTTGACGTTGAGGACCGCGAGCAAGCAAAAAATGACCGCTGCACTATGCTACGCTATGCGTGTTCGCACTGTGCTACGTGCAGTTTGCGTAGTGCGAAGTTGCGCAAACTACGCGAGTGTAGTGCTTTGCCCAGGCCTAATATATATATATATATATATATATATATATATATATATATATATATATATATTCACTGAAAAAACCATAGGTTAGAGACCATATATAGTTAGCTGGACATTTTATTGACATAAAACCAATGAAATTCCATATATAGTTAGTTGCACTAACTATATATCGCGCACCCGCAATCCACTGCTGATGATGTCACATATTACATCATTCATGACATGGTCAGTGACATCACTGATGACATCACTGATGACATCTCAAATGACATCACTGATGACATCACTGATGACATCTCAAATGACATCACTGATGGCATCATCTAGTGTCTGTGTGTTTTTGTAAAGTTTAAATATGTTTTACATATTGAAGAATGAGTGGATGTATGGAAGACTGAGTGTGTGTGTGGCTGGCTGGGAGGTGTGTGACTCTGTGCATATCAATGTGTACTTGTATCAGTGATTGTATAAGAGAGTAAGTATGTGTTAGTATATGTGTGAAAAGTATGGTGTTCTGTGTTTAACTGTATAGATGAGGAAATCGAAGTGTGATTGATTCTTCACAGGACTGACTAGGTGTATGAGTGCATATGATAGTCTTGTAATAATGAGTGACTGTATGTATGAGTGATTGTATGGGTGAATGAGTGAATGTGTGTGTAGACGTAGGAATCCGTGAGTGCGTATGTAGTAACTGGTATTGGTGTGTCATGATGTCATCAGTGATGTCATTTGAGATGTCATCAGTGATGTCATTTGAGATGTCATCAGTGATGTCATCAGTGATGTCACTGAAGTATGGTGTTCTGTGTTTAACTGTATAGATGAGGAAATGGAAGTGTGATTGATTCTTTACAGGACTGACTAGATGTGTGAGTAACTCCATGGATGAGTGGCAGTGTGTGAGTGTCTGCATAGGTGTATGAGTGCATATGATAGTGTTGTAATAATGAGTGACTGTATGTATGAGTGATTGTATGGGTGAATGAGTGAATGTGTGTGTAGACGTAGGAATCAGTGAGTGCGTATGTAGTAACTGGTATTGGTGTGTCATGATGTCATCAGTGATGTCATTTGAGATGTCATCAGTGATGTCATCAGTGATGTCATTTGAGATGTCATCAGTGATGTCATCAGTGATGTCACTGACCATGTCATGAATGATGTAATATGTGACATCATCAGCAGTGGATTGCGGGTGCGCGATATATAGTTAGTGCAACTAACTATATATGGAATTTCATTGGTTTTATGTCAATAAAATGTCCAGCTAACTATATATGGTCTCTAACCTATGGTTTTTTCAGTGAATTTTCAAGGTTTTGTAAATGCAAATTCCTAACTATATATGGTCTATAACCTATGGTTTTTTCAGTGAATTTCATTGGTTTTTTAAAAGCTAATATCTATAGCTGTAAAATATATTCTTTATTACGTGACGTATCACGTAGCCACGTGAGACGCCTCATGACGCGTCGCATAACCGTGACGTATCGGCTCTGCAGCGCAAACAAAACCCGTAACGTAAGCGTGCCGGAGCACGCTTACAGATATATATTTTTTTTTTAACCTTAATTAGACAAAATCCACACGTGCACATATCTTGAGGCCTTGCAAAGGCACATCAAACAAACAGTCCCTACAATTTTGTCAAGTTTGCTGGAAATCTTTTCCCTTAATTTTTTTTTTACTGTTTCTCTTGGTTTTCCCCTTGTTACGCTTACCGGGACGCTACCCGGTACGCGAACCGGACGCTCCAAAAACACAAGATGGCAGACTCCCGTTACGCTGCCGGTTAGCTGCCCGGTTCGCGTACCGGGAATCGCCTCTACCGCGAAAAATCGCGGGGGACTTTAATATCCCCCTCATCAATCCTAGGGGGTCAGGAGGGGTTTACCTTGCCCCCTTTCCTTCATTTCCCCCTTCTTTTTTCACCACATCTTGTCTCTGGAACCTACCGAGAGACAAGATGGCGGCCGCTCCGGACTGTTTACAATGTTGACAGCTACGCTGCCGGTTAGCTGCCCGGTTAGCTGCCCGGTGAGCTGCCCGGTTCGCGTACCGGGACGCGCCTCTACGGCGTAAAATCGCAAAAAAATTATTCTTTTTTTTTTTGCCCCGCGGGGCACTTTAATATCCCCCTCATCAATCCTAGGGGGTCAGGAGTGGTCTACCTTGCCCCCTTTCCTTCATTTCCCCCTTCGTTTTTCACCACATCTTGTCTCTCGATCGTACCGAGAGACAAGATGGCGGCCGTTCCGGACTGTTTAGAATGTTGACAGACACCGGAGAGCCAATCAGCTTCGCTTCGCGAAGTTCCGTTACGCGTCAGGTACGCAAACCGGGGCGCTAACCGGAGCGCTGTCACAGATATATATATTTTTTTTAAACGTTAATTTCTCAAAATCCACTGGAGCACATATATTGAGATATAGCAAAGGCACGTCGGGCAAACCATATCTACAATTTTGCCAAGTTTCATGTAAATCTATTCAGCCGTTCGAGCTAAAAGTGAGTCCAACCGCCCTACGGAAAAATGAATGGGAAAAACGTGTTTTGGGACCCCCCTTGTTTCTCGGCCCCCCCTTGACATAACCCCCCCAAATTTTCAGGGGCTGCTTGGAAACAAAATGTGCCATTTTCCTGAAAATTTCAGCCAATTCCGTCCACAAACGCCAAAGTTATTAGACATAGAATTTTCAGAAATCCCATAGAGAAAAAATCCTAACTATATATACCCACTGGCTATCGCCAGTAGGTAATATACATATATAAACATATATAATCTGCATATCTATATAAATATAAATGCATGCATACATTGACATATATGCATACATATGCATGTTATTTACATGAAAGTTTTAAAAACACTAATAAAAGCAAAGCTAAAAAGCAACCTCATTACAAACAGAATGGCTTTAACTTAAACGAGGGCGAGATCTATTGCATTTTCAATGCTTGTTTACTTTGGTTCTATCAAGAAGGCATTCAGATGTTTCACACATTTGCCATAAATTCTGAATGTTAGCACTCTAGTTGCTCATTAGATCACTGTAGTAAAGCTAGTGCTCACCAGGGAAGTCTGCTGCTAATCATGGTTTGCAGCCATTTTCCCGCATTTTTTATCCCGCAGACTTTCAGTCCGCATACCATTATCCCGCAAGGTCATTGACCTCGCATACCATTATCCCGCATTTTTTCAAAACGCATGTGCATTTATCGCGCATGCCTTTACAAAGAATTACGTTTTAAAGGCATGTATGGTAAATGCATTTGCGTTGTGAAAACCACGATGACGAGAGAGGTAAGTGGGTTTGTGTTAATGTTTTCGTGGGTTAGTGATTGTGTAGTGTAGTGTAGTGTTGTGTAGTGTAGTGTTGTGTTAGTGTAGTGTAGAGTTGTGGTGGTTGTTTAGTGTAGGGTCATGCTGGGGGTAGTGTTTTAGGGTTTAGGGTTGTGTTGTAGTGTTTGCGTAGTGTAGGGTCATGCTGGGGTGTAGTGTTTTAGGGTTTTGGGTAGTGTTGTAGTGTTTGCGTAGTGAAGGGTCATGCTGGGGGTAGTGTTTTAGGGTTTTGGGTAGTGTTGTAGTGTTTGCGTAGCGTAGGGTCATGCTGGGGGTAGTGTTTTAGGGTTTTGGGTAGTGTTGTAGTGTTTGCGTAGTGTAGGGTCATGCTGGGGGGTAGTGTTTTAGGGTTTTGGGTAGTGTTGTAGTGTTTGCGTAGTGTAGGGTCATGCTGGGGGTAGTGTTTTAGGGTTTTGGGTAGTGTTGTAGTGTTTGCGTAGTGTAGGGTCATGCTGGGGGTAGTGTTTTAGGGTTTAGGGTAGTGTTGTAGTGTTTGCGTAGTGTAGGGTCATGCTGGGGGTAGTGTTTTAGGGTTTAGGGTAGTGTTGTAGTGTTTGCGTAGTGTAGGGTCATGCTGGGGGTAGTGTTTTAGGGTTTAGGGTAGTGTTGTAGTGTTTGCGTGGTGTAGGGTCATGCTGGGGGTAGTGTTTTAGGGTTTAGGGTAGTGTTGCAGTGTTTGCGTAGTGTAGGGTCATGCTGGGGGTAGTGTTTTAGGGTTTAGGGTTGTGTTGTAGTGTTTGCGTAGTGTAGGGTCATGCTGGGGGTAGTGTTTTAGGGTTTAGGGTTGTGTTGTAGTGTTTGCGTAGTGTAGGGTCATGCTGGGGGTAGTGTTTTAGGGTTTAGGGTAGTGTTGTAGTGTTTGCGTAGTGTAGGGTCATGCTGTGGTATAGTGTTTTAGGGTTTTGGGTAGTGTTATAGTGTTTGCGTAGTGTAGGGTCATGCTGGGGGTAGTGTTTTAGGGTTTAGGGTAGTGTTGAACTGTTTGTGTAGTGTAGGGTCATGCTGGGGGTAGTGTTTTAGGGTTTAGGGTAGTTTAGTTGTTTAGTGTATGCTAAAGGCATATTCGTTCTAAAAGTTTTCGTTATTTTAATTTGCGGCCTAATAGTACCTGCGGGATTTTTTTTGCGGACTGATGGTATGCGGGATTTCGTCATATATTCGCTAATCATACTTTCTATGGCAAAATGAACCCCCTCATTTTGTTCCTTTTTAAATTAAATGTTTTAAGAGTTACCACTTTATTCCAATCAAGAGGGCTTCAGGTGTGCCATACCTTTGTAATAAGTAGGACTGTTAGCACTCTAGTTGTTCTTTAGAACACTCTGGGACATTCTGTCATTGGGCTATAGTTGGGCTACATCTGGCTGATATTTGGGCTACATTTGTTTTTTTTGTCTCTGGTGGCCATCTTTGGGCTACATTGGGCTACATTGGGCTACATTGGGCTACATTTGGGCTCCAACATATATATAGCCCAATGTAGCCCAATATATATTTTTCAAAGTTAATTTTCGTAAAAACCACTGGAGCCTATATCTTGAGACATAGCAAAGGCACATCGGGCTACCAGTCCCTACAATTTTGCCAAGTTTGGTGTAAATCCATTCAGCCATTCAGGCTAAAAGTGAGGCCAACCGCCCTATGGAAAATTGCATGGGAAAAACACGTTTTGGGACCCCCCTTTTTTCTCGGCCCCCCCTTGACGAAACCCCCCCAAATTTTCAGGGGCTGCTCAGAAACAAAATGTTCCATTTTCCTGAAAATTTCAGCCAATTCTGTCCTCAAATGCCAAAGTTATTCGACATAGAATTTTCAAAAATCCCATAGGAAAAAAATCCTAACTATATATACCTACTGGCTATCGCCAGTAGGTAATATATATATATATATATATATCACAACAACGATTCCTCGCTTCGAGGAAACATGGAGTCGCATAAACAAAGTCGTTAATCCACACCAGGTGAAGTTCTTATTTCTTTATTTCTTTATCCATGGGGTGTCAAAGCAAAGCAAAGGAAACCAACGCGTTTCGACAGCCTCCGCTGTCTTGATCATGGTTAGTTTGTGAAAGACATGCTCACAACTTATAGAAATCAAAGAAGTTTCAAACTGATTGTCACTCCCCCAAATGGGTGTTTACAAAACAAGGATCACGACTTCTACTGGTTTGCAGGGATTGTGGGTGATGTAGTTTGGATTTTTAAACAAGGTGGTTATCACATTTTTCACACGTTTTTACAAATCTTTTCTTCCGATTATTTTTGGGCGACATCACTTGGCTCCCATTTACGTGTTCAGTATGTGTTGTTTACTAAAACAATATAAGTGTGAAAAGACCCGCCCTCCAGTGGGCTATTAACATTGAACAACACACACTCTGTAACCTAGTTCAGTAGACAGTACTGCCCTCCAGTGGGCAATTGTTCTTGAACACAAACTATTCCATCCGGGATATTTTGTATGGAAATCTTGTTTCAAAGAGATTTCTAAGGTGTGAGCAATAGTTATTAAGGTGAGGGTGGTAAAAATGGGGGTTTACAAAAAAATTTAATTAAATTAAAAACGTGAGTTGTGTGTTAAGCCAGATTGTCTTTAGGAAATACATGGTTTGAATAATCTCATTACAATCATTACAAATGTATGTATAATTCTTCAGATTGGTTCAGGCCATACGGAGTCATTGTTCTGAAGTTTAGTATGTGCCTGGACTCTTTCTGTCACAGAAGTTTTTCTTTGTGACCTCCCCTGTCAGATAGAGACATTGTCTCCAGTCGCAAAAATCGCAATAGTTTCCAGTCTCCATTATGGTGGGCCTCCATGTGTTTTGCAACGGCATTGCTTCTATCTTTGTGTACCATTGCACGAACGTGTTCGAGAATGCGTTTTTTCAATTCACAGATGGTACTGCCGATGAATCTCAATTTGCAAGGGCATTCAATCATGTACACTGTATATTGACTCTTGCATGTTATGCATTCTCTGATTTGCCACATCTTTTTGTTGGGCATGGTTATTTCTGTTGTCGGTTTGGCAATATCACACACCTTGCAATTATAGCATTTTACAAAGCCTTTAGTTTTTAACCACAGTTTCTTCTTTGTTGTTTTTTTGAAATGGCTATGAACCAACTGGTCTTGTAGGTTTTTTGCTCTTCTGTAGGTGATCACCGGATGCTTGCCCATTTTGGGCCTCTGACTGGATCTAATTGCAAGATTTTCCATTTTTTTTCTTAGGATTTGGTTTATCTGTTTGGATTCTTGGCTGTAATTCAGGATTAATCTGATTGTTTCTCCTTCTGTCGGTATCTGATCTTGCTTCTTTTTCAAGCAGTCTGAGTCTTGTTGTTTCTGTGTGATTGTTGTTCACATATACCTCTGTGTCCAAAAAGATTGCTCTGGTTTGATTTATGGTGTAAGAGAAGCCCATAGCGGCCATGGATGTGATCTCTTTGTACACCAACATCGACAATGAAATGGGTCTGAATGCGTGCAGATACTTTTTGAAAGAACGAAACATCCATTACAAAGACCACAACGACATGCTGATGGAGATGATAAAGAACATACTAACTAACAACATATTTATGTTCGGTGACTTGTTGTACCGACAAAAGAATGGGGCCGCTATCGGCTTCTCCTTCAGCCCAAGCTATGCTTGTATAGCAATGGGATGGTGGGAGGAAACAACAGCATGGAATGATAAATATCAGAACTTCACCCAACACATTATAACCTGGAAAAGGTTCATTGACGATCTTTTCATAGTGTGGAATGGGAGTGAAGAGAAGTTTCTAGAATACTTCACAATACTGAACACCATTACCCCGTGCCTAAAATTCACTTACACCATAAATCAAACCAGAGCAATCTTTTTGGACACAGAGGTATATGTGAACAACAATCACATAGAAACAACTCTCCACCGAAAAAGTACAGCAACAAATGCGACTCTAGAAGCTACCAGCTTCCACCAATAGTCACTGATCTCTAGCATACCCTACGGAGAATTCCTTCGATTAAGAAGAATCTGCAGTGAAGAGACAGAGTGGAACAAACAAAGTAAGAATACCATCAAACGTTTTCAAAAGAGGAAATACAACAACAAAATTGTACAAAAATGTTGCGAAAAAGCAAATCAAACAACAAGATCAGACTGCTTGAAAAAGAAACAAGATCAGATACCGACAGAAGGAGAACCAATTAGATTAATCCTGAATTACAGCCAAGAATCCAAACAGATAAACCAAATCCTAAGAAAAAATTGGAAAATCTTGCAATTAGATCCAGTCATAGGCCAAAAAATGGGCAAGCATCCGGTGATCACCTACAGAAGAGCAAAAAAACCTGCAAGACCAGTTGGTTCATAGCCATTTAAAAATAACAACAAAGAAGAAACTTTGGTTACAAACTAAAGGCTTTGTAAAATGCTATAATTGCAAGGTGTGTGATATTGCCAAACCGACAACAGAAATAACCACGCCCTACAAAAAGATGTGGCAAATCAGAGAATGCATAACATGCAAGAGTCAATATACAGTGTACATGATTGAATGACCTTGCAAATTGAGATACATCGGCAGTACCATCTGTGAATTGAAAAAACGCATTCTCGAACACGTTCGTGCAACGGTACACAAAGATAGAAGCAATGCTGTTGCAAAACACATGGAGGCCCACCTTAAGGGAGACTGGAAACTATTGCGATTTTTGGGGCTGGAGACAATGTCTCTATCTGACGGGGAGGTCACAAAGAAAAACTTCTGCGACAGAAAGAGTCCAGGCACATACTAAACTTCAGAACAATGACTCCGTATGGCCTGAACCAATCCGAAGAATTATACATACATTTGTAATGACTGTAATGACATTATTCAAACCATGTATTTCCTAAAGACAATCCGGCTTAACACACAACTCACGTTTTTAATTTTATTTAATTTTATTTGTAAACCCCCATTTTTACCACCCTCACTTTGATAACTATTGCTCACACCTTGGAAATCTCTTTGAAACAAGATTTCCATACAAAATATCCCGTATGGAATAGTTTGTGTTCAAGAACAATTACCCACTGGAGGGCGGTACTGTCTATTGAACTATCTTACAGAGTGTGTGTTGTTCAATGTTAATAGCCCACTGGAGGGCGGGTCTTTTCACACTTATATTGTTTTAGTAAACAACACACATTGAACACGTAAATGGGAGCCAAGTGATGTCGCCCAAAAATAATCGGGAGAAAAGATTTGTAAAAACGTGTGAAAAATGTGATAACCACCTTGTTTAAAAATCCAAACTACATCACCCACAATCCCTGCAAACCAGTAGAAGTCATGATCCTTGTTTTGTAAACACCCATTTGGGGGAGTGACAATCAGTTTGAAACTTCTTTGATTTCTATAAGTTGTGAGCATGTCTTTCAAAAACTAACCGTGATCAAGACAGCGGAGGCTGTCGAAACGTGTTGGTTTCCTTTGCTTTGCTTTGACATCCCATGGATAAAGAAATAAAAAAATAAGAACTTCACCTGGTGTGGATTAACGACTTTGTTTATGCGACTCCATTTTTCCTCGAAGCGAGGAATTGTTGTTGTGATTGATAGCGGTTGGGCTCAACTGCAGGAGTAACGCAGCCATAATTAGCAGCGCCTATCGGGAGAGGAAAGGGAGCCATTTGGTTGAATATATAAATATATATATATATATATATATAATCTTATCTGGACGGAATTACTAACACACTCCCCGTGCAACATTGATCCCAGCAAGGTGACTTCTGGGAGTTGCAGTGCCTACAACACTGCTACGGATGGGCAGTCATGTGATAAGGGGCTCTGTCCGCTCCCAACAGTGGGAGGGTGCAGGACACTACAAAAAGCGTGGGTGGGGCAGCACCTTGAAATAACAGGCATCCGAAGAAGGCTTGAGTAACCCGAAATGCATTATTGCCACTATGCTGTTTTAATAAAAGCGCTTCTGAGGCAATTCGCTATGTGGCCTCTTTCTTTCTGCACAGGAGGGTTTGTTTTTATATGTATATATTTCTGAGAGCGTTATCGTGTGAGGACAATCGCACACAGGAGACGGAGGTCGTTCGTAGATATATATATATATATGTGATCAAGACAGTGGATACTGTCGAAACGCGTAATGGCGGGCATGCTGAGCGAGATTGAGCTGAAATAAAACGCACTTGTTTGGCACCATTCCTGTGTTCCTCTCTTCGTTTTTCCAGAGCTGTGCAGGATTTGGCAGTCTTGTGGATTGGGACGAGTTTTCTTGGATATATATATATATATATATATATATATATATATATATATATATATATATATATATATATATATATATATATTCACTGCTGGAAAAAAACAGAGGTTTCAGGGGTGTTATAGTTATCTGGACATTTCACTAATACAAAACCATTGAAATTCCTTTGTTATAGTTAGTTGTACTAACTTTAACTCGCGCACCCACAATGCACTGCTGATGATGTCACATATTACATCATTCATGACATGGTCAGTGACATCACTGATGACATATCAAATGACATCACTGATGACATCATCCACACAGTTAAATCACTATCCCATATACTTAGTGAGACACTTTAAATTAGTCACTTACACAGTCAATCACAGTGCTACTAAATCCTCCTTCCAGATACTAATACATCCACCGAGTCTTCAATGCAGATTCCTATATATATAATACTTATGTAAATATGGAACCAAACCACATTCACTGGATAATGTCATCAGTGATGTCATCAGTGAGGTCACTGACCATGTCATGAATGATGTAATATGTGGCATCATCAGCAGTGGATTGCGGGCGGGCGAGTTATAGTTAGTACAACTAATTATAACAGAGGAATTTTAATGGTTTTGTATGAGTGAAATGTCCAGCTAACTATAACATACCTGAAACCTATGGTTTTTTCAGTGAATTTAAAAGGTTTTTTAAATGCTAATTTCTAATTATATTGTTCATTAAGCACATCTGTTTTTTTCTGTCTTTTTAGATTATCATCCCATTCTCAACCTAGTAAAAACTGCAAATATCACCACTCTTCCATTGATTCCTTGCGCCAACAAAATCGCCACAAACCAGAACCACAACTAACATTAATGATATACAAACTAGGCGTTCCCGTTGAAAAAAAAACACGATAACACCACTTCCCCATATTTTCAACAACCAGCCAAATCTGCAATGCTACCTTAAAAAAACAGGCAATAGCCCCACTTGCCAGTAACAAATGAACATCAACATTTAATTGGTGTAGGGAGGCTGACTATCTATTGCGTAAATTATACCCAACTCACACCCATAACTAAAGACTAATATGTGATAGAGGTACTAATAATGCAGCTCCGACACCCAGCAAAATCACAACACCCAGCGCCACCACCTCCACAAACACCCCCCCGGACCACTCCCCCCATACTACCTCAGAGGCAGCACAAAACAGGACAACGGACCTTCTCAAAATACCATATCCCCACAACCGCACAATAGCTGAACTTGCACATCAACAATAATTTACACAATCCCAAGTGTGCTGGTTATATGCTGTACACAACTCACTATACAAACAACAAACCTTTCCGTGTGCAGATATAGTAATGATACATGTAGTGTACTGCACAGTGGACGCAACCATATTATCTCAGACACTGGGGAATATCTCGGTCATGTAGCTGTGTTGTCCCCCCCCTTGAAGGAGAAGCGGAGTGGGCTGGTCCAAAGTACGCAACTCCAGCGTAAGAGTATAAATACATAGGCCACGCCTTGGGCATGGTTCACTTGTGCGAAGACAAAAGACTCTGCCAGAGCGATGGCCCTCACCCTGCCACGTGGCTGCCGCCATGACACCGGGCCTCCTCGACACAGGCCCACTGCGAACTCAGCGCCACAGCACTGCAGACTTATGTCTGTATCGTATACTGCCTTCGATCTACACTGCAGACGGTAGGGTTCACAACTTGAATTCAGATTTGGATCTACTCTACAGACAACATTGAATATAGCCTTGATTTATTTAACGCAGACACAATTGTACTCTATGTCCTCAGATTTTGTTAAATGATGTGACAAAAAGCATTCCTCGATGTCTGTGCTGACTACTGCCTTCGATCTACACTGCGGACAGCAGGGTTCACAACTTGAATTCAGATTGGGATCTATACTAGGGACAGCATTGAATTTAGCCTTGATTTATTTAATGCAGAGACAATTGTACTCTATATACCCAGATTTTGTTAAAGGATTTGACAAAAAGCATTCCTCGATATCTGTGCTGACTACTGCCTTTGATCTACACTGCGGATAGCAGGGTTCACGATTCAGGTAGAATGGCGATTGCAGATGTAGCGGTTCAGTAGCTAAGACACATTGTTCCAGTGCGGCCCGCCCGGACCACGCATCATTGCAGGGTGTGCACACGCTGAGTTCTTCAGGTGCCACTAACTCACTGCACCACAAGTCATCGCCATGTGGCCTTATTAAGGCACAATTCTTTAGACAGAAGACATTGCTCCCAGTGCGGCCCACCCGGGACACGCATCATCGCAGGGTGCGCACACGCTAAGCGTCAGAGGTACCACTAACTCAGAGCACGATAAGTGATGGCCATATGGCCGTATTGAGGCAGAATTCAATAGACATAAGACATTGCTCCGAATGTGGCCGCCCCTGGACTATGCATCATCTCAGGGTACGTCCAAGGTGAGCGTCAAAGGTACTACTTACTCAGTGCACCTTAAGTCATCGCAAGGAAGAGTGAACAGTTTTATGTCAGCAATGAGGCATACTATCACTTGAAAATTGAATTGATGCAGAATTTAATAGACAAAAGACATTGCTCCCAGTGCGGCCCGCCCCCACCACGCATCATCGCAGGGTACATACACACTGAGCGGCAAAGGAAGTACTAACTCAGTGCACCATAAATCATTGCCATGTGGCCTTATTAAGGCAGAATTCACAAGACAAAAAACATTGCTACCAGTGTGGCCTGCCCGGACCACGCATCATCGCTGGCTCTACAGAGCCTGGTTGCTTCAGGTGCCACCAACTCAGTGCACCACTTATCATCGCTGGCTGCACACACGCTAAATTGCCAATATTGTGCAGCTCTATTCAACATCACGTGGCCGTGGGCCCTTGGTAACCGCTGCCTCCTGCCTACACTGCTGTCATCAGGGCTCACAATTAAATTGACTCGTTATTCATTTATTGTAGAGTGCAGTATGAAACTAAGTAAAACTTCCCTCAAACCTACTCAATATCCTTTTAGTACGCTTCCTTCAAGAACTTGTTCTAGGTTTAGTACAATAACCAAATTCATCCTGCAAGTCCAAACTAACACTGAATGACAGTCTACACTGCAGACAGCACAGCTCACAGTTTGAACTATAACGTCCCTGAAACCTACATATTTCGACAATGTTTTCCATACATGTTTCATCTTTTGTTCGAATCGCGATTACAGATGATGCAGTCCAGTAGGCAGCAGACAATGCTCGTAGTACGGCCCACCCAGACCACGCATCATTGCAAGTTGTGCACACGCTGAGTGCCAGACGTACCACTAACTCAGTGCACCATAAGTCATCGCCAGTGGCCTTATTAAGACAAAATTCAGTAGGCAAAAGACATTGCTACCAATACGGCCTGCCTGAACCACGCATCATCGCAGGCTCCACACAAACTAGTTGCTTCAGGTGCCACTAACTCAATGCACCATTATCATCACTTCCTGCACACACTCTTAATTACCAATACTATCCAGCTTTACTCAACGCCACATAGCCAAGGGCCCTTGCTGACCGCTGCCACCTGCCTACACTGCGGTCATCAGGGCTCACAATTAAATTAACTCTTCATTCATTAATTGCAGACTGCAGTATGAAACTAAGTATAACGTCCCTCAAACCTACACAACAACCTTTTAGTATCCATTCTTCAAGAACTTGTTTTATCATCAGTTATAGGTTTAGTACAATAACTAAATTCATCCTGCAAGTCCAAAGGAACACTGAATGGCACTCGACACTACGGACAGCACAGCTCACAATTTGAACTACAATGTCCCTGAAACCTACATTTTTTGACAATATATTGCATACATGTTTCATCTTCTGTTCGAATCGCGATTACAGATGATGTTGCAGTAGGCAACAGACAATGCTCCTAGTGCGACCCGCCCAGATCACGTATCATAGCTGGGTCCCGAGACGCTAAATGCTTCTGATGACCCTAGGTCAGTGCAGCACAACTCAAGGACCCTTTATGATAGAATGTTTTGTGTATTATTTCACATGTATTGATCCTACCTTTGTGCAGCACAAGTCATAAACCCTTTATGATCAAATATCTGTGTATGATTTGATGATTACCTTTGTACTGTTAACAACAGCAATGATTCCCGAAAGAATGGCTTATACTCACCCCACATTCACCCAGCACAGACATCACTGGACATGTGACCCTGGTAATAAAATGAGGTCGAGCACACGTGCCCGTACCCAGTTTAACTATCTATCTGTGTCTGTATATTTATTATGTTTGTAAAATGCTGCCCCTGGTCCCTACCACATTACATTGTGCTGTAAACAGCGTATGCAACCATCTTACGTCTGGCAGTAGAAAATACTTTGGTTATGCAACTTTCTCTCGCTCATTCTAAAAGTACGAACGAAGAAACTGGATCATTACAGTACTGCAAGCAAAATTTATAGTAAATTTATAAGTGCCTGCGATTGCCAGAGTTTTTGTTTTGAAGAATATTTATATAGCGCAAACTCGACCCAAAAGTATTTCTGTCAGGATCTATCTTAGCAGCGCCTGCCTGGCCTCCTAGACAACAACTCCCAGGAGGCCATGGGCGAGGATGCACGCTGTGTAAGGAGGGCAGGTCTGAATGGCGTCATGCGTTATTCTGTTGTTTGGCTGTTTCCGGGTTGTGAGTTCCAGGATGTACAAGGGCTACGATCCTGGAGCCTGTGAGGAAACCTGGTGCATCGGTATGTTTAGAGAAGACTGAATATGCTTGAGAGTTGAGAGCGTTGATGTAGGCGGACAGCCCCTCCTTCGTCTTTCTGGATACAGCGGGGAAGTTGTTTTAGAACGAGGTGAGCGGGCGCCAAGCAGAGTGCTTCTCGTCCAAAGTGATTGACTGAAAATCTGGGCATTGGTACGGCTGTACTAGTTCCTAATTACAGCGAGAGCGGAATGCTGTGGTAAATACCATGCATCACCGTTACGAAGTGGCATGAGGTGAATGTTCTTCGTGGTCCTATGAAATGTACATACCAAAGCGGGAAGCAGTGGTAGTTCTTACTACACTTCGCTGTGTTTGGGGGACTTAAAAGGATTGATAAACTATCTTCTGGGCACTGTGGATTACACATGCCAAAGCGGGAGGCAGTGGTACCAGTTACTACACCTTGCCGTATTTGGATGTTTTATTGGGGATCCCAAAATTGATACTAGTTGTAGCTTTCGGTGTGGTGGAGGAACCACATCTGGCCAAGTATTTTCTGTTCTGGGGATTCAAAGGAAGGAACTATCATTTAGACGCTCGCCAGTCTTGGGGTACAATTCCCTGCCTCATTCTTTGTTGTGATTCATTGCCTGATTTGCTGAGACTTGGGCCTTTGATTTGATATTTATTATATTAGATTTTCCAGGAATCTGAGGGGGGTAGGTCGACATCTCATCAAAGTACTATTTTAGTCGAGGTGTTCTTAAATGCAATTATTAACATATATGCTCATGTTGCATAGGTGGAGAAGTATCTTGAGTATGTTGGAATTATTGTTGAAGCAGGAATTCTAGAAGCATGCTCAAGGTGAATTAAGTTACACTAGTGAGAAATTACAAGAGTAGACTATCCTTGAATGTATATTCATTGTGTGTTCTTTCTTGCAGGTTTCCTTTTCCCCGGGGTTCCCTTCCTACCCTTCCCTCGCCGATCGCTCGAACACTCTGCATTATATATATGTCAGTGTGTTGGTGAGGTCAGGAGGTGGACCATTCTTGCTACGTCTCGATCCTGCGGAGTTCGACCTGACAGAATAACGCACCCAAGTATTACACTCCGCCTGGTCCAGTTGTGGCAGGCATGGCTTCCATGGAGAATGTGCTTCATGCGTTGGTATTGGTCCAGGAAGAGTTGGCATCCTCTAAGGCAGAAACAGCTGCATTAAAAGAGACAGTAGAGCAGCTTACGAGGAATCCTTTTACCGCCTCGTCAGCAGCATCACAATCAATCAATCAATCATGACATTTGTATAGCGCACTACTCACCCGGGAGGGTCTCAAGGCGCTGGGGGAGAGGGGTCCGCTACTGCTCGAACAGCCAGGTCTTGAGTTGCTTCCTGAAGGAGAGATGGTCCTGGGTTCTCCGTAGGTGGATGGGGAGGGAGTTACATGTCTTGGCTGCCAGGTATGAGAAGGATCTTCCTCCGGCGGTGGCTCTGCGGATGCGTGGAACGGCGGCGAGGGCGAGGCTGGTCGACCGTAGCTGGCGGGTGGGCGTGTGGAAGGTCAGGCGGTTGTTGAGGTACTTGGGGCCTTGGTCGTGGAGAGCCTTGCGTGCGTGGGTGAGGAGTCTGAACGTGATCCTCTTGCTGATGGGGAGCCAGTGCAGGTCTTTCAGGTGGCCGTAGATGTGGCTTTGTCGGGGGATGTCCAGGACGAGTCGTGCGGAGGCGTTCTGGATTTGTTGGAGTCTTTTCTGATGTTTGGCTGTGGTTCCGGCATAGAGGGTGTTTCCGTAGTCCAGTTGGCAGGTGACCAGTGCCTGGGTGACCGTCTTCCTGGTTTCGGTGGGGATCCCAGATTCAAGATCCAAGTTAATGTGCCCCCACCCATTCCATCAGCTAGCCCTGAGAGGTGTGCAGGGGATCCCTGCAAAATACAGGTGTTTTTGATGCAGGTGATGTTGCATTTCTCCTGCAAACCTGCTTCATTCCCAATCAATCACTCAAGGGTAGCGTTTGCTATTTCATATTTGGGGGGGATGCTGCCAATTGGGCAGTACCATTGGTTAAAAACAACAAAGCGGTATTGTCCGATTGGTCTGCTTTCCGAGCTGAATTTGAACGAGTATTTGACCGTCGAGCCACCACCTTTAGTGCCGATAAAGAATTACTAGAATTAAGGCAGGGGAAGGGGGATCTGATCACTTATCTAACTACTTTTAACCGTTTGGTGGCATAGGCAGAATGGCCAGAGCAGAAACGTATGTCTCTTTTTTATCAGGGGTTGCGTGAGGAATTAAACGATGTTGTGGCCCAGATTGCTCCCCAACCTACATCATGTGTAGACATGATTAATTTGACATTAAGGCTGCATAGTCAAATGAGAGAGAGGTTCTTACAGATACGACCGTCCGCCTCTCAAGGTGCTAGAAATACCTGAGAACAGTGCGGAACCGATGGCGATAGGAGCCCTCAGATCTCCTCTATCAGGAGAAGAAAGAGAAAGCAGGAGGGTGCAGGGGTTGTGTATGTATTGTGGGAAAAAGGGGATTATGTAAAAGAGTGCCCGTCCAAACCCAAGACACCTAATACATGGACAAGGAATAAAAGGGTGGCAGTATCCGCCACGGTTCATGAGGCTGAGAGAGAACCCCACCAAACCGAGGAGGAAAATAACAGACAGGCTTGGAAGCTCACCTCGCTTTCCACTTCAGGGATAGGAGAAACTGAGTCGCACATTGTGGTCTCGATGAATCTTGAATACAAGCACCAGAACCATCAGGTATTGGTCAGGCTCGATTCAGGGGCAACCAGTAACTTTATTGATGATGGTCTAGTGACCCGTTTGAGTATTAAGAGAGAATCCCGAGGAAGTATTAGCTGTAGATGGCCAGCCACTGAAGTCCGGTCGCATCACTGAAAGGACAGACAAAGTGGTCTTATCGGTTGATGTCGAGGGCGAGAGACACTCTGAGGTGCTAACATTAAACATCATAGATGCCCCTCAGTACGAGGTTATTTTAGGAATGCCGTGGCTGTGCCACCACAATCTTGCTATTGATTGGAAAACCAAGTCCTTTAGGTTCCTGTCAGAGATTTGTCAAACTCATTTAGTTCCCTGTTCCTCATCAAAGGTAGCAGCTTTGACTTTCCCTTTTCTTGCCGCTACGGCTATTGAAAAAGAAATTCCATTACCTGAACAGTATGGCTCATATGGTGATGTATTTAGTGAAACCAAAGCGGAACAATTGCCTCCTCATAGGGAGTACGATTGCCGCATAGACTTAGTGGAGGGTGCTACCATCCCTACCCGTAGAGTATACGCATTGTCAGTGTCCGAAACCACACATTTGAAAGAGTACCCAGACCACTACCTAAATATTGGGTTTATTAGGCCTTCACGTTCCCCAGCAGCCTCTCCTTTGTTTTTTATTGCTAAAGTCAATGGGGATCTGAGGGCTTGTGCGGACTATTGAATGTTGAATAAGAACACCATCCGCAATAGGTATCCTCTTCCCCTCATTTCTGTACTACTAGACCAAGTCAGGGAAGCCAAGATCTACACCCGGTTAGACCTAAGGGGGGCATACCACTTGGTTAGAATACGCAAGGGGTAAGAGTGGAAGACCGCCTTCAAGACACATTATGGTCTTTACGAGCACTTGGTTATGCCGTTCGGCCTTTGCAACGCCCCAGCGGCATTCCAATTTTTCCTAAACGATGTCTTGAAGGAATATGTGGATCACTTTGTAGTGGTCTACATTGATGATATTCTGGTGTATTCCATGGAGGAGTCATGTCACACGGCTCAGGTTTGCATGGTATTGAATAAACTGCGTGAACATCGATTGTTTGTGAAACTAAGTAATTGTGAATTTGGTGTGACAGAAGTGGAGTTTTGGGGGTGATGCTAAGTCCTGAGGGTCTGCACATGTCTGAGTGTAAGTTGCAAGCAGTGCAGGATTGGCCAGCCCCGAGAAATGTGAGGGAGGTCCAGAGTTTTCTGGGATTTGCGATTTATTATTGCAGATTTATTCTTGATTTTTCACAAGTGGCAGTCCCCATTACTAAGTTGTTAAGGAAAGGGGCACCTTTTGTTTGGTCCAGAAAGGCTGGGGAGGCATTTGACTATTTAAAGAAGTCCTTTATCACTGTTCCAATGCTCTCCCATCCAAACTTGTGGCATCCATTTGTGGTGGAAGCTGATGCTTCCGATGAAGCTATTGGGGCTTTTCTATCACAAAGGGACCAGCACACGGGGCAGCTTCATCCAGTAGCCTACTTGTCTAAGAAGTTAAGTCCTGCCGTAGCTCATTACACCATAGCCGAGAAAGAACTTCTAGCTATTAAGAGAGCGTTCCAAGAGTGGAGACATTACTTATGGGGGGCCGGTCATCCCTTCACAGTATATACTGATCACCGTAATCTTCAGTATATGAAGTCAGCCAGGCATCTTACACAGAGGCAAATGCGTTGGATGCTATTTTCTGCTGAATTTGATGTAGTGGTGACATTTAGGCCAGGCAGTGAGAATCGCAAGGCGGATGCCTTGTCTCGGCAGAAGTTACCAGCCATGCCTAGGAATGAGGATACTCATGCCATTATACCACCATCCAGGGTGGTATTTGTTATAGAAGCTGAAAACTTCTTACAAGAAGTGAGAGGCCATCTAACCCTTGATGCATGGGAGACTTGGGCAGCACAGAAGGATGTGCGGGCCATGAAGCATGGTTTGCCATTTCACAACAATAAACTATATCTGCCCTTGGCTGAGTTGCAGAAAAAGGCGTTTACATGGTGTCACGTTATACCCACGGATGGACATCCTTGCATATGCAAAACTTTGCAGTTGGTTCAGAGACATTTTTGGTGGGAAACCTTGACAAAAGATGCTGCTTTGTGGGTTACACGCTGTGAGGAATGTGCGAGAGCAAAGGGGGAAAACACTCGGAAAAGGCCAATGCCTACCCCTCAACGTCCTTGGTAGAGCATTAGCCTGGATTTCGTGTCTGGGCTACTTAATGATCAAGGTTACTTTGCTATTCTGGTGGTAGTGGACAGCCTTACGAAGATGGGGCATTTTATCATTTGTAAATCTCTTCCCACCGCGGGACAGCCTGCTCAATTGTTGGCTAGCAATGTTATTCGACTGCATGGTATCCCCAAGGTAATCGTTTCGGACAGAGGTCCACAATTTATAGCACGTTTTTGGTGGATGTGGTGTCAGGCATTACATATAGACTCAACTCGTCCACCAGTTTTCATCCTCAAACTGACGGTCAGACAGAGAGGTTGAATCAAACCTTAAAGAAGTACCTCAGGTGTTATTCCAAGGAAGCTCATGAGTCGTGGGTGGAGCTGTTGTGGATGGCTGAAATGGCCTATAACAACGACTGGCATTGCTCAACGGGGATGTCTCCCTTCAAAGCTAATTATGGGTATGATGCTAATACCCTGCCGGTTGATCTGCCTGAAGATCTCCAGAATCAACCCTCTGTGTACAGTTACTGAGGAAAGTACATAAAGGGGTACGCACACATTTGTTAAAGGCCAAGCTGGTTTACAAACAGTGAGAGGATCGTCACCGAATAACAGGGCCTCAGTTTGCAGTGGGGGACTATGTGTGGTTGTCCACTAAGAACATTCGGTTTAAACTCCGTAGTATCTTCCACCCAAGGTATATTGGCCCTTATCCAGTGGTAAAACAGATTAATCCAGTGGCCTACAAGCCGAAGTTGCCTGGGTCTTTACGCATTCACCCTGTGTTTCATGTACATCTGCTAAAACCGGCCTTTACTTCCAGAAGGAGGGCGCCTCCCCCGGTGGTGTGTGATGGTGGACTTGAGTATGAGGTGAAATGCATTCGGGACTCCAAGATTCGCAGGGGCGTGCTCTGGTACCTGGTGTCTTGGAAGGGTTATTCAGCGGAGGATGATTCCTGGGAACCTTGGAGTAATGTGCATGCCCCAAAGGCCGTTCGTGCTTTTCATCTGAGGTTCCCGGCCAACCCTGGGCCTAGGAGACGCTTGTGAGGAGGGCCTACTGTCAGAATCGAGCTTAGCGGCGCCTGCCTGGCCTCCTAGACTACAACTCCCGGGAGGCCATGGGCGAGGACGCACGCTATGTAAGGAGGTCTGGCCCGAATGGCGTTGTGCGTTATTCTGTTGTTTGGCTGTTTCCGGGTTGTGAGTTCCGGGACGTACAAGGGCTACGATCCTGGAGCCTGTGAGGAAACCTGGCGTATCGGTATGTTTAGAGAAGACTGAATACGCTGGAGAGTTGGGAGCGTTGATGCAGGCGGATGGCCCCTCTTTCGTCTTTCTGGATACAGCTGGGAAGTTGTTCTAGAACGAGGTGAGGGGGCGCGAAGCAGAGTGCTTCTCGTCCGAAGTGAGTGACTGAAGTTCTGGGCATTGGTACGGCTGTACTAGTTCCTAATTACAGTGAGAGCCGAATGCTGTGGTTAATACCATGCATCACCGTTACGAAGTGGCATGAGGTGAATGTTCTTCGTGGTCCTATGAAATGTACATACCAAAGCGGGAAGCAGTGGTAGTCCTAACTACACTTCACCGTGTTTGGGGGACTGAAAAGGATTAATAAACTATCTTCTGGGCACTGTGGATTACACATGCCAAAGCGGGAGGCAGTGGTACCAGTTACTACACCTTGCTGTATTTGGATGTTTTATTGGTTCATCCAAAATTGATACTAGTTGTAGCTTTCGATGTGGTGAAGAACCACATCTGGCCAAGTATTTTCTGTTCCGGGGATTCAAAGGAAGGAACTATTATTTAGACGCTCGCCAGTCTTGGGGTACAATTCCCTGCCTCATTCTTTGTTGTGATTTATTGCCTGATTTGCTGAGACTCTGGCCTTTGAGAAAGAGTTCCCATACTTATTATATTTGATTTTCCAGGAATCTGAGGGGGGCTAGGTCGACATCTCATCTAAGTACTATTTTATTCGAGGTGTTCTTCAATGCAATTATTAACATATATGCTTATGTTGCATAAGTGGAGAAGTATCTTGAGTATGTTGGAACTATTATTGAAGCAGGACATTCCAGAGGCGTGCTCATGGTGAATTGAATTACCCTCGCCCGATCGCTCGAACACTCTGCATTATATATATATGTCAGTGTGTTGGTGAGGTCAGAAGGTGGACCATTCATGCTACGTCTGGATCCTGCGGAGTGCGACCTGACAATTTCAGTGTTTTACATGAACACTGTATTTAAATTACACTTTCAGGCACGCGGAGATTACATGATTTGTCTACAATAACAGGATGTGGACGCGACTCCGAGGCTCGAACACTGATTTGCAGCACCAAGTTCGACAGTGTACCCGTCTGACGACATAAGTATATATGTCGGCGCTGCCTTTCTCCTACCACGAGCCTCGCTCTATTTAGCTGCCCTTCATGTGCCAAAAATGGCAACCTGAAGTTTTCATAGCCCTGTGTCGCTATAGGTACAACACTCCACTGAATGTGCAATAAACATTCATATCGACAGAAATGCGTCATGTCCACCATCTGCTATGTTTGGAACTATGGATGAATATAGAGTCAGTGATACCCCGTACCTTCCATGTTGGCCATGTTGTGGGACTTCACTGACATAATGACACATTTGCGTTTAAGATCCGGGTGACGGCAGCACTACAACACAGACACTCAAATTAGTTGTTTTCTCATATTGTAGTGTAGTTCCTATATTCCGAATAGGCTCTGCACATTGGAATAATATATCCTGTAGCTTAGATGTAGGACTGTGGTCTACTAGGTCTCTACCGGTTACATTAGACTTAATTGTGAGTGCCAGCTAGCTCAGAGGTCACTAGAAACTTTCTCGGATAAACAAGAAGGGATTAGTTTCTGACAACTGCATAAAACATGACAACTTTGTTTCCCAAGAATAAGAAATCAAATCTCTAGAGTCGCGGAAACAATAGATAACTATTTCACTCAGTCAATCGTGCATGCTTTGTTTCACCAGAGATGCAAGAGAAATAGAGAGACGGGCGTTTTCAATAAAAAGGTATTTATTGAACAGTCTTCTTTCTCAAGCATTGAGAAGGAACTGCTACAATAGTAAAGCTTACTATGAAGTACAATGCATATAATATGAACAGTATTATAAAGTAGTACTGTAAAAGCATGATATGGTTTCTAAGTAAGCATGGGCGAATTTTGCGGATCTCGCGTTCGCGAATTTTGCGGATTTGCGGATTCGCAATCCGCAAAATCCGCGAATTCCCGCGAATTTGCGGATTTTTTTTTTTTTTTGTGTTCGCCCGTGTTTCTGCCAGTTCGCGAGGGTTTTTACAATTTCGCAATTTGCGAACTTACCTGTCGGGTCGCAAGTTTTGCGAACTTGTTGTTTCTACATGTCCAGCCTGTTTGGGACACTCTTCTTCATCACTGCCACTCTCTGTCACCACTGCCACTCTCTGACTACTCATGCCACCCTCTGGCCCACCCATGCCACCCTCTGTTTCATCACCACACCCTCTGGTTGTCCAGTGTACATTATTTTCGGCAAAGCAAAGCACACCTTCCCTGCCTCAAGTGACCTGAATTAATTTGGGGCTGATTAATGTGTCACAGAATATTTTTTTAGCTGGCACCTGCTTCCTTAGTGCGCCCTGATTAGTGATCTTTTGCACTTGCTAAGTGCTTTCATTGTTGCAAAATTAGTTACAACAACTGCCCTGCCCCAACTGACAATAATGAATTAGGGGCTAATTAATGTGTCACTGAAAGAATTTAAAGTTCCAGCCTGGCACCTGCTTGTCTGCTCCTTTAGCTGTAAATCAGGACCTTTGTGGCATACAGTTAAGGTCAGAGCAGGGTCACACAATAGTTGCAAGCAGGCAACCGAATTCTGGAGGGCCCCCTCAGGAAGCAATACAAAGAATCGTTACAAATCATGAGGTTGACCTTTTGCACCTGCTCATTGCTTTTGCTTTTGCTGAAATCGTTTTGCGGTTTTTTTCGCGCTATTCGCGGGGCGCGGCGTCGTGCGAAACCGACCGCGGAAGCCGCCAATTCGTGCGAATGAGCATTTTATTTTTTTGCGGCTTGTTGTTTCGCGAGTTTTTTTGCAGTATTCGCGAGCCGCTTGCAGCGCAACACGCGAATTTACCCCAAGGTCGAGTACGGGCGCGGCCATTTTGTTTGCGTGACGTATTTCCGTTTCCGCCCGCTATGTATAATCTCGCGCAGTAAGCGCATTGCGAGTAGAGGTTCGCACGAGATCGCGCGGGAAATCTAGAGGTTCGCACGAGATCGCGAGGAAAATCTCGCGCGAACTGACTTTCGCGCTCGGAAACGGGCGCCGGCCATCTTGTTTTTCATTCATTTCCTGTGTCTGGGCATGGTGTTTAATCCTCTTGATATCTTTCCCATCCTTTGCTTGTTTTCAGTTTTTTTTTTACGATTTTGCTTCTTATCTATCCCTCTCTTTTCCTAGCTGTATATTTTTGTCTTTTCTGCTATTTTTCTTTACTTTTAAACTACTTTTGTAAACTCTTTTCTTTTCTTCTTCCCTATCCTATTCTTTCTTAATTTTCTACTTCTTCCTACCTTACCTGCCCAGACCATGGTCAAGCCAGGCGCCGTGAAGCTGCCCAGGCACTTGAGGGCCGCAGCGGCGGCGGGGAGTAGTGCTGGACCCAGTGGCAGGACAGCAGGCGTGAGATCGAGGGGGGAGCAGGTGACGCGCCGGGAGATATTCAGCCCGGAGGAAGTGGGCGCGCTGGTCTACTTCGTCCAGCGCCGCCTGCCCAGGACCATCGCGGGAGGCGGCAGGATCGCGGCCGGCGGCTATAACATGCGGGAGCGCCGGAAGCGGTGGGAGAAGGTGTGCTGGGCCATATCCCACCTCTACGGGGTCCAGCGCACCTACAGCCAGGTCACCCATCGCTGGACGGACCTCCTGGACCGCGAGCGCGACCTGCTGGACCAGCTCGGCTTGGAGATCCCCGGGCTTGGTGAGTAGTAGTAGCCATTGGCATTTAATCACTCACTACTATGATGTTTTCTCCTGCTCTGTGTTGTTGTATTGCAAATATTTGTTTTTTACATGGAGCAAGCCAATAATGCCGCTGATGACGATTACATTGTAGTTAAATTATATTTCAAAATCTTCTGTGCATTTCAGGTGCACTGCTCTCCTTCTCAGTGGGGTTGCTACTATGCTTATTTGTTTTCTATTTCGTGGTCTCATTGGCCTGAGTAACTATTATGTATGAGTGTACTTAACAGAACTGCGTAATGCTAGACACTAGGGGGCAGATTACATTTACAAGCCCCTTGCGCCACGTTTACGTTGCCTTGCGTGACGCAACAGCGGCGTAAACGTGCCGCATCCCTGCAAGTCATTTACAGCATGACGCATCTAGGGAGATGCGTCACGTTATAAAGCCATGGGCCTGCACCACAATGGGTGCGTTCCTAGTACGCAGGGTGGGCGGTCCAGCGGCTGTGCGCCTCGCAAAATTGCCTGCGTGAAATCTACAAGATTTAACGCAGGCACTTCTGCGACGCTGCTACGTCAATTCAATTCCTTATGTCTGCTCGAAGCAGGCGAAAGGACTGACACAGCATGTAAAGTATTGGGTGGCCCTGAGCATTACTGGAGTTGCATTGCGTTGGCGACGTGACTCCAGCGATGCGCCGCTCTTACGTGACGAGATGCGTCACGCAAGTGCCTACCCTTGCGCCAGGGCGCGCCGCATTGTAAATGAGGCACATCTGCCGTGTCGCAAGGGTAGTTTTGCGTGACGCATTTGATCTGGCGCATCTCTGGAGATGCGCCAGAACGCGTAAGTAAGTATGCCCCTAAGGGGCAGAATTGCAATTACCGTCGCATCCCTGCAAAGTAGCAGGGATGCGCCATTAATTGTGCGGCCCGCTACCACCACCAAACATGGTGCGCCGTATTTGCAATGCGGCTCCCCATGGGCCCAAAACGTCACCGAAGCTTTACTGCTGGAGTTGCGTCGCAACGATGGCGCAGCTCCATCAATGCTCTGGGGTACCCTATCTCCCCAATGCTGGGTCAAGCCGTACGTCTGCTTCAAGCAGGTGCAGGGTTTGTGTGACGCATCATTGTCCTAAAGGTGACTGATTGATATTTTGTAGATTTCCCTCAGCCACTATTAGGATGTGTTCCAGCGCAGGAATGCCCTCCCTTGCGCCGGAACGCCCCCTGATGGCGCAGGGCTTTATAACGGGATGCATCTCCCAAATGCGTCACGTTGTTATAATATTATACGCCGCACCATGGCGCCCTTTTTTGTTTAGCTGCTGCGTCACAAAAGTCACGCAAGAACGGCGCAAAAGAGCCGCAAGGGCTTAAATCTGCCCCTTCCTTTGTAACCCTGACAATAAGAAAAATAGTGGCGGTGGATTGATAGTTTGACTATTTAAATGACTGGTAATGTAGCAGGCAACTGTTAGTGTTGTCACTGATCTGACTGAAATCACAATGGAGTTTGTCTGTCACTTTGCGTCTTGCCTGCGGACTGCTGCCTGCCAGTCCTAGGTGAACGTTTCAGTACTTTGTTTAGTGAGTTACGTGACTTTCGAAGTCACAGGTCCGCAAATAAATAAAAAGTAACCATAATCAATATAATTTCGCGGAAATATTTTGTTATTGTTCTTTTGAAATGTTTGATTTGGTTGACATTGACAAGCAACAATCATCCATGTTTTCTGTTCTTTCTTTCATGTTGTACGTCAGCTCCCCCCAGGGGCGAGAGGAGGACACAGGAGCAGCAGGCGGCGGATGCTGTTCATCAACAGGGCCAGGATCGGGCAGGCGAGGGCTCCTCTGCTGGCCCCAGTAAGTTTTCATTTTAGACTAGTACCTATTTTTCCTAGCGTTCCTCATTTGAATTTTTTCAAAATTGTCTTTGCTCTTCTTGTAGGCTGTATCTAAATTCTTATCCTGCCTCTACTATGACTCCCTGTGGTATTACTAGATTATTCTTATTAGTCTGTCTGTGTAGCTAACTAAGATTGCACGGTTGGCGAAACTCCCATGATTCTAGTCAGCAATAGCTCTATCAACTTAGTGCAGTCCTCTGGGATTGTCCATAATGTCTTTTGAAGTGTTCTATCTGGACTCATGCTTGCAAAAATTGCAAAACCTTTCGTTCAGTCACTCTAGTCTGGAGGACCAAAAAACACAGATTGTATTTAAATTTAAAAGCTTTATTAAAAGTAAACACATTTATTAAAATGAAGTCATAATAAAACTAAACGTTTAACTGATAATGGAAAAGTGGTTAGTGCTGACGATTAATTGAAGACATTTCTTGTGGTCGAGCCGAGCTCTCACCTGGTTTCAACTTGATCTTGTTGTTAGAAGTCCATCTTCTGTCTGTGTGGAGAAAAATGGTGCGTGTTAAAAAATCAGCCTTCATCAGTTGTGCCAAAAAGTGCAGCAAGACAACCTTCCCTGGAAAAAGGGACATTTTTTTTAACTTTAACGTAGACAGTCACAAATTACATTGTTTTCACATGTCTTCATTCCTAGACCAAATACTAGTGACTAGTGAGTGCTTTATTCTAAGATTCTTAAATGTACTTTGTAGGTGGAACATCTGGTGGCGGGGCCAGTGTGGTGGTGGTGCTCGACACGGAGGCGGAGGGCAATTCATCATCAGGGGAGGAGGCGGCGGCGGCGGCTGTGAGAGTTGAGACGGTGGTGGCGGCCAGAGGTAAGCTCTTATATATTCCTTACTTATTGAGATTGAAGACTAGCTGGGAAGGCAAGAATATGAGATGCATGGCTGGGTGAATGATGAAGCAATGATGGGTGGAAGGACAACAGCCTGGGTGGGTGACACAGAAACTGTATGTGTCCATATACCTGGATCATGCTACTATCTGACTCTTAGATAGCATATGTGTATCTAGAGCAGGGGTACTCATAGTACGGCCCGCGGGCCGGTGGTGGCCCGGCAAGCCTTCCTTGGCGGTGCGCAGACCTTGCAGACAATCACTGCTCCCCCGGCCCCCACAGAGCAGAGGCTTTTTTGTATTTCACCTGTTAGCGCCCCTGCATCTCCACTCTGACAATCACTGCTCCCCCGGCCCCCACAGAGCAGAGTGGAGATGCAAGGCCACAAAGAGGTGAAATAGAACAAAGCCTCTGCTCTGTGGGGCCGGGCAAGCAGTGATTGTCAGGGTGGAGAAGCAGGGGCGCTAAAACAAACAAAGCCTCAATAATATGTTAATGGTCTTTTAAAGACCTGTTAAGTACTTTGGTGTTGTTGTCTGTGTGTGCGCGTTGAGGAAGCGGTCTCAACCCGGGCTGAAGGCTGACACAGATAGACACACACACAGTGAGATGACAGAGGGAGAGGGAGGGCAGGAGGGAGAGAGAGATGGAGGGAGGGCAGGAGGGACAGCAGGAGGGAGAGAGATGTATGTAAATGCTGGGTCTGGTGGCTCAGTGGATGAGGGCATCTGCTGCAGGGACCTGTGTGCAACCTCATGGTCACAAGTTATCGTTTTGCTTTAGCCCCGCCCCCTCTGACTCCGCCCCCACCAGTGCGGCCCTCGGCCACAAACTACACTGTAAATGTAGCCCCTGAGAGAAAGTTTGTGAGTACCCATGATCTAGAGAGAGTAGATGGTCAGTGGATGAACTAAGTGTAACTTTGAAGAGCATGTAACACTGCACCCGCACGTCCGTTCCAGTGTAGGAAAGGCAAGGAAAAGAACTTTTAATTTTGTCCAAATACTACCATAAGTAGTAGCAGTAGTTTGTATTGCAAGCACTGCATAGATCCGGTTATTATGGTGGCCACTCCCTACCTCTCTTAATAAGTTTAGTAGTACTCAGTCATTCATGTGTGGATGTATCACTGCCTGTCACTCAATAAAAAGCAAAGCACCTAAAGTCATCCCATATATAAGCAAAAACATCCCATGTGAAGTGATAGATAATCAGATTATTTATCTTCTTCAATTTTCCATTTCTAGTACTCATTTCCACTGTAGGGTGAAAGTTAAATTAATTAAGCAGTAGCCCTTGAGTTGTAACAGAGTATTCTCAGTGCCACCCGTAATAGAAAAGTAAGAGATTCACCACCTGCATGTACTGGACGGGTACAGTAACGCAACGGCAACGCAAGTCTAGGTCACTCCTCATGGCGTGCGTCTCTTTTTCTCGGGTGCAAGTTTACCGCGCTGGCATTATGCCGGCTTGCAGAAAATAACGTACCAATTTTCCAAAACAAGAGACAAGAAGAAGAATAAGACTGGTGTACTTTCATAGTCGACTCCAATGGAAGTCCACAGTGCTCATAGAATTTGTTCCTTAAACTCCCACTAATGTTAGAGCAAGGATGAAGAAGTGTGAGGTTAGATAGATACTGGCCTCAATAGTTATGTAATGCGCTTGCAAGTTGCTAGTTGTACTGCAGCACACATTTCTGCTGAATGATTGAGTTAATCTTAAAGAGCATTGGTTACAGACTATGTCTTTCTTTCTTCATATAGGTTCTCCTTCCAAACGAACAAGGAGGAAGGAGCTGGCTAGAGCGGCCCGGCAACGGAGAATCGAGGCCACTGTTGCGGAATATCGGCGGCTGGTGGCCCTGGAGGACGAGGAAAGTGTGCGGTCGACAACAACGACAACGTCGTCCTCCGTGGCCTCACCGGCTGCCACCGTGACCCAGCACAGTGGTCCACCGAGACTGAGCCGGGCTGCCAAAGGCAAACGCCACCGCCGAGCAGCAAGGCCAACAGCTGCTTCTCACAGGCCTTGCACCTGCAAGGCAGTGAAGGCACGCCTGCGCCGCACTACCCTGATGGTGTCCCGCCTTCAGCAGGAGCTCGCCTTGCTCCGCGAGGAGCATGATGCCCTGGCCCAAAAAGTTAACAGCATCCACCCATAGTGTCCCTTGCCCCTTTTTTAGAGACTTTTGGGGGGTGGGAATTGGGAGTTGGGTTTTTGGGGACTTTTGAAGGACAATCGTTGGGGTTAGGGAGGGTCTTGCGGGAGATTATTTTGTTAGGGATATAAATATACTTTTTCAAACTTTATCTGAGCATACCTGTTTTTTACTGCTTGCCTGGTGGGTGGGGGTTTAACGTTGACTGTTTTCCTGAAAGTTTAGTTCCATTTTCTTCCTTTAAGTGTAAATGCCCAAATGTTTTCAACACTAAGTGCCTCTCACAGACTAAGTGAAGTGAATCCAAGAGTCCTAGGACTTTAGTAGTACTACCTTCAGGCTCTCGTCTCTCGTACTAATACTCCATTATACCCCCAAACCACCAAACGCTTATCTTACCTGTAATTTGTGTTTGAAAGTAGGGCTAGGCCCAGGGCTGGCTCCACGGGAAACACCAAATAACGTTGGCAATCTTGGTCGGATAAAATTTCCTCATAGCGGTGGTAGTAGTGGTGTGACACAGTGGCAGTTGCATGCCTATGAAAAAAAAGAAAATGAAATCTGGTTTGTCCTCCTGAGCAATTCAACGGTACAACTGAGAATATAGCAGGTGACAGAAGTACAGTAGAGCAGTGCCACATTGTAGCCTAACAAATGGTAAAGTATAACTACTAATTCGGTTGAAGTTCTTTCACATTAGCAATGGTTCTTTGTCAAGCAGAGTAAGAATATATCATCGACAACTGTGGAAAGAAAGAATGCGACAGTACAGGGCCTGTGTGGAATTATTGATAACTATATTCAACATAAGGTCTCTGTAGCCAGATACCCGAGAGCCTTGCTGGTCACTATAAATCCATTCACAACAACACTCAATGGGGTTGGTCTGGAAGGTGTCACGTTTACTCCCCGTGATCCAGTCGATGCAAATATGGTTCCACCTCCAAATGTCACCAACACCCAGAAGTGTAAACACAGGGTGTTCGAGGCATTAGGCGAGGGAGAAAAATAACAAACTAAAATAAAAAATGTGGGATGGGTAAAGGTAGGGTCAGCAGGGAAAGGATACCTGTAAGAGAAGACAAGACAGGCATCAGTGAAGTGATGTCCTAACATACAAGGGTACTCTCATATAGTCTCACTAAATAGTCTGCAAGTCTCCCGCCTACTCATGGGAAATGTAGTTTCATAGTACGGTAGGCGCTTAGGGGCTGCGTAACCTGACAGAAGGTATAGTAGATAGAAAAGGAGAAATTGCTTTTTTTCTAGGTGTCCCCTCACTCACCAGGGTTGCCCCTTGGTGACATGCTTCATCATTGGGGCCATCCCAGTCCTCTACGGCCTGGGGCGTGCTGCGACTTGCGAATTACGTAGGAGCACTTACAAATGACTATGTGTGGTGCAGATAGTGGAGTGGACTAAGTGATGTGTTAAGGGATCAATGTAGAAGCCGAGAGAGAGCAAAGAAATGCAGTCACAGTCAGAGAAAAAGGCAAGGGATACTGTATCTATGTGGTTGTAGTGGTCCTGTTGGAAGTGGTAAGTAAGTTGCCCGCAGAAAAAAAATCCTCCTATTAGCGGCACTCCTCCATTGCAGCCGACGCTTCGTCCACCGATGTTGGTCACCAGAAGACACCCTGTCCACTGCCTGCCTGATGCTGAATTGTGGCTCGCTACTGTGAAGCCTGACTCCATCCTTTTTTCCCCATTGCAGAGACTGAAACCCGGCCTGTAATTATTCAACGAAAAACAGGAAGTGATATAATATTACAACACCACTGATAAATAAATATAAGGTATGTAGGCTGTGGAGTGCAAAAAGTCACAATTTGTTTTTCCTAGTAGACAGACAGTACAATGTTTTTGAAAGTGCGTACTCTGAGTCACCTTTTGAAGGATAAGTAAGTATGGGCAAATTAATGTAGCGGATCTTGCCCCTCAAGCTAGGTGTACTGTAAACTGTGTTTTAGAACAAAAATAGATCTTCCTAGCAGTGCTCCCACCCAAAAAACGAGGCCTAGCAGAAAACTGGAGACAAAACTTACTTTGAAAGTAAAAGTAGGCCGAAGTACCCTAATTACCCATTACCCCCCGTGGATTGTATTCAAACCACTTGCAAGCAACCAAGCAAAAGTAGCCATAGCCAGCATCGCTCCAAGACTCGAAATCCCCCCCACTCAAACACATGCAATAGAAATACTGCTAACCCTAACGAACCCTAAGTTAAGAATAGTGGCAAAGGCTTTCTTTAACTATGCCAAATCCCCCCTTTCCCACCATGGATTTTCTTCAAATGACTTGCAACCAAAATTACACATTCTCACGAGTGCTCTAAGACCCCAGAACTCAGTTTGAAAAATCTAGAACACCCCGATACACATGCAATCCTGCTGCTAGGGCTAACCCTAACGAACCCTAAGTTACAAAAAGTGCCAAAACTAAAGGCTTTTCCGCGCGGATTTTGTCCCAACCACTTCTACCCGGTATTAGACCTTCCCAGGAATGCCCCAAGACCCGGCAACCCACCCGCCAAGAAGCATAACACCCCCAAACAGGCCAAAAGCAAAATCTCATACTTGCAATATTTCTGGGCCTTCGGTCCAAACGCGCTGCGTAGCTAGGCCATAAGTCGGGGTTGGCACGACGGATTTCCTGAAAAGCAAATGCAATCAAGATTAGAGTGTCCCAGCAGTGCTCCCAGACCACGAAACTCACCCACAAACACCAGGAAGCCCCCCAAACAGGCCCCCGAAAACGCTACATAGAGCAAAATGTCAGAAATAGCCCAAAAAAAAAATCGGCCTGGATTTTGTCCCAACCACTTCTACCCGGTATTAGACCTTCCCAGGAATGCCCCAAGACCCGGCAACCCACCCGCCAAGAAGCATAACACCCCCAAACAGGCCAAAAGCAAAATCTCATACTTGCAATATTTCTGGGCCTTCGGTCCAAACGCGCTGCGTAGCTAGGCCATAAGTCGGGGTTGGCACGACGGATTTCCTGAAAAGCAAATGCAATCAAGATTAGAGTGTCCCAGCAGTGCTCCCAGACCACGAAACTCACCCGCAAACAGACGGAACCCCCCCTAAGAGCACCTCAAAGGCAAGCAAGTCATCAAAAACACAAAAAAAATTCCGCCTGGGATTTGGTCCAAAACACTTTTATCCGGTATTAGAGCTTCCCAGCAATGGCCCCAGAGCCGTCAACCCAGGAGAAAACGAGTAGAAGACCCCCAAACAGCCAAAGAGCAAAAGTACAAAAATGGGGACTTAGTCACTTTTTCACAAATTTCCCAAATCACTCCGCGCGCGCTCTGCAGCTAGGCCCTAAGTCCCCTCAGCCACCATGGATTTGCTTCAAACCTCTTGCAAAGTAAAGTATATATAGCCAGCAGTGCTCCCACACCACGAAACTCACCCGCAAACACCAGGAAGCCCCCCAAACAGGCCCCCGAAAACGCTACATAGAGCAAAATGTCAGAAATAGCCCAAAAAAAAATCGGCCTGGATTTTGTCCCAACCACTTCTACCCGGTATTAGACCTTCCCAGGAATGCCCCAAGACCCGGCAACCCACCCGCCAAGAAGCATAACACCCCCAAACAGGCCAAAAGCAAAATCTCATACTTGCAATATTTCTGGGCCTTCGGTCCAAACGCGCTGCGTAGCTAGGCCATAAGTCGGGGTTGGCACGACGGATTTCCTGAAAAGCAAATGCAATCAAGATTAGAGTGTCCCAGCAGTGCTCCCAGACCACGAAACTCACCCGCAAACACCAGCAAGCCCCCCAAACAGGCCCCCGAAAACGCTACATAGAGCAAAATGTCTGAAATAGCCCAAAAAAAATCGGCCTGGATTTTGTCCCAACCACTTCTACCCGGTATTAGACCTTCCCAGGAATGCCCCAAGACCCGGCAACCCACCCGCCAAGAAGCATAACACCCCCAAACAGGCCAAAAGCAAAATCTCATACTTGCAATATTTCTGGGCCTTCGGTCCAAACGCGCTGCGTAGCTAGGCCATAAGTCGGGGTTGGCACGACGGATTTCCTGAAAAGCAAATGCAATCAAGATTAGAGTGTCCCAGCAGTGCTCCCAGACCACGAAACTCACCCGCAAACACCAGGAAGCCCCCCAAACAGGCCCCCGAAAACGCTACATAGAGCAAAATGTCTGAAATAGCCCAAAAAAAATCGGCCTGGATTTTGTCCCAACCACTTCTACCCGGTATTAGACCTTCCCAGGAATGCCCCAAGACCCGGCAACCCACCCGCCAAGAAGCATAACACCCCCAAACAGGCCAAAAGCAAAATCTCATACTTGCAATATTTCTGGGCCTTCGGTCCAAACGCGCTGCGTAGCTAGGCCATAAGTCGGGGTTGGCACGACGGATTTCCTGAAAAGCAAATGCAATCAAGATTAGAGTGTCCCAGCAATGCTCTCAGACCACGAAACTCACCCACAAACAGACGGAACCCCCCCTAAGAGCACCTCAAAGGCAAGCAAGTCATCAAAAACACAAAAAAATTTCCGCCTCGGATTTGGCACAAACCACTTTTAGTGCTTCCCAGCAATGGCCCCAGACCCGTCAACTCACCTGCAAAGAGGTAGAACAACACCCCCACAAGTGCTGAGTCTTTCTTCATTGGGCGTAAACCAGCCCTCTGCTTTGATGGAAATAGGAGTCTGGAGGAGGAGGATAGAGGAGCATGTTCTTCTGAACTTGTGAACCTGAGGAATGCAGACTGCGGCACCTTCAAATAAATTAGCAAACAAGTGAAGACAGTTCTGCTGATGGGCTTGTCTTTGTGATAATCTGATTAAAGTTTGAATTATATTAACTGTGCACAACAAAGAAAGACAGACACACAGGAATAAAAGTGAATAAGGATGAAAAAGAAAGTTATTGATTCGTTGTCTCATTTTCAGGGCTCGAAGTCGGAATCACGGTCCAGGAATAAGAATAAGGCTTCGTCATCATACTCTGCGAATTCAGCCCGGGTGAGGTCAGTGCCACCTGACAGAGTAGAAATTCCCTCATCTATGGTGCTGGCCACCTCCTCTTCATCCGGCACGCTCTCTCGTACTCTTATATCTGGTGGTATGAGGTGCTGATTCATCTTGATCATTGTTAACCTCTCCACATTTTTGGGCGAGAGGCGGCTCCGTTTGGGAGTTACAATCCCACCAGCCGCACTGAAAACCCGTTCAGAAGACACACTTGCGAGTGGGCAAGACAAGTAGTTTAAAGCCAGGTTGGTGAGCTGTGGCCACAATTCTTTTTTCCCATGCCAATACGCCAATGGGTCAGAATTAACATAGACCTCTGTGGAGTCATTCAGATAGTCCTTCACCATCGACTCAAGGTCCTCCTCCAAGGTTCCTCCACTTTGCGTAGCTCTTGCTGTGCCTCTGGCCTTTTGAGAACCAAACCCACGCAGAGCTAGCCAATCCTCTTCAGCCTCCAATGTTTCTGCTGTCTTTCGTGCAGATGATGCGGTTGCCGGTGTCTTTAACGGCTGAGAGGTCACTTGTGCCACAGCCACAGGTGCAGAAGTGGATTGTTTTGACTGGGGATGGCCTGCTGATGTACTGCCATTTCCTTCAATTTCCAGCCGTTCTGTTTCAAACTTCTTGGCTGACAAGGCTAGCCAACGTTTGTACTTTGTAACATCTTCATCAGCAAAAGGAAAGAATGCTCTGCCTGCCAGCGCCTTTTTGTAGCGTGGATCCAGAATAGTAGCACAAATGTAATGCTGTTCTGAGTGGATCTTTTGAAGACGTTCATCACCTTGTAGGAGCTCTAATAATTGCTCAGCCAGAAGCAAAGAAGAGTCTTTCTTTTTGTCATCTTTTCGAAACACAGAACACACCTCCTTCAGTTGGTCCTCCAGCATGTACAACAATGGGATAGCTTTTCCCAAATTAGAGTCCTCCTTGCTGACTGCACGCGTGAAGACCTCAAAAGGACGAAGCATGCGTGTTAGGCTTTCAACTATGTTCCATTGCGGCCCACCCATCCTCAGCTCCTCTATACCCTCTTTCAAGAAATATTGATCGAGTTGCGTATACTGCTCATACAGACGCTCAAGCATGTAGAAGGTTGAGTTCCAACGTGTTACCACCTCCTGGATGAGTGCTTTCACTGGCATTTGACATTGATATAGCATGCTCCTCAGCTGCTTGCGGGCCTTAAAAGAATGCCTGAAATGCTTGCAAATTTTTCGGCAGTTCTCCAATACACTGTACGCTGCACTGAGTTTATTACCCAAGAATTTTTGGACAACCAGGTTTATACAGTGCGCCAAACACGGCACTCTGAAATAGTAACCGTCCCTCATGGCCTTAACTATATTGGAGCCATTGTCCGTGGAAACATAACCAACCTTGCGTTTTAGTGGGGACAGACAGTTAAGGACCTTTGTGTTAAAGACATCCAAAATGTTTTCTGCTGTGTGACGTTTCTCCAAACCAAACATGGCTAGTGTTGCATGTTTCCGAGCACCTTTAAAAACAATGTTAGTGTCAACACCTGAGTTTAGCTTTGCTTTAGCCCCTGAAAAAGAGACCCAGTGTGCAGTGATGCACATGTAATCAGCGCCTGCGCCACTGGTCCACATGTCTGTTGTCAGATGTATAGTGTGAACAGCACTCTTCTGCAAAGCTGCCCCAATCGCCTTCAGAACATCTTCATGTAGTGCTGGAACCGCAACTCGGGCAAAATAGAACCGGCTAGGAACCTTCCATTTAGGGCAGAGCACTGCCACTAATTCTAGAAAACCAACCCCTTCGACAAAAGAAAAAGGGAGAAGGTCCAGAGCTAGCATTTTAGCCAGCTTAGTGTTATACAGACGGGTCATTGGGTGGTTGCGTTCATATTGCGCTTCTGTAAACAACATCTTTTTAATGTTGCCCTGGACCAATGATTTACGGGATGATGATCTCTTCGACCCAGTTACGCTCGCTGATGAACTTTTCCGCATTGATGTCTCACTCTCTCCCACACTCTTAGTGTGGCTCCCATGGGGTGTGCTGCTGACATGGGAACTGGGTGTAAGTGAAGTGTTTGGATCGTCTTCTTCTACCTCCTCGTCATCAGCAGATGACAAATCAACGTTTTCATTACGTGCAATTCCGGCTTTCTTGACCGCCTCTAGGTGCGGAAACCATTCGACAGGGTGCCTTCTCTCAAGATGACCTCTCTGGCCTCCGGTACCATAGTTAGAACCAAGCTTACCACGACTATATCGAAGCTTACAAAGGCTACAAATGGCTACGTTTTCCTTTTTTGGGCAAACACTAAAGAAGTCCCAAACTGGAGACTTGAAATGTCTTCGGGGGCCGCCGCCGGAGGAGGCGTCGATACTGGTGGTGGTGGTCCTGCTGCTAATGACAGATGAAGTGGAGGATGTGGATTGCCGAACTTCAGTACGTTTTGCACTTTCACCACCACGAATTGAGGTCGAGGACGAGGTGGGTACCTTCTTGCGAGGAAGAAATATGGAAGCGGTAGGTTTTGGTGTACTACTTAACTCCAAATCTAATGATTCCATTTCCATTGCCTCCTCGCCGACATCATCATCACGCTCAGCAGCTTCTCGGGATAGGGTCAAAATGTCTCTTTGCTGCATGCCCGGTGGGGCTGCAGTGACCTTTGTGATGACTGGCTCGTCGTCATCGTGAGAGGCTTCATCACCAGCAGTATCTGTCACTTCTTGTTGAGCCTCATCACACTCCATAGGTTTGAGTTTTTGGACGACCTTCCTTTTACGCTTAGGTACCGGTGGCAGATCATGGTGTGCCTCTGCCTCACTGTCAGACCGCAGTTGTCGTGGTTCCCAAGACAGATCACTTGCACCAGAACGAGGTGGGCTTGAAGAAGATGTAGACACCCCCCTTGATCTTTTCCTTGCTAGGGATGTGGAAGACAATGAATGATCATCAGGAGGAGTGGCTTCCAATGATACCTCAGCTTCATTGTCGATTTCCAAATGTGCCCCTACTTCGGGAGGAACAACTATTGTGGGCACTTGTGAACGTCCATGCACCTTTGCTTGCGCATCTCCTTTTGCTGCCTCTCCTTCCACATGTACTTGGGCGTGTACTTGCACATGGTGTTGTTGTTGCGGCTGTGGTTGTTCAACACTTGTCAGATGAGTTACAACAACCTGTGTTGATTCAGGGACATTGCTGCTACTTTCTTGCGATGAGCCAACATCACTGGTCGATGGTGATTGGAGAAGTACACTGACTGCCTCTGAAGCACTCAAGGGCTTTGACTTAAGTTGGCGTGGTGGTGGAGGCACTGAACCCAATGGAGCAGGGGTGCTGCTCTCAGGTTGGTCCCCAGCAGATCCTGCTGCTGCAGGCGTACTTTTTTTTTTGCTCCCAAAAAAAGTGGCGGGTGACACACCAGCCTCCTTGGTAACTTGCTTCTTCTGCTCCTTACTAGCAACTTTCTTGCTAGAGGAGCTACGGAGAACTTTCTTTGGGCCCATCTTCTTCAGAGCAGGTCAGACAGCAGGCCGCAGTTGCACGAATTGTAGAGTTGTCTGAGGCCAGACGTGACGTCGCGTGACGTTATGCTGCACACACACACCGCTGCAGGACTTCTTCCTGGCACTGGTGGTTCTCTTGAGTCTTGTGCACCTAAAAAAAATGGAAGACAGAGGAACATCAGTTCAGTTATAGAGCACAAAAAAATCGAAAAACACTGCAAAATCAGCACAATCCCAATCCATCCATGCCCTCCATAATGTTTAAATTCAAGACAACCCACAGAAAGACTAGGCCCATGCAAGACTCACTACCCCTGGGCATAAATAAAGGTTGAAAAGTAGGCAAAATGGTTGGAGGCCTAACAACAAAGCCTGCATTCAAAATGGCCACTTGCCTGCCAGCACATGGCCAGTGCCTGTAGCTGCACTCAAAATGGCCACCAGCCACATGGCATGTCCCTCCCCATGAACACCCCCAAAAATCGAAAAACACTGCAAAATCAGCACAATCCCATTCCATCCATGATGTTTAAATTCAAGACAGCCCACAGAAAGACTAGGCCCCATGCACCACTCACTACCCCTGGTCAAGGCCCCAACAACAGGTCAAAAATCGAAAAACACAAAATTTTACAAAAAAAAAAAAATCGAAAAACACAGAAAAATCAGCACAATCCCAATTCATCTATGGCCTCCATGATGTTTAAATTCAAGACAACCCACAGAAATACTAGGCCCATGCAAGACTCACTACCCCTGGCATAAATAAAGGTTGAAAAGTAGGCAAAATGGTTGGAGGCCTAACAACAAAGCCTGCATTCAAAATGGCCACTTGCCTGCCAGCACATGGCCAGTGCCTGTAGCTGCACTCAAAATGGCCACCAGCCACATGGCATGTCCCTCCCCATGAACACCCCCAAAAATCGAAAAACACTGCAAAATCAGCACAATCCCATTCCATCCATGATGTTTAAATTCAAGACAGCCCACAGAAAGACTAGGCCCCATGCACCACTCACTACCCCTGGTCAAGGCCCCAACAACAGGTCAAAAATCGAAAAACACAAAATTTTACAAAAAAAAAATTCGAAAAACACAGAAAAATCAGCACAATCCCAATTCATCTATGGCCTCCATGATGTTTAAATTCAAGACAACCCACAGAAATACTAGGCCCATGCAAGACTCACTACCCCTGGCATAAATAAAGGTTGAAAAGTAGGCAAAATGGTTGGAGGCCTAACAACAAAGCCTGCATTCAAAATGGCCACTTGCCTGCCAGCACATGGCCAGTGCCTGTAGCTGCACTCAAAATGGCCACCAGCCACATGGCATGTCCCTCCCCATGAACACCCCCAAAAATCGAAAAACACTGCAAAATCAGCACAATCCCATTCCATCCATGATGTTTAAATTCAAGACAGCCCACAGAAAGACTAGGCCCCATGCACCACTCACTACCCCTGGTCAAGGCCCCAACAACAGGTCAAAAATCGAAAAACACAACATTTTACAAAAAAAAAATTCGAAAAACACAGAAAAATCAGCACAATCCCAATTCATCTATGGCCTCCATGATGTTTAAATTCAAGACAACCCACAGAAATACTAGGCCCATGCAAGACTCACTACCCCTGGCATAAATAAAGGTTGAAAAGTAGGCAAAATGGTTGGAGGCCTAACAACAAAGCCTGCATTCAAAATGGCCACTTGCCTGCCAGCACATGGCCAGTGCCTGTAGCTGCACTCAAAATGGCCACCAGCCACATGGCATGTCCCTCCCCATGAACACCCCCAAAAATCGAAAAACACTGCAAAATCAGCACAATCCCATTCCATCCATGATGTTTAAATTCAAGACAGCCCACAGAAAGACTAGGCCCCATGCACCACTCACTACCCCTGGTCAAGGCCCCAACAACAGGTCAAAAATCGAAAAACACAAAATTTTACAAAAAAAAAAAATCGAAAAACACAGAAAAATCAGCACAATCCCAATTCATCTATGGCCTCCATGATGTTTAAATTCAAGACAACCCACAGAAATACTAGGCCCATGCAAGACTCACTACCCCTGGCATAAATAAAGGTTGAAAAGTAGGCAAAATGGTTGGAGGCCTAACAACAAAGCCTGCATTCAAAATGGCCACTTGCCTGCCAGCACATGGCAAGTGCCTGTAGCTGCACTCAAAATGGCCACCAGCCACATGGCATGTCCCTCCCCATGAACACCCCCAAAAATCGAAAAACACTGCAAAATCAGCACAATCCCATTCCATCCATGGCCTCCATGATGTTTAAATTCAAGACAACCCACAGAAATACTAGGCCCATGCAAGACTCACTACCCCTGGCATAAATAAAGGTTGAAAAGTAGGCAAAATGGTTGGAGGCCTAACAACAAAGCCTGCATTCAAAATGGCCACTTGCCTGCCAGCACATGGCAAGTGCCTGTAGCTGCACTCAAAATGGCCACCAGCCACATGGCATGTCCCTCCCCATGAACACCCCCAAAAATCGAAAAACACTGCAAAATCAGCACAATCCCATTCCATCCATGGCCTCCATGATGTTTAAATTCAAGACAGCCCACAGAAAGACTAGGCCCATGCTAGACTCAAATACCCCTGGTGAAAAGGCCACAAGTACAGGCCCAAAAATCGAAAAACACTGCAAAATCAGCACAATCCCATTCCATCCATGGCCTCTCCATGATGTTTAAATTCAAGACAGCCCACAGAAAGACTAGGCCCATGCTAGACTCAAATACCCCTGGTGAAAAGGCCACAAGTACAGGCCCAAAAATCGAAAAACACTGCAAAATCATCACAATCCCATTCAATCCATGGCCTCCATGATGTTTAAATTCAAGACAACCCACAGAAATACTAGGCCCATGCAAGACTCACTACCCCTGGCATAAATAAAGGTTGAAAAGTAGGCAAAATGGTTGGAGGCCTAACAACAAAGCCTGCATTCAAAATGGCCACTTGCCTGCCAGCACATGGCCAGTGCCTGTAGCTGCACTCAAAATGGCCACCAGCCACATGGCATGTCCCTCCCCATGAACACCCCCAAAAATCGAAAAACACTGCAAAATCAGCACAATCCCATTCCATCCATGGCCTCCATGATGTTTAAATTCAAGACAGCCCACAGAAAGACTAGGCCCATGCTAGACTCAAATACCCCTGGTCAAGGCCCCAACAACAGGTCAAAAATCGAAAAACACAAAATTTTACAAAAAAAAAAAATCGAAAAACACAGAAAAATCAGCACAATCCCAATTCATCTATGGCCTCCATGATGTTTAAGTTCAAGACAACCCACAGAAAGAATCAGTCCACCCACCACTGAGTACCCCTGGGAAAAGGCCCCAAAACAGCCCAAAAATCGAAAATCCCAAAATTTTAGTTGCAGCAACTGTAATGCCCCAAACAAACTTACTTGTAAAATTTCTAATCCAACAGTGATCCAAAGAAAGTCAAAAAGGCCTCAAATCCAAAGATCCAGCAGCATCCACAAAAGGTAATCCTTCCAGGTCCACATCCGAATGAAAAGTGACCAGGAGATGGACAAAGCACTGGGAGGAGCCTGCTGAACAGGAACAGGAAGTTGAAGACTATGGGGCACTTCCTTCCTCCCACCCCCCTGCCCCCCTCCCCAAAATGGACTCCTCGCTAAAAAAGTGCAGGCAAATGTCAAACTAAGGAGTTATTCACATAAAAATCATCATTTCTAGAAGGTTTATGCTGCTTGCTGGTGGATTTCTTGTGCAGAATTGCAAATTTATATTTTCGCGCGCCGCATCTCAAATCTCGCAATTGCGAAGTACCGCGAGACGTGATCTCGCCGTACTCGCGTTGACAAACTCTCGCTGGCAAGCCGCGATGACGTAATCGCGCTCGCCAATTCCCGCGGGATCACACAGCAAGATCCAAAATGGCGCAGCACTCGCAAACTATCGAAAAAAACAACTCGGCAAACGATGATAAACGCCGCGCGCCGCAAAAATTGTATCACCAACGCCGCGCGCCGCCAAAAAAATCCGCTGCGTGCGAATTTGCGGATTTTGCGGGAAATCCGCAAATCTCGCGGATTGCGGATTTCCCGAAAATCCGCAAAATCCGCGAGCGGAACGGATTTTCCGCCCATGCTTATTTCTAAGCCATAAAGTGCATAAAATGTATAAAATACATAAAATACATACAACGATAAAAGGATGACAAAAATACTCAACTGGTGCTTCTAGAATACGCCTACCCCGGTGTACCTAACCTAAGTCTGGTAAGAGGGAGGGAGTATAAGAGGAGGAGTTTAAGTCTAGGAGTTCTCTCCCAGGAATCTGATTCCGATAATTCTCTAAGAGGTCTAATCAGCTCCGTACCTTTGTTCTAGAATGAAGGAGGTCTTGTATCTCGTTCTCGGTACTCGATTTTACAGATACCCGCAAGGTTAGCCTGGAAACACTGGAGCTGGATTTCTCGGCAGGAGAAATGACAGAGTCTCGCAGTGCGTCTGCTGGAGGGTCGGCTTCCTTCGGCACTTGCTGCTGCAGGGCGTTGGGCAAGTAGATAGTCGATCTGCTCCAAACCACAGTGTGTTTGTTTAGGCAAATCAAGGCATATTTATACTTTGAAGGTGCCGAGTTTGACGCATGTTTGGACTTAATAACGTCATTCAAAGGCTCATTTCTTGGAAAACGCCGGGAGTTCTAGGAGAACTTAATATTCAAGCAGGGGGAAGTCCCGAGCTGCTGAAGGCGGGTTTTTCCAAGAAAACGTTGTTAATTCTTGGAGCTTAGTGGAAGTATCCATGCCGTATTTGGGCTGTATGGTTTAGGCCAAATATGGTAATGATTTCTATGCCTATATAAGGAAATGATAAAGTATACCTATATAAGGGCATGAATCAAGAAATTTATACTAGGGTCCGAGATTCATTTACAACAATATAGCTCACCACGGAGCCTCGCCCATAGCTCCGGAGTCATTCTTCACAGCCTCACACAACACTGGAATACGTCAGGCCAACCCACTCCGCTTACACTTACAGGAAAAGACAACAACGCTACATGGCCCAGATTTTTATTGTAGTGATCTGCTGGTCACAGGTCTAGTAGTCAGAATCCGACAGCCACTCCCTCATGGCTGGTATATACCCACATCACACCCATCTAGGCGTCACAAGACAGGTGACCCTACCAATAAAAAAGACCTGGCACAAGTGCTCTATGCCATTTTAGAGTTGCTCCCATCCCATGCGCTGTGATGGCCCGTCCTGGTGGTCCGGACACCTCCTGTAGGCCCGAACCATCGAACAGGGGGACCCACCAACACGTGCGTGCCTTCTTAGGTCACTGAATTACTGGTACCGCAAGGACTGAGCGGGTGAGCATCCTGGGATGATAATCGGTGCACGAGTATGTCCTTTGCCATAGTGATATCACGACTCAGCACCAAATGGGAGACTTCTTGGTGGCAGAGCAGGATTGCATGATTTAGAAGGTGCCCTGTCCGCGAACAGGTGAGCAGTGAGGCCTGGATGCGCAGCGGAGGGTGTAGATGGGGTGCAGCAGACTGGATACAAAAAGGCGACACAGCAATATAGGCGTACACAGTCCTATATACCGTCTTATTGCATTTTGATTTTTTTTCCAATAGCAGGACACTTTTTATAGTCAGCCGAATGTGGGTCGCTCCCACATCTGTAGCAATGTAGATAAGTATTTTTTTTATACTATGTACCCTTAAATTTGCCGTCTTATTTTGACAACCATTCCTTTCTCAGTTCTTTTAGGACTCACGCCTGTGTTGCTGTACGCAGTAATACTCATGCCTTTGTTGCAGTGCGCAGCACGAGATATTTTGTAAGTGAAAAAACAGAGATTTAAACCTAACCAAGGAATCACACACGGTTGTGCATGTGCGTTTCCTTCCGTGCTACCCCATTGGCCTTTGCGTGTGACTTATTCTAAAAGACTACACGCAATTTGCCAGAGGCGGGTGCATTGCTCCGCCCATGGCCTATTGGTGTCTATTGCGTGCTTCCTGCGCGTAATGGACACCAATAGTACATGGGGTTTCAATTATCATTCCCAGACATGGGCATGATAATTGAAACCACGCTGCGCACCACTTGTTTCCTATAACCGGATGGAAAACATTACTACTTCTGGTAATTGTTGCTAAATCGAAGCCCATTAAAATACTTGGGACCATGCAGATGGTTATGATTTTAATGGGGGGGGGGAGTGGTGCAAGAGGGCAGTGTTATTATACTCCACATTAAGATAGTGGCAATTACCAGTCATGACATCTTCCTTTGTGTTATTCCTGTTAAAGAATCAGTGTCATACATAATAGTTTCTGCAATATCATTTTAAGTTGAACTCTATCATAGAACAAGCACTTGCAATGCAATAAGTTTCGCATTATTAAAGTTTGAGCTATTGGCATTGTTAAATAATGCAACACCAATGGCTCAAACTTTAATAATGCGAGACTTATGGCATTGCAAATGCTTGTTTTTAAGGAGGTAAGGTGTATAACGAGCATCGAAGTATGGACACCCGAGCGTGACATTCTTGTCACAACTCGTGGCTGCTTTGCGCCGCTTTCGGAATGTTATGTTTTAAGTATGAAAAGGTTGAGAAGTAGAAATTAACGACTGTTCAGTCATTCTTGCTTTAAATGTGTTGCATACAAGACATGTTCTGATGATCAATTTACATGAACAGAATTACCGTCTCTGTCTTTTCATTCCTGCATACTGGACTTTTCTACAATCACTAATTCTCTACTATCTTTTAGATGTGGAGCTTCAGGGTGTACTATGTCCCGGTACATGGTGAGAGACACAGCGGTGACAGAAAGGTGAGCTGCGAATATTCTCTTCAGTGTCACTCTCTCACTCGCCCTCTTCTTTTCTCTTTTGATGTACGAATGACGCACAATCTTATCTTCCTTTCTATCTAACAGGTTGTGTTTCACAAATTGGCGTCCCCCCCAACACCACCAGAGCTCAACACCTGTGGAATCTGGGATGATGCGTGGCCATCCTAACAATGCCTGAGATGGTTGCTTCGGCACGTGGTGGACCCTCTTCAAAACACTGCAGTGGCAGACGTGAGCAGAGAAGCTTCTTTCCGCAGCAGGGAGAAGTCACCTCTGAGCAGTTCGAGTGGATAATGTGCAGCAACCTGACTGCGTAGGAATGGACAATCACCTCCGGGCAGTGGGAGTGCATGGGGTGCAGCAGTCTGGGTGCGCAGTAACGGACACTCACCTCCGGGCACTGGGAGTGGATGAGGTGCAGAATGGGAAGTCACCACTATGCAGAGGGAGTGGATGGGATACAGCACCCTGGGATGAAAGAGCGCACAAACACCTCCTTGCAGGGGACGTTGATGGAATACAGCAGCCTGGGTGCGCAGAGGCGTAACATAGAAATATGCATGTGCAGTTGTATGTAGTCTCCAATTACTAATTGTATACTATATTTCAGATCACTAAACTTGAGGGGGCACAATTTCCCGGCGCGTGGTTGGACACGCCGGTGCAGAAAGGTGAGCTGCAATAGATTTTCTCCAGTGTCAACACTCCCTCTCCTGCTCCATCTCTTCCTTTCTCTCTCTCACACTTTCTCTATTTCTCTGTCTCTTCCTCTCTCTGTCTCATTCTTTCTTTCTCTCTCTTCCTCTCTCTCACTCTTTCTCTCTTTCTCTTCCACGCTCTCACACTGTTTCTCTTTCTATTTTCAAGTTGTGAACCCTGCTGTCCACAGTGCAGATTGATAAATCATGGCTCAATTCAAATCTGTCTGCAGTGTAAATCCAAAGCAGAATTCAGGTTGTTAGCTCTGTTGACTGTAGTGTTTGCAGCAGGTAAGCAGAGCGGCCTAGGTGCACAGGGCCTCCAATTGAACTCAAGAGGAGTGAGATGCATCAGCGTCACTACGCAGATGCGAAAAAAATATATTGCTGTGCATAATGATGTGATCTCTCACCTCATTCAGTCTCATCTCTGTCGCATTTTAAAGACCTGCTGGACCATAATGTAGGCCTGAGCCAGCGAGCAGCGCGGCCATACAGACACCTCTTCGGGGCAGTGTTGCGAGAGGGGTGGGATGCATCTGGCAGAGTGCGCACATGCGAATAAGCAATATTGCCAAGTGTTATGTTGTGATCTTTGACCTCATTAAGGGCCAGATGTAGGAGCCCTAATACCGGTCGTAAACGGCAGATTTCGGCCGTTTCCGACCGGTATTAGGGTTTTCAGATGTAGGGGCATGTATTTTAAGAATCGGTAATTTTACCGATTCGGTAAATATACCGATTCTGTAAAATACCGAATTGGTATATTTACCGAAACGGTAAATCCATATGTAGGTGACACTCCTAAGAGTGCCACAGGCCCTTAAGAGTCGGTATTTTACCACACAATCCTATTGTGTGGTAAAATACCGAATTCAGGTGTGCATGCACATCTGTGCATGCACACCTGTGCAATGTGACACACAGACATGCCCTTAGGGCATGTCTGTGTGCCACATGGCACAAATGCCTGTATTTGGGGTGCTAGAGGGTGTCAAAGTGACACCCCCTGCACCCTTGCTGGAATCGGTATTTACCGAATCGGTAAATATTGATTCGGTAATGCCCATTGATTCCTATGGGCATCAATGCCCATAGGGATCAATGGGCATTACCGAATCGGTATTTACAGAATCGGTAAAGACCGAATCTTAATGATTCGGTACTTACAGATTCTGTAATACCTACACCCCCCCCCTCTATTTTACCACTTCTTAAATACCGAATCGGTAAAATTTGGTATTTAAGAAGTGGTAAAAGAAAATTACCTATATCTAGGCCTAAGTCACATAGGTCTAATTTTATGGACTTACTGGACTGTACTATAGACCTGAGCCAGCCGGCAGCGCTGCCCTACAGACATGTGGCGTTGGCTTTTAGGACATTGTAGTTAGCTCCTTACTGAGTGTACATGCACACAGGCTCCCGCCACTCCATTACACGCGTACATTAAGCTTCTACCATGCGCTCTATTCCTTTCTATGTAAACTTTACCATAACATATTATTATTGAACCTTGTGTATTCTCGTGCATTCCAACTCCTCTTTGAACCACGATTACCACTAACGGTTGATCGTATTTTAAAAACGAAGGATGCACTCAACTCCTATTTTCTATCATGATTAAAATAAATCTTCATTTACCTCCAGGCGTTTCCACCATTAAATTATTTCTCCCTTTACAGAAATTCATTGATTGGCTGAAAGGGGCTGAGCAGGAACTCTCTCCTGCAATGATGCCCTGAGCATTCTAACACCTTCCATGGCATTATCAAGACACTGTTCCATTATGGAGACCTGCTCTTCCATACACATGTATCACGGAGATTGCACCAACACGTCATGGGACACACCAGTGGTGGCAGGTGAGCTGTGAAGCCTCAGTGTGGAAGACCTACAATGGAGCACATTGCAGGGGAAGGGACTGGGGTGCAGCACTCTGGGTGCATAGGTGAATGCAAGCGGTTTTCCAGTAAATAATAATGTAGGACTATATTATCAAAGAACGGTGAGAATATTATCGCCACTTTACAGACAGGAAACTGCTGCTAAAGTGATGATAAGGGGTTGATAATATGCCCTTGTGAATTCCCATAGAATCCCAGGTTCACACCAAAACCTGTACTTCTAAGGGAATTCACAACAGCATATTATGAACCTCTTATTGCCGCTTTAGCAGCAGTTTCCTGCTGCTAAAATGGCGATAATGTTATCTCCCTTCCTTCATAATATGGCCCATAATCTCCGCCTTCATGTATTTCATTTTAAGGACTTCTTAAACCACACTCTATCTCGCAGATTTCTGCGTCCTAGACAAACGGGTGACGGAGGATAAAGAGCAGGGGCTGAGTGCAATAGGCCGACGCTCTATCTCCTCCTGCCTCTCTTCTTTTAACTCTCCCTCCCCTTCTCACTTCCACCCACTGCCCCGCCCTTCCATTTTCACTATGGTCCTTTCATTCGAACTAGCTTTCTTTACCTTTTCCACATAGCACACCTACTTATATTTCATTTTTATCTTGCAGGTTACCTACGCTGCTTCCACTGGGGTCCAACCCACCTTTTTTTTTATTATACTTTTCTGTTAAAGTTACATTTCTATTTATTTCTGTTTTAATAAAGGTTACTTTAAAAAAAAATAATAATAACTGAGCGTATATGTCTTCTTTTTGTGACAACACTTGACTATTATTTATTGTGATAATCATCTATTTATAGAATTTTTTTAAATCAATACTATTTAACATGACAGTGCACCTACAAAAAATAATGTAACTAACTGTTAGGCACATAAATCCTGGGTAATTATACAACTGCAAGACTTTTATGAATGCATTACTTTATAACACCATAAGTACTGCCCATGTGATTTACAAAACAAATAAGGCACTGCCTAGCACCACCGAGGCTTCAGGGACTGCTGAGGCACAACCTGCATATTTGAATAAAATTCTGAGTATAACGTTCCCCGGACTTAAGTTAGCCTCGAACTCCTCAAACAATTAGTAAATAATACCCGGGAAGGTGGCACTCTCCTAGACTGCAAAACGTCTCTGTACCCTTACGTGCCCAATTCACATGTGACATTAAGACAATACTTAATTTGTAAAAGAATAAGCGCCGGGCTCAAAGTTTTGCTACTAAAAGAATGGTATTTATGACAGGAAGTGTAATACCCGGGCTGACTCTTTAGCAGTTCTTCTACCTTTTCAGAGGTGCTGGCTATAGGGAAGCCGTCATATTTACCCAGGGGCCTCTACATGACAGAGGTGAGATCAAACAGAGATGGAGCGCTGCGTACATAAGGAACAAAAGAAGTACACAACTCTTCCAATTAACCACAAGAGAGGGCGTGAGCAGCAGCCACTGGTGTTACAAAACTCATGTACAATTTGCCTACTCTATACTCAGCAGTGGGCCATTCGATCACAATCAGACACTGCTGTTTCATGTTTTGTGAAACACTTCACAGTGTGAGCTTCACTAAATACTTTGTGGCAATTTAAGTGGGAGACGGGATTGTCGATATTCCAAAACTTGAAGACTCCATAAACAAAATTACCACCTACCACTAATTTTTATTCTCCCCGGGGACCCCATCCCCAGGGGCCTATAGTCAACGTTAGGGACTGTGGGGGGAGCCCCAATGCCCCCATGGTCCCAGCCTACTCCCTGCATCCTTCGGAAGCTGGCATTGCTTTTCCACACAGGGAACTGGTAACATGCAGCTCCAGTGGGGAAAAGCAATCTGCTTTTCATTTTGAAAGAGAGAGCACTTTCCCTGTTCTCTCTTTCAAAAATCCAAACCAAGTTTGCTATGGCAGGGCGGGAGCCTCAGCTCCTACCCTGCCATAGCAAACAGCAGTGTCCCAAGGTGGACATCTGGAGACACTGCAGAAGCTGCCCCTGGGGGGTGGCGGTCCCCAGGGCCCTCGACAGCTCCAAGATGGAAGTCACGCGGCCCCCCTCCCAAAATAAAAAAGCCCTGGGGGGTGCTGATTCCCGAGGCTTAGGGGGCCTTTGAGCCCCCCCACCCATTTCTTTGAAAGCCCCGGGGAGTAGCGGTCCCCAGGGCTGGGGCGCCATTGAGCCCCCACCCATGTATTTTACGGGAGGAGTGGCCTTTGAGCCCCCCCCACCCATTTATTTTGTAGCCCGAGGGATGGCAGTCCCCATCAAATGTAATATTTTAGCCCCCGGGAGGGGGCTAAAATATTTTTACGGAGGATCCACGCACCCTGCGCACATTTTCCCATTTTTAAAAAATAAAAAAATAAAAAATTAGGCCCCTGGGGCACCTTGTGGGACCCCCTAAGCAGGTCTAGAGGGTCAGGAATATTTCTACCCTGCCGCTTTATACAATTTGCACACTTGTTCCACTGATTTCTTGAGCCTCGATTATACCGAGGCACAAAATGGCTGCCAACACTTCCTAGTTTGAAATGTTAACAAACAGTTGACAGCCAAATAAAATGCAGCTCGTGATCGTAAGGGTGCGCTCAGGTTGCGCAGATCGTCCGCGGCCATAGATATATCTATGATTTTACTTTAGATTTTCTCAGCAATTACTGAACTAATTCACAATGCCAAAAGGCACAAGTCTGAACCAAGGTCTACCTCTTTGCCAAATTTGGTGTAATCCGTTCAGCAGGTCAGGCTGTAGTTGCCATTAACGGTTCCATTGGAAAATTGCATGGGGAAAACACATTTTGGGACTCCCCTTTTTTGTCAGCTCCCGCTTGACAAATCACCCCCGGACTTTCAGGGTATATATCATCTAGGTTTTGGCGAGTTTCCCTCTTGGCTGCCAGAACGCTGGTGGTGCTGTTTAAGACAGTGCTTTACCACATGCTGTTAAAAATGAAAGAAAGGCTCCAAGCAGCAATAAATGGACCCCACAGCACTCATGTGCAGTTGTAAAGTAGTTTATTCCATGCTATGGCAGTGGCAGAAGCGCCAAAGCATTTCGGTGCAAAGCATGCACCTTGGTCACGATGATGACCATGTTTTCACATCCAAAGAGCTCTTTGTTCATCTCTAGACCACCTTGCTGCAAAGTCTAAGATCATGTTGTTTTTAAATAGTGGTTCAATATTTAGATTTTTGTTTCAGGCCTTGAATGAACTTTTGTTTAAAGAAGTTTGTTTTTTATAGGATTTTTTACAGGAGGATTCACAGACTAGAAAAGCAATAAGGGGCAACCTGGTAGTGGTATCAACCATGGGCGGGGCTAAGCATGTAGAGGGAGGCGAGCCCCGGAGCTCCTCCGCGGTCGCCCTCCATAAACATCGATCCTGGCCAGCAATCCTGGAACCCAGCGCCACAGTCTGCGCATGAAGGTCCGGTGCCCCTTTTAAGAGGGTCGACGGAGCCTGGAAGGGCCTAGAAGGGCCGAAAATTGGGGTTCTTACCTCTCTCCCTGCTCGTGAGATCTGCAGGCGACAAGATGGCGCCCGCGACTGTCGAGGCTGGCGTCAGGCAGTAAGGGGACCCTTCGAGGCTGGCGGCAGCACTGGGGAAGCTGGAACCCAGCCGCTGGGACCGGAAGAAAGATTGCTGCTCCCGTTCACGATAGCGGTGAGGAGGTATCGCATGCCGGCGGGCGGGGGCCACCCAGCGACATCTGTATCCCCCCAGCTGCCTGACCCTAAGATGGCGGCGCCTGGGACAGAACGGACTTTTGCCATTTAGCGCGAAATCTCCTGCTGAGGGCCCTACGAGATCCCCACTAAGGACGGCGGAGCCCCCCGCATCGCCCTGGACCCAGCACCAAGAGCGGAACGAGGTCAGAAATGGGAAAAGCAGCCGAACCAACACGGACCCAGACGAACATCATTCTGCCTGACCCCCAAATGGCGCCCAAGTTGGGTCACCGCACTGAAAAAACATCTCTGTATTCCCTATCTGCCTGGGAGATAGAGGGGATTAAAGCACACATCCTCCCTCCACAGGACTTACAGGGTTAACCAATCCTGCTATTTCCACGCATTAGAATCAAGATGGAAAAATTGTGCTGGGGGAATTTATGGCCTTGAGAAAATCTTTCAAAACAACGAGGTTTCCTGAAGTTTGTCACGTGACATGACCAGTGCGAGCCACCTAAATCCATAATACTAGACTATCATCAAGCGCGGAGAGAAACTTGGAGACAGAGAGCTTACTTGGTTGCTGCTGGGATTGAGACCTCCGTCATGACTTCAAACAAAGTAGTTGTAAAGGGACAGCTGAAATTCCAGGAGCCTAGTCCCGACAGGTCGACGATTTCGAAGGGCTGGAAGAGGTCCCCAGCTACACGGTGGAGGAGGGCACTGGACATTCCAGGAGCCTAGTCCCGACAGCTCGCCGACTTCGGAGGGCTTGAAGTGGTCCCCCGCTACACGGCGGAGGAGGGCACTGGACATCGAATGCTGTCTTATTTAAAGCGCTTTGATAACCTATTCGGTTCAAGTTACTGAAATGTGCAACGTAACTGATTCTATGTAAACTGCTGTGTTAACATGTAACGAAACTTGTGCTATGTAAAGCGCTATAGAAAACTCTAAAAATAAATAAATAAATAAACCATAGCTGAGAGCAGTGCCCAAAAGCCACAACACTAAAATTTACCTTTTAGACTTGAGAGCCAGTGTTGTAAAGTTTGAATTATTATTTCTTTCATTCTAATATTTATTTTTGCATTGCTTTTTTATGCTATTTGAAACCCCAAATGAGATAAGGCAATCTCAATCAATCAATCAATCAATCAATCAATCAATCAATCAAAGCATTTATATAGCGCACTACTCACCCGGAGGGTCTCAAGGCGCTAGGGGAGGGGGGGTCCGCTACTGCTCGAACAGCCAGGTCTTGAGCTGTTTCCTGAAGGCAAGGTGGTCCTGGGTCAGGCGGAGGTGGGTCGGGAGGGAGTTCCAAGTCTTGGCGGCCAGGTAGGAGAAGGACCTTCCTCCTGTGGTGGCTCTTCGGATGCGGGGGACGGCGGCGAGGGCGTGGCCGGTCGATCGAAGTTGGCGTGTGGGAGCGTAGAAGTTGAGGCAGCTGTTGAGGTATCCTGGGCCTTGGTTGTGTAGGGCTTTGTGTGCGTGGGTGAGGAGATGGAAGGTGATTCTCTTGTTGACCGGGAGCCAGTGCAGATCTCTCAGGTGTCCGGAGATGTGGCTGCGACGGGGGATGTCCAGGATGAGTCGTGCTGAGGCGTTCTGAATCCGCTGGAGTCTCTTCTGGAGTTTGGCGGTGGTTCCGGCGTAGAGGGAGTTGCCGTAGTCCAAACGGCTGGTGAGAAGGGCCTGGGTGACCGTCTTCCTGGTCTCGGTGGGGATCCACCGGAAGATCTTACGTAGCATGCGCAGGATGTTGAAGCACGACGAGGAATCGGCGTTGACTTGTCTGGTCATGGAGAGAGAGGAGTCCAGGATGAAGCCCAGGTTGCGTGCGTGGTCTGTTGGTTTGGGTGCGCTGCCCAGGGCGGGGGGCCACCAGGAGTCGTCCCAGGAGGAGGCTGAAGATCCCAGGATGAGGACTTCCGTCTTGTCTGAGTTCAGTTTCAGGCGGCTGTTCATCATCCACTTGGCTACGTCTGTCATCCCTTCGTGTATGTTGGCTCTGGCGGTGGCGGGGTCGTTGGTGAGGGAGAGGATCATCTGGGTGTCGTCGGCGT